>NC_080094.1:72666529-72975429 GCF_950005125.1 Chionomys nivalis | reverse complement strand
AAGATAAAACTCTCAGGATTATAATCTGTCGGGGTGAGGTGTGGACCCTAATTAAATTCTGATGCTACTGTGTAAACAATATATATGTAGTGTGAAGAACACAGAATTAAGAGACAAAAGGCTTTGAGTCAAATTCAAAATCAGGTATTCATTATTCCTGTAACTTCAGGAAAACCATTTAACCTCTATTCAATGTTCACCTCTTCACAGAGCTGTGATGAGGAAAACAAGTTTAAGAAAAAAATCCGAAAGTGGTAAAAGTAAATCATGTATATATGTTCAGTCCTCTACTCTAGCATAAGCAGACTCCACCCAAACTGAACAAACACAGAAAGTATAACACTGCCCCACTACTAAAACCTGAACACACTGATTCTGGGCAGTCTCATAATCAAAAGAATAACACAATACAGAAGAGGGGCCTCTATGAAGCCTACACTTACTCAAATTGACCCATGTTTCATATAGAGAAAATCGGATTGACATTTTCAACAGGGCATTAAATCTGTTTTTAGGCAGTAAGGAAATATGGATTTTAAAAAATTCTGTGACCTTGAGAGTGTATGGAAAAACATTGAGACTATAAATTACTTTTAATTAAAAAGCAAAAATAAACAACCAAAGTTGGCTATAAATAGTTAAGAAAATATGAGTTTACAAAATTTAATGGATAGCTGTAGCTAACAGGTGCATTCTCTAACTTCATTATTGAAAATTTAGGATACCAGGTGACCTCCTAGACACTGAAGGTGACCATAGTGATGCCATTTATACCTAGGACAAAAACTGACTTTTCTGAAACCTGTCTTGATGTAATTTATTTCTGCATACATGTACCATACAAGACAGTGCACTGAGCCCTTGGTAAAGGTCACCATGTCCTACAAATGTGGAGTGTTGTTAGAGAACCCTAAAAGGTTCCTTTGAATCTTGCAAAACAAATCAACAAATATGAAATTTATAAAATAGTCCTGCAAAATATGAAATGGAAAAAAATTGCATTACATCTCAATACAAAACATAATAAATTGAGGTAAAAAAAAAAAAAGGCATGCCCAAGACAAATTCCTTTCCTAGCATGCTGGACTGTTCTTTGACAGCTCTGGCTTTGATTTTATGACACACAGTGCCATGCACACCCTGTGCATCCTTGTCCCCTGCAGTTACCACTGTTCTCAGTTATTGAGCTTTCAAAGAACTGATTTCTCCTGCTGCTCTGCTGAACTCACTAAATGGCTCAGGCAATCATCTCATCGACTATCCATCCCTGACCTGGTTGACAGCACCTCTGGCCTGTCGCTCCAACCTGCCACCCCTTGGGCAGTAAGATTCACACACACAGTGATGTGACAGGTGCTAGGAGAAGACCTCGATGCAACCCAAAGGAAAACAAATTTGCAAACACCACCTTCTACGTGGTGGTCCTATTTAAAACTCCATTGAATCTTGGGTTTCCAGAGAGTCCTCAATGCCCAAAGAGTCCCCTAAGGTCTCCTTTGAGTTCATGGTAAAGCCAGAGCTTTTTAACGCATTATGAGCGTTCATAAACTTCTGGAGGTATTTAGAAGTATACAGCCAGTGGTGTTTAAGGACATCTTCCATCTCATAGCACTTGGACTGCCTGGCATTCATTTTCCGGAAGCGTCTAAACAGTTTATTACCGGATTCATTCCCTTCACTCGCCCATGCCCCAATAGAGCCGTCCCTCTCAATAATTTCAGGGACGTGTGCCAAGGTTTTGTGAAAATAATTAGTGATTTTGCCCTCGTATCTATATTTGAACTTGGTAGAGAGGAGCTCAGCAAAACGCTGTGAGTTGAAACTGTACTGGCAGAGGGACTCTGGACACTCTTTAGCAGGACATGATGAGCGCCACACGGGTTTCATCTTCAGGTAAAGGTCCATCAGCTCCCTGAGAGCTTCGTGCCTCTCCTCAGAAGGAATTAGCTCACAAACTGCATCTACAGTCTCTTGGGTCATCAGCTTGCGGGCAAAGTTGCCGTTCATCCTCATGATTGGTTTTAGGTTCATCCTTTTCCGGAGATGTTTGTCCAGTGTAGCCTGCCATCTCTTCCTTTCCTCTTTAGAGGCATTGGGATTTTTATACACTTCCCCTATCTCCAGCTGGAAAATCTTATAGAATTCAGCCGCGTTGCCAATATCACAGTGGAGCGCATCTATGGAAGGGACTGTCTCGATAAAAGGTTTAGCAGAGACCCCTTTCACCCGGTCCCGGAGTTCTTCCACGGACTCATGATAGGGATTGGACCGCCAAACCTCATAGCGCTCCAGGTTCTCAGCGTGGCTTCTGGTTATGGAGTGGAAGACGAGATTTTGAGAGGCTTCCAATCGAGTGGCATCACAAAGTGTACAGATGTAGACTGAGCCAGAGGCTTCCAGGCCTTCTACTTCCCGGACAAGTTTTTCATCATATCCAGTGCCCCTGAAGATAAACTTGAAAGTTCTGAGGATGCCCCCCATCTCCAGCATTAACTCACTGCTCTTCATGGCCTCCCTTTCAGCAATGAGGGGGCTTAGGATGGCAGTCAAGGTCTCATGGTCAGACTCATCTGCCAGCATAAGACACAACGGCTTGCAACACAGTTCAGAATTGGGCTTGGGTTCCTCAAACACCTTCACATTCTGCGAGCCATGCTCTATCGTAACTCTCATTATTGTGAATGAAAAGCGAACCGCCTTTTCGGGGACAGCAGGCCCACTGCCATGCTTCTCACTCACGTCCCCCATCCCATCACAAGACTCCTTCACCACGACAATGAAGGGACCATTTAGGTAGTCATCAAGATCTTGGGATCTCAATCCTTCCAAGATGTCTTCTTCCATGTCCATCAAAGCAGACACCAAAGCAGAATCATAGCGGAACCTCTTTGCGATGGTATCCACTGGGTATTCATCCACAGAAGAGGCAAGTCCAGACAGCCCGTCAATAATGCCAACATCCGTTCTGGAGGACACATTCTTCAGAGGGGGTTGCCACTCAAAGGGGTGGTAGCCTGGCAGAAGGATTTTCTCAGCATTTCGAAGAGCGTGCAAAGGCTGAAAAATCTGCCTCCCCGTGATGGCTTTCACGGTCCTGTACATCTTATGGTACTGGCTGCAGCTGAGGAAGGTGTTGACACGTATGGCCAAGCAAACAGCTGGTTGCAGACCAGAGCCCCGCCCCTGCATGATGGCCTCTAGCTCGTCAGCTTGTCTGTGCTCATTCCTGGCCCTCAATGCCAGCAGGAACAATGTCAAGCACACAGACTTCACATCTCCACCTTCTTCTTTGTCAGCAAATTCCTTGACTTGAATCTTGAGTTCCCTCAGCCTATGCTTCTGAGCCCTGCGTGTCAGTGACAAGAGATGTTGACGAGGCCGGCCCCCTTTATTAATATGCACCAAAGTCTCTTTGGACTCTTTGTGGCTTGAGACATGGTGGTTATACTTTTCCAGACTCACCTCCTCATCACACTCTTGTGCGGGACACTTCACCATCAGAGAATTCAAGACGTTCAGAAAGGACTTCACTGGACTCTCCAGGTCAGTGGGGAAGCACGGATAACGGCAAGAGGGACAATAGCTTCCCATGACTTTGAGACATCGGAGAATGCAGATCCTGCAAAATACGTGCTTACAGGTGGTCTCCACGGGGTCAGCCAGAATGTGTTCACATATCTGGCAGGAGATGGCTTTCACAAAAGGTGCTGGGAAGTCCACTGCAAGAAGTTTGGTACTCAGATGAATCTTACTGCAGTTGGAGAGCTTCTTCATGACTTCCTTACTGCTGACCCTAGCCTGAACTCTCTTGCGCTGACGGTCCCGTCTCGCTTGGTTGAGCACAGTTTTTAGTTTCTTGCTGAGCTGCACATTGGGCTGATGCCTCTTCCTCTTGAGTCCCTGGTGGTTAGGCAGGCAGATGTCACAGGATGCTGTGTGAGGATGCCACTCCATGGTCGCGTTCCTTGGGAAGTAGACCTCACAGGGGGCACTACTGAACTTCCTGTACATAATGCTCCAACAGTTGTGGCAGAACTCAGTGGGGTGAATCGAGTCAACATCCGCCTTCACATCAATCCGGAAAACTCTGGCAATGAGGACTGGCCAGGAAGTGACTCTCTTTTCCTTCTTTCGGAAAAGGCTTTGGGTTTTGGCATCCACGGGCCCATGGACTGGGTATCTCCGGTTGTGCCCATCGCCCTTGAATGGATTCCCACAGATGCGGCAGAAGTGTCTAAGCCTGGCTTGGTGAATTGTTTTGTCTCTTGACTTCCGATCAGCATGGAATTTCTTTGAAAATTTGGGGTGTAGTTTCAGTGCTCGTTGAGTTGGAGCTGAATTCTGACCACCAGGCTTGTCCAGAACTACCGGAGACTGCTCTAGGCAAGGGTTCCCCTCTGAGGGACCCTTCTCCTTTTGGGCTTCTTCAGGTGCCTTTTCGAAGGATCTCACCCTGAATAGCTTAAATTTCCACTCAGAAAATTTCATGTGTGGGTGCTGAATTTCATCAGGAGCAGGACTGAGCCTCAGAGTGGGTGGCAAGGAGACAGCCATGTCGGCTAAGCTTCCTAAGAATGGTGAAGAAAAATAAGTCAAGTTAAGAAAAATATCAATATCTGATTGCTGTATCTTGAAAATAATTGAGATTGATACATTCAAATTTTCATTCATTAATTCTTTTCAAAAGATATTTACTAAATCTCCTGCTGATAACATAACCAAGAACAGTCAATTCCTTTTCTAACAGTATTTGGGGCCACTTATACTATAATATACAAATGATTTTAAATGCTATGGCTATGTAAAATTTAACTCCGTTACCACAAAAACCTTATCTTTGATGACAATATTATTGAGTGATTGATCTTATTTCCCAATATCCCTGGTTATCATTAGGTGCTCAATAGTTGTTGTGAGTAAATGCAATAATCAACTGGATACTAAGCCAGAGAAAAGTAATATTTTCTACTTTTATATTATTTATATTAGCCTCATTACAGTAACTGGACAATATATTTCCAGGTTTTTAAAACATTCTTCTGGGAAATTGGGTGTTGATTTCTTCCAAACAGTCATAAGGAGATGGTAAAGCTACAAACCCAGAGAAACTAATTACTCTCTACTTGAAAGGATGAAGTGAATTTTGAGCTTTCCAGGTGCAATAATAATAAGTATCATGGATAGCAATCATGCTTACAATTTTAATTAGTGAATGCTATTGTAAATTAGAAGGCTGAGTCTACGTTAGAAACAAAACCACAGAGCTCTTTAAACCTGCAACAGACCATAGTGTGAGTCTAAGATGAAAACTTCAAGTAGCTTCAGTAACCTCACACAGCTCATCCTGAAAGCCACTGCAGACTAAAGGTCATTAGCACAACAGTATTAATAAGTAGAAATACAAGAATCAACGGGGGGGGGGGGGGCAATGGTGTCGTTGCATTATAATCTCAAAAGGTAAAAGAAATAAATTTTTTAAAATTTAGAGATGAAATGAAATGTTTCCTAATGATAGTCTGTTGCACTCAAAGACTGTTGCCTAGCCCAGTTGTTATCAGAGAGGCTTCATCCAGAAGCTGAAGGAAACAGATGCAAAGACCCACAGCTAAACAGAACTCAGGGAATCCTGGGGAGGAGGGGGAATAATGATTGTGGGAGCTACCGGGGCCAAGGACACCACGAGAAAATCTCAGAATCAACTAACCTGTCCTCATAGCTAGAGCGCTCGCATGGGACTGACCCAGGCCCTCTGCACATGTTACCGTTGTATAGCTTAGTCTTCTTGTGGGACTCCTAACAGTCGGAGCAGAGGAAGTGCCTAGTCTTGCTGCAACTTGTTATACCATGGATGGCTGATATAGACAGGAGTCCTGCCCTTTTCTGAAGAGACAGAAGGAGGAGGAGTAGATGAGAGTGGGGAAGAGGGGAGGTTGTAGGGAGGTGTGGGAGAAGAGGATGGAGGGAGAGGAAACTAATTGAACTGGAAATTATTAATTAACTAATTAATTAAAATGCAAACAAACGTTATGGTGCAAGTCTTTGATGCCAGCACTAAACGAGTAGGATCAGAAGAATCAAGGCAAGTTTGAGATCAGCCTGGTCAACCCTAAAGAGCTCTAGGCCACCCTGAGATACAAAATGAGACACCGTCTCAAGTAATAAACATAGTAAAGGCAATAATAAACAAAATAACATGCCAATTGTAACATTAATATCAGTCACAAGATAGAAGAAAAACAAATGATGCCGTCTGAGTACTCTCTCGATGATCTAAATTAGACCAAACTGCCTAAGGACAATTAAGTCCTTAGTTCATAATATACCCTCCCATCCATGCTCCCCAAATGTGTCTGGGTTAACTCTTTGACCTACAACCTATGTCTCGAAACCCATTTTCCCCCAACAGATTAACCATCTCAACAAGTTTTATAGCCACATTGGAAGACAATTCCTCAAATAATACATTTTGACCAGTAGTGGAACTTGGCAAGGAACATAATGGCGGCAGAGACTAGCCAGGGATGCTGCTAGCAACATTGCTTGTGAATTCTTCCCTTTAAGCTGACACACTGTTCAATGTCTAAGCGCATTACACATGAGAGTTGTTGGTATTTTTTTTCATTAAAATTAAAGGCAAATTTTTAAGACTTGATTGAAAGTGAAACACAGTTTGGCTGTTCCTCATGCGGGACTATGGAAGCTAAACAATTCTAAAAACATTTCAAAGGTCTCAAGAACCCCAAAGGTATTTGAAGTACAGCCAAACAAAGTCCTCAACACTACTTTCTGATCAATTAAGTTTCTTCATTCTTTCTTGTAACAAATGCTAGGCCAGTCTCTGTGTTCTTTGCCTTTGGCTTGAACCAAATGCCATTTTCACCACATTAAATACTGACCTTTCACGTTCAGTAAGTCAACTTCCCGTAACTCCCACTAGCCTGAAATACTGACCAAACCCACCAACACATCTGCTGAAATGTTTCCATGGAGTAATGTAATGACTAGCTACTGCCAGTCAAATCAAATGTATTTATTAAGTTGTTTTACAGCACAAATCATAAAAGTTTATCTAAACTTCAAAGCAGAGGTGGAAAGCATGTGATAATGCTTTAAGGTGATATTCAGGAAGATGCTCAGGGGGAGTTTCTTTGGAGGCTACATGTTTTATGAAATTGAGAGACCATAGAATTTTTTAAAATCTGATTTAGTAAGTCCTTGTAATCACTCCAGTTATCAAAGACTAAAATTATTGGCATCATTTAGTTTTAATGAAAGTATGGACAAATTATGATACCTTCCTATGCCCTTGAGAGAAATATAAATGTAAATTATCATAAGAAGTCAAGTGACACTTTCATAATACCTTTTAAAAGTTAAGGTGTATTGTCTTTCATGCAATAAATTTCCTTTGGAGAAGATATTCTATAGTTAACCTATAGAAATACTTCCAGAAGTATATGATGACATTTATATAAAGCTGGGGAGATTTATTTAAAAAGTAGCTAACTACTTTGAAAAACAGAAAGTAATACAGATAATCACCAACAGGGCATTATTAAATAAATTGCGGCCTAACCATAGAATAGAAACTACATTGTGTAAACATTGCGCAATGAATAATTTCTATATACAGAAGTAAACAAAAATGTTCCTGTGCAAAAAGAGAAGAAACAATAATAGAAAGTATGGCAGGATCCTGTCTATGAATACACATTCATATTTTATATACATTGAAAATACAGGAACTTTAGAACCTTATGCACTGAAATCTCAACAGTACGTAAGCACTAGAAAGGAGAATTAGAGCTAAGAAAAGGGTCTCTGGATTTCATCATTTTTTTATTTGAAGTTTCCACATAACACATGTATTTTTTAGTTTTATCACCAGTTCAGTTCAAACAAACCTTTTTCAAGACTAGATTTATATGTATTTATCATCTTTTTATATTCTTTCTTTTTAATTTTTCTCCAAAAAGACCTAAATCTTAAATCTGGCCAGCATCTTTATTCTTGTTTGTTTGTTTTCTGTTAAACATGTCTCAAGGGGACTGAAATTCAACCTGTAGGAACCTGAAGCTAGGACTGTGAAGACTGATTTTTGCACTCATAATTTGAAATCCTTCAAATGCTCATTGTCTTCTCTTACAGCAAAATGTCTGAGAGTAGACACCTCGGAGTCTCAATGGCTGAGGGCCTGATGCTGTCTCAGCTCTATTCCAGTCAGCACTATCACCTGAGGATTACCAGCATCTGCCACCAAAGCTGTGACAGTCCCACCCTCCACAGGTCATTGACTCTGTGAACCCAGCCTGGAGTAGAGGAGGTGAGGCAAAGCTGTGGCTCGTAGTGAATAACCATTAGTAACGCTGGGTATCTGGAAAGTCCAGCAGCAGCTCATTTCTATCTCAGCCCTGACACATGCATTCCCCTGCTTGGCTCACCATCTCCTGGCAATAGCTACAACAGCATCGCTGACTGGCAAGTGAACCCCAGAGACCTGCCTGTCTTCTTCTCCCTGGTACTGAGAATACAAGAATACCTGGTACAAGAATGGGACATCACACCCAGATGTTTTACAAAGGTTGGGGGATCTGGCTTGGATCCTCATACACATTATCAACTGAACTATCTCCCTGGCCCCAATCACACAATTCTGTGTGTCCAAGTGTGATCTTTCTTTGCCACATCTTTTCTACTTTGTTCTCTTCTCAGTTACTACTCCCAATTATCTGCCACACAACGTGCACCAAAATATTTCTAGCATCTACAGAAAAGCCAGAAAATTCTTGCCATTCTTCCAGAGGACCCTCTCACTGAACTACTTTAGAAAGAAACACACAGCTACAATTCTTGGTTGCACATCCCAAGAGCATCACCTCAGAGTAAGGTCTCTTCCATGACAATTCTCAAAATTAATATGAGTCAGAATCACCACAGCGATTGTTTCCCAAAGCCTGCAGATCAGTAGCTTGCAGAGAGCTATTTGTCTAAGTGGAGACCAGAGATTGCATTTTTAGACATTGCAATGGTCCTGATGGAGCAGCATACAGGTCACATTTTCAGAAACACTGGACTTCTCAGGTCAGGAAATGTCAGGCCACACTGGCAAAACCTGAGAAATTGCATATCTCCTTCCAGCCTGGAATTCATTGCTCCTGATTATTTTTTCTTGCCTGAGCTAACAGTGCATTCGTTCATCTCTCCTTTGCAGTCATGCAAGCAGCTCTCCTTAAGCCCTCCTCTGCCAATAGTGTTCGTTTTTATCAACTCAGATGCGTTCCATCCACTCCATAAGCCTGCCATGTCTCTCAACTTGGCCTCTTATTCCTTTTCTGATTTTCCTTCATTCCAAACAAAAACAGAACCAATGCCGGCTTTCCTCATTCCCTCCCTTCACTGCCTGCAAGGGAAACCGCTCTCGTGGTTCTTATTAGGAACACACACACAAAAAAAAATATAATAAATAATTTGACTCAAGGCATGAGAAATACAAGAGTTACCTTGCTCCTCCACAGGCCTCCTGGCCAGAATGTTGGGATGTCTGTAGTTTAGATGTTATTATTCGATACCACAGAGATAGCAATATGTGCTGTCTACTCCCTCCTTGCTCTCTGGTCCCTTCATACATAGGGCTGCATTATTTATCAGTCCCCACTGTCCTTCCCACCCTCCCCCAACACAGAGGGCTAACCACAGATGATGGGAGCCAATCACAGGCCACACCCCCCCCTCCCAGCTCCAGCTGGCACCTGGCTCTTCAGGAAGCTTAGCTGCAGGACCCAAATGCAGAAACATTCAGGGTGTGTTCTGGAGAGCCAGCTGCAGTTTACTGCCTGAGAATGCCTGGGGTAGACATGGTCTTGCAACTCTGAGCTCTGGTTTCTACCTGGGTTCTAAAGCTCCGTGCTTCAATTCCTGCCTCCCAAAGTCAATGGGAGGTAGCAGTGAGAGTTCCTATAGGAAAATTATTGGGATGGTACCTGGTTCTTAGTAAATGTCTATCGAACATTAACAAAGCTATGGATTTTTATTTACTACTTATTATAAATAGCCCCAAGACACTTCCACCTGGTCAAGTCTTTGTCAGGAAACTTGATACAAGAAAACCAAGTTTAAACATGACTATAGAGAACAAGAGACCTGGATGTAAATAACTCAGGCCTTAGATTCCTTACTTAAATGCTGTAGGTTTAAATCTGGTCACCCACAGCACAAGGTTGGTGTTATTAGATCTCTGAATGCTTTCTGCATACTTAATTCTCACAACAATCCTATGCATCTGATAGTATCATCTCTAGAGAAAGGTTGCAAACAATAGAAAAACTAGCCCATGGCCACTCAGCCACTAGATGTTGAAGGTGGGTTAGCGTTGTGAAGCCCTCTCCACTTGTCTCCGTCTCTGTTTGTCTCTGTCTCTGTGTGTGGTTTCTACATGTTTGTGTATAACCACATGTGCAGGTGCATGTGCACCTGGATGCAGTGTGCACAGAGAGGCCAGAGGTCAACATCATTGTGGTGTATTGCTTCATTGCTCACTGCCTCATTTTTTGAAGCAAAGTTTCTTGTTGAACCTGAGGCTCAACAATCCCAGTACATGGGCTGTAGAGCAAATCCCAGGGATCCTTCTGTCTCCATTTCCACACTCTGCAAAACACTGCAACCCAACTGGGATGGCAGAAAGGAAAATAATAAGTTGGGCATTCATGCTTCATCTTGAAGGAAAGAGAAAAACAGTATTACCTCATAGATCTGGAGCAAACCAGCAATACCAACTATCCCAAAGTCGAACTTCACTTCTCTATGAACATTGGACATCAAATGATACTAAGGTGGCTGAGCCATCCTTGCTGGCCCTGGATTCCCCTGGGCTTTGTATCAAAAGTCTAAGGCAAATAAGTCTCACTGTCTGGCTCCATTGGAATAATGCTCTGGACTTAAATATTTTTAAGTCCTGTCCTTTTCAGCTTTTCTTAAAAAATGAGAGTTAGCAAAAATTATGTACCAAATTGTTTAGGATAAGGGTATGAGGATCAGACCCAATAATTAACACAGTTCTCTCTCTCTCTCTCTCTCTCTCTCTCTCTCTCTCTCCCCCTCTCTCGTATGTGATATGATTTTATATATATATATATATATATATATATATATATATATATTTCTGTTTACTTTTATTGGTCCTGTAACACTTTATAAACAGAAAAATTAAGAAGTATTACAAAATTAACCCTAATGAATTAATAAAAATAGAAAAATATTGGGTACATACAAAAAAAACCTTAAAATGGTTTAGTCCTAAAACAGTTTAGATGTCTTTTTACCAAATTCTTCAAAGTCAAGGGCACTAATACTCCCCCCTTTTTGCCCAACAGCCTCTTCCTTACCACCTACATCGCAATCATATTGGTATTTGTTGCCTACTGAGAGCTGAGACCACTTTTGAGGCAAATGGAAAAACAAGCTAAGCAAAGGACCTGGGTCCTTTCCCTAGCGACTAAACTTCTATTCGCTATCCTTTCAAGTACTTTCAATGAAATAAGCCCCACCTGGAGCAAGCCTTGACTTTCATCATAAAATTGCAAAGTCAGAGCTACATAAGAGTCTGTGTTATTCCAAGCAAATTAAAAATGGAATATGCTGACAGGTGTTGGCCAAATTTTGCAGAAGGCAAAAACTGAAAAAGGTGAACTAGCGTCTCGACGTGATGCCAGACTCCAGCCTGCAGCATAGCCCTCTAGCTGACGGATTATCTATAGAGAACCCTGGGAGTGCCCGCAGGTCCTTTGCTCACGGGGCTTCTCCAAACATGCCTTCCTGCTGTCCTTCCTTTCAGCCTGCCTGTCCATCCAAGTCCCAAACCCTCCTGTTGCCTGCACTTATTCCCTGTGACTTCCCAAAGGCCCTTTTAAAAGACCTTTTCAAATTCAATTCCTTCCCAGACAGCAAAGAGCTCTAGTTGCTGATACCAATCAGAATCTCCCCTACGGCCAGGGTCTGCGTAGGTGAACACCATTTCCCAGCCTTATCATAATCCAGCAGATGCTGCTTGCCAACATTGTGATTACATACATAAGTATGTATCTATACATCTCCAACTTGCAAAAGTCTTGTCTTCCAACATCATCGAAAGCCAGAACTAAAGGGAAATTTAGAGGTTATCAGGTCCTGAGGATGCATCTTGAAGGACAAAGTGCCTCCATGCGACGTTGCAGGAGAGGAAAGAACTGCAGAGAAAACAAACACTTCAGATGTGGTCTCCAGGGTCCCGGGAAAAGATTCTTCTCACTACAGGAAGAAGAGACCTCTGGCCTTCCCACCCTGACACCATTTTCCCTAGTTTGGGCCCGCAAAGAACTTGAGTTGGTGACAGATCAGAACCTTAACAGGTCATTGCTAAATTAGAGCCTTGGGTGATTGTGTAAATTTGCACGCTGCAAGGGCCGTGGAGAGACAGTATCTCCAGTCACTCATTTCTCCCCTACTTCCCCGTCCTTAAAATTGCTTTCTAATTAACTCAATGTGGATTATCCCTGTTAGTAAATTTTCTAATGCGTTATTAATTACTCTAAACGTCAACTGCAGCTCATTTTCAGCACACTCAGGAACACCGCAGCAGGTTGCCGTGGAGCTGTCTGCCTCTTTTCTAAACAACTAGTGCCACCATGTGGACAAAATGGGGAGCTTCTTAAGGAATCGGGACAAACCATCAAGAAAACAAAACAGTTATTGAATTTCTGGACTAGTTAAGAAATTGTGTGTCTTATTTTCTACTCTCCTTTTGTCTCCACTTCTATTTCTACCCTTCTTACCTACCCTCTCTACCATGGCTTGCCACTCTAGGAATCCTCCCACTCCCATCCCACAGTTCCTACAAACCAGGAAATAACACTAAAAGCTTACAGGATCGAAATAATTTGCCCAAAAGCTCACACCTAGTTAGCAGCAGTGTTCCACCAAAGTCAAGGGTCCAACATGGAAATCCAGCATCACTGTCCCACTCCTGCTGACTGCTCCCACCACCCAAGAACGCCTTCTCCTAATTCCTTCAACAGGTAAAGTGTGAGAACCGCATCTTCATTGGAGATGCTACAGACTGAAACGTGATGGACTGAGCACAAGTCTGAGACCAAGTTTCTAACCTGGTGACAGGTGGCCCTGTCCAAACCCAACAACAGAAGAGCATCTTTTCATCTCCGTCCCGTTTGGCTGCCAAGCATTTAACAGTGAATTCAAAGGTCAGAGACTAGGATGGAATTGGTCTAACATTCTCAGAACTAGTATTCATGTTTGAGAACCCAGCATGCCTAGCCTAAAAATCAGAAAGCAGAAACAGTGTGACAAGATACCACAGGGGAAAATCTTTTTGTTTCATGCACAAAATTGTAAGTCGTGCTCAAAGCCATCTTCAGGCATGAGGTGTGGCTAAAATGGCTCCCAAGGCATCGGTATTTCCAAAATCTGGAAACGTGCCAGATGAAGTTACAAACAACCTTAATATTGTATTTCATTATAACAAAATAGTTTAAAGGACCATCTGAACGCTAGTGATTTTTATTTATGCCACTTTTAGATTAAAAGTAACTGTCACGAATGAAGGAGGATGCAAGTGAGCTTAGCTGTAGTTGTCACTCACAGTTCTCTATTCTGCTATCAGTGGGTGACTTTCAATTTCTTCAGGCTTCTCTGAGTCTTTCCCAGTGCTCCAGTGCATCCTCACTCCACAACCAATCACAAACTAGAACTAACAATGGATATCATTAACACGCAGCAATGGTTTGGGACAGTGCTTGAATATCCCCTGCGGTTTCCAGGGACTAACTGTAATCCTCACTGCGGGACATTAAAAGGCGAGGACTTTGGTGAGTCAGATAAGTTCCCTAGAGCAGAGATCACGATTGAATGCATGAGGGAAGGAGAGAGACCTGCTAGAAACACCCGCTGACCCACAAGCTCCCGGGGCCCCTGCATTATGATGCTCTGCATCTTTCAAACTTCTTCAGCAAGAACTTTTGTACCTCTAGAGCCATGAGACAAAAGCAACATGTTTCTATTATTTAATAGCTTGTCTCCGTATTTTACTATAGTTATAAAACACTACTACAGAAGTATCATACAAGAAAAAATATTCATAACAATTTAACAAAACAATATATGAGTAGCTTTGAGGCCTCCTAAACATCTTCCTGGCCTCATAATTATTCATTGGCTATCTTTTGTTTCGTAGAGACTACATGTAAGACGTAGAGAGTAAACTCAAGATTAGGTGGTTTCTGGTTATTTGGATTCATAATCTCGTCTCTCTAATAAAGACATTCCATGAGTTTATGAAATATGACAGTAGGTAAAGGCTCCTGCTGCCAAACCTAACTACTTGAGTTCAATCCCTGGTACCTATTTGATAAGAAGACACACAAGTTGTAGCTGTCTTTTGATCTCCACACACCTGACATCACACATTAATGTGAGTACTGATGGGGGGAGAGGAGAAAGATTATAAATAAATAAAATGTAATAAAAATAATTGTAAAGATGGTCCAGTGTTTAAGAGCACTTCTACTCCCCACAAGCAGTTCCCAGAACCATTGGCAGATGGTTCACTACCACCTATAATTCTACCTCCAGATTTGATGCCCTCTGTAGGCAGAGACTGATGGTTTGTTCCCAGCTGCCCAGACCTGAAAAATCACACAGAAACTGTATTAATTACAATTTCACCAACTAGTCAGATGAATTTCTGGCTAGCTTTTACATATTAATTAACCTATTTCTATAAATCTGTGTATCGCCACGAGGCTGTGGCCTACAGGTAAGGTTTTGGCTGGCAGCTAGTGCCTGTCTTCTTCAGCAGCTACATGGCATCTCCCTGACTCCACCTACTCTCTTTCTATATCTCTGTTTGGATTTCCTGCTTGGCTTTACTCTACTAAGCCATTGGCCAAAACAGTTTTTCTAAAAACCAGTGGTAATAAAACATAATTATAACATACAGAGGGGAATCCCACCTCAGCCTTACCTAGCTTTCATGAGTATCCACACACATGTGACATACACATTAATACAGACACACCCACAGACACATAAAGTATGGCTATGCTTGTTGGTCTAAGGGCCTCTGTGTTGATGCCTTGAGGCCCAATACCTCAGATTGTGACTACATCTGAAAACAGGTACTTATATAAGTCAGCATTCTCCAGAGAGAGGGGGATGGGGCAAGGGAGGAGGAAGAATGAGAGTGTGCCACACCTGACTACTATCTAACAAGATTGTGAACCATGAAGTCCCATGTGAATCAGTCTGAGCTTGAAGGGTCAAGAGCAGAACACGGAAATCTTAGCTCAAGGAAAGCAAGTTTTCCCTCTGTCTGCCTTTGTCTTCCATTGTAGACCTAACTCCAGCTACTAGTCAGGGAGCTCCGAAAAGGGTGAGGGGGATACACACACACACACACACACACACACACACACACACACACGAGGTGGGGGAGATTGCTGACGGCTCTCTAGAGTGTATGTTCCCAAAGAATACCACTGTCTCACAAGACTGGAACTGTAAAAGGCCACCATGTGACCTCATGATAAACTGTGTGAGAGGAAGTCCAGTCAGACAAGAGAAAAGGGGAAGCTATATTGGGGGCCGAGAGGGAGGACTGACATGAGACTATTTAAACTTTTGGATTAAATAAACTCCATTCTCATAGGTTTCTAAGTGATGGAAGTCATGAAATTCCATGGAGTACTTTAAGTGGGCTTAATTTAAGGGTTTTGTCTCATTTTGTTTTGTTGGCAAGGTCCTGTTAAATAGCCTGAGGTGTCCTACAGTTCACAATCCTCCTGTCTCAGTCTTCCTAATGCTGGAACTGTGGGCATGTATGTGCCATTTCCACTGGGCTGAATTTAAGTTTCTGACCCTCAAAACCACCCTAAGTCCAAAGAAACAAAGATCTTTTATTCTATCCCTGTGAGTTTCCTTAGTAGTTTTGAGTTCCTGGAAAATCACAGCAACATCACAAAGAAACTTTCCTTCAACTCAAGGGATTTCAACATTTTCCTTGCTACTAAGGAAGTTTCTGCTTTGGTAGCTTTTTCCTTAAAGAAGACCAAATTTGGGGTTCTCATTCCCCCTCCCTTTTTGTAAATGGCTATGAATTCATTTTACATAGTGATGTATTTCCTAAAGATAATTTGTTTGAGTACTTCATGTATACTTTGACCCCAATATCTCTCCCTTCCTCCCATCTCCCTGTTTACCCTTCCAACTTTTCTTTCTCTTTTTCCATATGCTTTTCCATGGCAGGGATGCTCATGTGTGTGTACATACATGTTTGGTTTTGTGTGACCATGTACAATCTAAGATTCACAGCTGAGGGAAAATACACAACAGTTTTGTTTCTGAATCTGACTTATTTCCCCTAATATGATAACCTCCAGTTACATCTATTTTACAACAAATAACATAATTTTGTCTTTCTTTACGGCTGAATGAAAATCCATTGTGGAGTTTATTATCTTTGAACCAGTATTCATCTCTCCACCTTCCTGACTGTGAACTCATTGTGGTCCCACTTCTGCTGCCATGGCAACCCCTGTCATGAAAAACTGTATCCCAAAAAACTGTGAGCCAAAATAAACTGCTCTTTCCTGAAGTTTTTTTTTTCCATTCAGACCTTTGCCACTATAATGAGGAAAGTGACTAATACAGTGATGTTTGATTATTGTGATGGTCGTACACCCTGCTTCGTTTTCATAAGTTCCTCAATTGTGTCATCTTCGTTAATGCTTTACTCATGTACAAACCTTAAGGACCTGTTCATGGCATGAAGGCCACTCAAGCCCTTCCCCTGCTATATACGTGATCTAAGAATGTCCACAGACACGAGTGGAAAATGATTGTTAGCCAACTGCATAAACTATTCAATAGGAATAGAGCAAGAAAAAGCATACAGAGAGAGAAAGAGAGGGAGGGAGGGAGGGAGGGAGGGAGGGAGGGAGGGAGGGAGGGAGGAAATCACAGGGATAAGCAGGTGATAGCAAAAAGATAAAAGCAGACCACCTTCAAGATGTTTTCTACTACTGGATTCATTATAACGTTTTCATGTCTATACATCATTGTACATGTTTGCATCAGCCTGTCCACTGTCCTACTCCGGACCTGCTGGCCACCTGCCTGCTCTTCCTTACAGTCTCCATTCTGCTTTCATGTGGTATATCCATATTTGTACATGCGCTGGATTCTGCATATGAAAGAAAGCTTATGATACTCTGGTAGCCTTCTCTAGTTACTCCTCCCCTTCCTTCAACTCCTTCCTCTTCTCTCACAGTCCTCCTCTTTACTTTCATGTCCGCTCTATATATTTATTTTATATGTACATTCTATATATGAAAAAAACCCTAGAACTTGTAAAGACTCTATCTTTAGCCCGGCAGTGTTGGCACACGCCTTTAATACCAGCACTTGGGAGGCAGAGGCAGGCAGACCTCTGTGAGTTCAAGGCCAGGCTGGTCTACAAGAGCTAGTTCCAGGACAGCTAAAAGTGTTACACAGAGATACCCTGTCTCAAAAAAAGAGAGAGGGAGAGAGAGACTGTGTCTCTTTAAGTACAGACACACTGAAGATTATCTTTATCATGGGACTTCTGAAAAGACCTAGAAGTCCTTTACCTGTTCATTTATAGCAAGTCTATTCAGATGAAGCCAGATGCAGGAACACACACCTTGAATCCTGGCCCCCGGGCTGAGACAAGAGGACACTGAGTTTAAGGCAAGCTGGGCACCATAGGTAGCTCAATGTCAGTCTAGGGTACAAAGTAAGATCCTGTTTCAAGAAAGCATAATCACCAAAATGCAAACAAAAATATATATGTACAAGATGATTCACTGAATCATAGTGAATTCAATTCTACTCAGAATTTTAAATTGTCTATACTACAAACACAAAACAGCAGAAGGAGGCTATCTATATAGAACAATCCCCAGGGGTTAAAGGAAGAAAAAGCATAAAGCAGATGTACAAATCTATGACTTTCAACAACATCACTACCCAGCCATGCAAGAATCGCCAGCTCCTGTTTGAATTTTTAGTTTTAATTGGCTTGCAAAATGGTCAATTATTAAAAAAATAAAAAATAAAAAAAATAAAAAAAAACTCCAGAACTGGTATGGAATACCTCCTTATAAACTATTGGTCAGGGAGATTTCCATACCCTCCTAAAAAATACAGGCTTTTGCCATTCTTATTATTTACTCACCAGAACTTGATAATAAGACTTTGTTGCTGAAACTAGCATACACTTTAACTACAAGACAGAAATCAAGCTAGACCTGGGCTAAAAGCTCCCTTCCTACTGGCTAACTTTCATGGTGTGAGAAGGAGCTGTGCAGAGTTCAAGGAAAGAAAATGTATCAGTAGTCCTGTCCAGCGGTGAGTCCTATGAACTACAATACCAACCTACTTGGGCAGGATGCACCCGCTAGTGAAGAGTGTTACCAGTGGTACAGAAGCAATCAACCACTCTCTGATGCGATTTGAGGCCTGTTCCACAGGAAGAAATTCATACCTGGGACTATAAACTCAATCAGAAGCCCACAGTTGAGAAGGTCTTATGCCGTAGTGAGGAACCTAACTACAGCTGATTAGTTAAGTTGACATGGGGTCAAACCACCTCTTACACATCTGTGTTTAAGTCCACATACAAATGCTACCCTTAACCTTAATCACAGAAGCTTCTCTTAGCAGAGAGTGGTTAATGCAGAAGTTCGTAACTGTTCATGGCACTGAAAGGAAGCAAGGCCTGGCTGTCCAGTTCTATAGAAATAAGACATCCCGGGCATTTTTACAGCTCCCTCAAAGCCTTAGTGAACAAGGAAGAAGGGACAGAAAAACTGCTTGAGCAGGAAGGTAGGAAAACTGATGGAACTCTGGCCAACTCGAGTGAGGCAAGCATGGCTCTGACAGGCTTTGTCCTCTCTCCCATTCCCTTTGCCTTGCTAAAACTGCTTGATTACATTCCTAAAGCTAGCTCCCAAGGTCTATTCCCTTATTTGGCAACTTCCTCCTCCTAAAACTGACTACCAAGGTCCAGCTATCAAAGTATTGAAATTCAGCAGTCAAAAGCCCCCTTTAGCTCACCTAATTAATATGCCCAATTAAAGTTAATTTCCCCCTGTTTCTTTATAAACTGCCATTTGCCTATGGGTCATATCGGTCTCCTCTCTCTCCAGAGGCAGTCCAGTGTGCTGTCCCCCACCCCCAGGACAAATACCCCTACCATCTCTCCCTTGTTCTCCTCCCCTTCTCCACCATCCTCTATCTCTTGTCTTTGTCTCTTATTCCCTGCCCTCTGTCACCCTAGGGCAAATATAGTGTGTTGAGATCTTGGTCTTGGGGGTCTTGATCTGATACATTTCTTTTTATACAGGGGCTGTGGAATATATCTTCTGGCCATGATACAGCCATTGTAATCATGATTCTACAGCATCTAATATTGCCTGCACTGGGCATGCACAAGATTGGGCCTCTCTAAAGTCAATCATGAATCAGGGAGGGTCTCCTGTGGCTCTACCCCTCCGTGCTGCACTATTGGCTACTGGTACATTTTAGGAGACAAGCGGTCACTGTCTTTGCTGATGAGTCCACCAGAGTCTAATAGGTTGCTTGAAATCCATAATCGCATCAATGGACTTGTTTAAAACCAGGAGTCAAAACAAAACAAAAAGACATGTGTAAACGGAGGCTGCCCAGAACCGAAATAATCACACAGAAACTGTATTAATTAAAACACTGCTCAGCCTATTAGCTCAGGTTTCTTATTAACTAACTGTTAAATCTTAAATTAACCCATTCCTATTATGTTGTATTTTATCACGAGGCTCGTGGTTTGCTGGTAAGGTTCCATCTGGCATCTGTCTCCTTTGGTGGCTACATGGTGTCTCTCTGACTCCACCTTCTTTTCTCCTTTATCTCTGCTTAGAATTCTCACTTTGTTCCATTCTGCCCTGTCATAGGCCCAAGTAGTTTTTTTTGTTCATTAACCAATAAAAGCAACACATATTCCAAAGGACTTCTCATACCATTTCCCCTTTTCTGTCCAAATAAAAAGGAAGGTTTCAACTTTAACATAGTAAAATTACATATAACAAAACAGGTATTCAGCAAGAATTTCAGCTACACTATTTATATCTACTGTATCCTTTATAATAACTGAGGAAAACTATAACTATAACTATCTATTCTTCAACTCCGTAAAAGACAACAGAAGAATATAATATTACCTAAGTTAGCAGGAAGTGCATTGTAAGCAACTTCCAAAACTTAGAACTGATGGAGACATCTCGCTGCTAGGACAGTCACCCAAAGTTCTTCTGTAATGTTTTGGCATATATCTTCAACCTACAGGCCAATAATTTCTGGCAGACCTTTCCATGAAGTTGGAAATTTGAAGATCTCTTATGCCTTCTACCGGCAAAGTTCATCAGCTGCTTTCTTCTATGTCCTGCAAAATGTCTGGTAGTTCTCTCATGAAGCAGAATCCCCAAAGGACCATCTCACCTTCTTTTGGCAAGCTTTTTTCTGGGGATCCTGCATGTTCAGTTCATATGGCATACCATTAAGCAGTCCAGGCAAGAGCAGTTTCTTGCCTAAATGGCTAGCAAACTCCATAAAGAGCCTCTTTGAAGTAGATTGGTGCTGCCAGGAGCAGATGAGTCTCATCGTCATGAGAAGTCCATAAGTTCTTAAAACAGTTTAAATGCCATATTCTGTTAGTCTTTGAAAGGTTTGAAGAATACCTATCCATCTGAAATATATTTCTGTACATCTAGAAAACCTAACTAACTTAATTATAGGCTTGACTATTATAGGTGACTATCTATTAACCGGCATATCTTAATTATACATTACATTTTTAAATGAGCCTCACAAACACAATACCTTAATCAAGAGCAGAAATACATATATAACAAAATTCATCTTAAATTTGTATCAATAAACCAAGATCTATACCAATACAAAGTATTTATCTTTGGAGCATATCCCCATTTAAATGTAAACAAACAATTTTTTAGTAAAATAAAGTTATATTCTATTATGCTGAGGGTCATCACACTCTATATTCCTAACTACAGTCCTAAGCCTATCTCCCTAAGGCTGCTCACTGGTGTGACATAGCTTAGCTGAAGGTCAGGTCCAGTCTCTAACAGAGGGTCAGGATCCTAGGGGAGATGCTTCAGCAGCAGGTTAGATCAAGGTGGCATCTCTCCAGATGTGCAGAGCAGAGCATTGTTCTTGGTCTCTGCTTACATACTGCCCAGTAGGCTTCATGGTGTCTGGAACTATGTCTAGTTATCTTGAGTGAGTGATGTTGCTGCATTCTGGTTATCAAGTGCAGGTAAACAAACATTTTTAAACAATATTTGGGAAATTGGGCATAGTTCTTTCCATACTGCTTCCTGCTTTTTGGTGGTCAAAGTATTCTGGAAGTTTGCAGAGACCTTTCAGGGGTTCTTAAACCACATTAGCCTGGAAGAAATCCACAGGTTCTCATCTTCTGTGGAAACAAAAACAGAACCTCTTTTCCAAACATATCCTTAGGCTCAAACTTTGAAGTCAAGATACCTTTGAAATAAAAATGTTGGTTTAGCTTAGCAGACTGTACAGTGAGATGTCTGTGTATACTTAGCTCGCTTACAGTAAAAAAAAATTCAAAGAAAACACAATAATATACATAATCCGGATTTTCTGTGTATATTCCATCTTTACGTGGCTTATTTTTTCTCTATTACTTTTTCTACAAGTTTAAGATTTATTTTATTATCTTTACTCCTTTAATCTGACTGTCTGCACTCTTTTATAACTGTCTATACTCTTTTTCCTCTCTCTCTCAAGCCTATGTACATGTATCCAACACTGTGACCCATAATCTTTATTGTGTGCATATCTGTAATTATTTTTTGACCAGGAGTGCTTTGCTTTTTCTTTAAAGCTAAGCAGATGTGGCTAGGACCAACTCTGAGGCCCTGCATCTGTCTCCTTTGGCAGCTACATGGCATCTCCCTTACTCTGCCTTCATTTCTCCCAGCATTCAGTTTAGTTGTCCTGCCTAGTTCTATTCTGCCATGCCACATGCCCAAAGAAGCTTCTTTACTAACCAATGCTAATAAAACATATTTACAGCCTACAGAAGGGAATCCTACATCAGGAATGAGTAGAAACAAAAGGACTAATAGGGAGGAGGGAGGTTGACAGGGTTGACAGGAGGAGGAAGGTTGACAGGGATAACAGGGAGGGCAGAGAAGGTGGGGTTGAAAACAATCAAAATGCATTATATACATGGATGAAGTTGTCAAGGAAAAAAATTAATAAGCTTTATTTAAAATGTACAAATCACTTAGGTGAAAAGAAAGGAAGATAGTGTGTATTTGCTTGTACATGCAGACAACATCCCAGGAAAGATGGATGGGAACTTACACTAGCTACCTCCTAGAAGGAGAACTTGAATGAGACAGGCTCTAGGCTGTGCCTTATATCTTTTAAATTTGGAGAGCCTTAGATCAAAATTAGATCCCACCTCTTCTACCATCCACTGCTGCCTTCTTTGTGTTTCATCAGAGAGAGCACAAATTTCAATCTTGACTTCAGTGGTCTTTTTCCAGTCATGTTATGTCTTCTCCTTCCTTTATGCGATAATCTATGACTATAATTCCTTACCTTCCTGTTTGATCCAAGATAATTTCTCCCATCACAAAATTCTTAGCTTACTCACCATCTGCAAAACCTCTTCCAGGTTGGTAACACAGTCGTGTCTCAGAGATTATGACTGGATATGTCTGGGAGTCATTTCTCAGCCTACATAGCTATCCTAAGAGAATAACTAAAAGACGTCTACTATCTATGAACTGCAGTGAATGTCTTACACAAATATAGGCTATTATTAATAGAGGAAAATAATAAGAGGATATATGAGAATTCCTTATACACTCTTCTCAATTTCTCTGTAAATCTGAACTCTTATTTTTTAAGTCTATTAAATTAAATAACACTAAATGGGCAGCTACCATGTGACCCAAGAATTGGTCATTGGTTCTTGAACTATAAAATTATGTTCCTGCAAAAACCTGTCTGCTAATATTTACAGAAGCTTTCTAAGTCATCTGCTGATACTTATTACCCAGAAAATAAATCCAAAAGAAATGCTTTGGTTTTACCTCAGACTGGGATGTCAGAATTTCATATATCCCACAAACAATTAATGTGGATGAAATCAGGCCATCCATCCCCAAGTGTGGAAATTAAGTATTCCAGTACATATAGAAGAATCTTGAAGGAAAATTTGGAGGAAATGGAGAGGCCAAGCAAGACAGGGATACTGGGAAGAAGGGTCTGTTTGCCCAAGCCCCAGTGCTGAGTTTCTATGTGCCTCTCCAAGTTAGTGTGCTGGGACCTAAATGTCCAATACAACATTGTTGGGAGGTGGGACCTTTAAGAATTGGTGTACACATAAGGACTCTGCCTTGTAAATAAATCATTGTATGCTATCTTGGAAGTGACTTCATTGTCGCAAGAGTGAGTTTGTTAGGAAGCAAGTTCAGCCCTCTCTTACATTCCCTGCCTGCATACCTTCCACAATGTTTTATGTTACAGCAAGAAAATGCCAGATGCAGCACCTGAACCTTGGATTTCTCAGACTCCACAAATGCAATGAACAGTTTTATTTACAAGGTATGTAATCTGTGGTATTCTGCAATTACGGCATAAATTGGACCAAGAAATCTATAAAAGTCCAACTCAGGAAGTCACCACTGAACCACTTTCTATTAAGTTTTGGGATCCAAGAGTAGAAAGGATTTGACTTCCTCCAGAGCCCCTGGGAAGAAAAACCTTTCCGGTCCTCTGTCACAAACCTGCATGAGAATTGGTGTCAGGGGAGTCACTAATGTCACACTCTTGGTGAATAAGGCCGAGACATCCCCACCACGGGCTTTTTGGAACTGGAATGTAAAAGTGGCTCAGGCATAGGTAAGAAAGGACCTCACACTCACAAAAAGTAGGAAACAGAGGTACATACTAATGACCAGTGAGGAAGAGTGATGCCCACAGAATTTCAGGTATAATTTCCAAGTCTCTGAGAGGATATCAGACAGATCTCTACCTACCATCCCTCAGTCATGATATAGAAGTTCAGGAGCTACCAAGGATGAAGGACAAGGTGGAGAATCGATGACTGAAATGACAATAAAACTAAGTATTAATTGGAGTAATGTTTTGCCTTCATGTTCAAAGAAAATGTATGCATTCGTGTGTGTGTGTGTGTGTGTGTGTGTGTGTGTGTGTGTTGAGTGAATAGGTGCATGTCATGGTGCACATGTGAAGTTCAGAGGAAAACTTCATGGAGTTAATGATCTCCTTCACCTTAGTGAAGGTTCAGGGTATCAAACTAAAGTCACCCAGTGCATGCAGCAAGTAAGTACCTTTCTTTACACACTGAGTTATCTGGTCAGACTCAGAGAGAATTTCTAACAGATAGTCTATTGGCTTATCAAAACAAAGCAACTCAGTTGTCTGCAAAAAATGAGTTCTAAGCCGGGCTGTGGTCGTGCACGCTTTTAATCCCAGCACTCGGGAGACAGAGGCAGGAGGATCTCTGGGAGTTCGAGGCCAGCCTGGTCTACAAGAGCTAGTTCCGGGACAGGCACCAAAGCTACAGAGAAACCCTGCCTCGAAAAACCAAAAAAAAAAAAAAAAAAAAAAAAAAAAAAAAAAAGAGTTCTATCTGTTTGGAAATTTCAAACACAGTCAGCCTCCAGTCTCACAGATTTTCCATCTGAGTATTCAAATAAACATGGAACAAAAAAATGTCTGGAAAACACATATAGACATTTGTGTCTTGTCACTACTATATAACAACTATTCACTCAATACATTCTAGTACATATTACACATAAATAGAGATAATTTAGCATATAGAGAGAATGTACATAGATTGTGTGCAGGTACTACATTATTTTTTGTAAAATATTTCAGTGTCCCAACTTTGTTATTAATCTATACAGATATAAAGAATCATGGTATGGGACATTTTTCTATTTTTTCTACACAGGAGGTATAAATGCATTTAACAATAACACATTTTTAAAAAGATTAAAATATGACAAACAAGACCCCAAGTTCAACAATGGTGGCATCAGGCATCATTTTCTTCATACAGCCTTGATGGTTCACAAGTCCCTTTGATGTGACTGAAAAATCCTTGACTTCCCGTACCTTTCAAAGTCACAGAGACCATACTCCCAATTCCCTTCACATTCTCCTCCCCACGAGCTCCTGGAGACCATCAAAGAGTGGATACATCAAAGATGTTCTCAATACACCAGCCATCAACAAGCTCTATGAAGATCTCCAGATAAAGAAAAGTCAGCATTTCCTGGGGCAGCCTCTTCCTTCATCCTGGACATTCTGGTCATAGCAGATGTCATTAGTCAACTACCCCAGTTCTCTGAACAGTCACTTTACAACACAGAAACAATAGGGAGATGTGACCCAGTTTATCTATATCAATCTATTCATTTCCCCAGTTTTTTTTTTCCACTCAAATACCACCTGCAAGATTACTTACTATCTCTACTTAAAGGGACTTGTGTTTTAAGTTGAATTCACTTGCTTATTTATTTGAATTGTTTTAATAATATCAAATGATGGTAGCAGAAACACAGAGTAGAATAGAATAGACTGGAATAGAATGGAATGGGCTCTCTGTTAGACAGGGAAGGTAGTCAAGACAGAACAAAGTGTCCAAAGCCCTGCCAGCACCGCACATACCTTCTCCCACCCTAAACAAAAGAACTGAATGAACATTGGCAATGCATGTCCCTGTTAGCATTTGCCTGATAGGAATTTGTGCTCACCTGCTGCCACCTTGCAAGCAATGGAAAGCCATTTGTGCTCTACAATAGGATGTTGTGAAATGCAAAAGACTATGATGTCTGAGAATCCTTCCAGTCTGACTCATATTAGCAATCACTTTGTGTCTTCACTGTCCGGCTGCCCATTCAGGACAATGACCAGTAGGTAGCAGGACTGAAGCACCATGGCAGATGCAAGACTTTTTCTGATATATTAATAGCCCGGTTGTTTACAGCTCTGCGGCTGCTGTTTATCACTCCACAGTGTGCTCAGTGGCTCTTCCTCCTCACCTGCTCTTTGTCCACATCTGCCTCTGTGTCTCCGAGGAGAACAAGAGACCAGTATACCATGTCACTGGGAAACAGGACTAAGGAGTCCTAAGTCTTTGTGTTTGTTGAGGAAAGACACACACAACCCCCCCCCCCAGCCTCCTCTTCTCTCACCCCTCATGAATTGTGAACTTCTAAACCTAGGCAACTAAAAGAATAGAGGTCTCTGCCTAGGATTCAACTTGAGGATTTGAACTAGTCAACCGCCTAGAATTTTAAACCATCAGCACTGTGTTAGGCAGAGATCACAAAGCACAATAATGTGCTGCTTACAAGCTACAGGTTAGCTAAACAAATGGCAAGAAAACTGCTGCTATTGAAGAGATGAATGCTAAAGGGCATGGGAGGAGCCTTAAGAAATGCAAGTGTTCATGGGGCTGACCTAGGCCCTCCACACAAGTTACAGTTGTGTAGCTTAGTCTTCTTGTGTAATTCCTAAAGGTGGGAACAGGGGCTCTCTCTGACTCTGTTACCTGCTTTTGGAACTCTTTTCTCCTATTGGGTTGCCTCATCCAGCCTTAATAGCAGAGGAGGTGCCTAGTCTCACTGGAACTTGATATGTCATGCGTGGCTGATATACATGGGAGGCCTTGCCTTTTCAGAAGAGAAAGATGAAGGAGTGGATGGGTTGGGGGAGATGGGAGGTTGGGGGAAGGACTGGGAGGAGAAGAGGGAAGAAGTGGAAACTGTGATTGGGCTGGGGCAATTAATTAAAAATAAATAAAATTTTAAAAAAGAAATGCAAACTTTCAGGAAGATTAATAGATAATCACATGAATCCTCTTTCCCAATAGTCCATCACAGCATCTATAAAAATATACAAAGGTAAAGAGATTTTTATTTTACTAAAAGTTAGGAATAAAAGCTAGTCACATGCCAGGAACTCTAGAAGTAGCTGCTCTATGTTAGCAAAATGATGGGTGGACACCATATGCTTTTGGTCACCTAAAGATTCCACAACTAAGCCATAGATTGTGGATTAAATAAAAAATATTTCTTTCTGATACTATAAAAAGCCAAAATTCCAGAGGAAGGAGTTGGTAGCTTTGCCATATGAGTCTCCTTTTCTTGGCTCTCAGGTATTGCTGTTTTGTCTTATTGCTGTATTATTATTCATCTCTGGCATCTCTCCATCTTGCTTCTCACAGGGATGCAAGCCACAGCACGTGAGGGCTTCACCTTTAGCTCCTTAATTACTTCCCAAAGGCCCCATCTCCAAGACAGACAGCCACACCAGAGCACAAGCTTAGTCCACAAAGCAGCTCAAATCCACTCTTCAATTTTTCCATAGAAAACAGCTTAGAAGGAAAATAGGGAAGGGGAAGAATGAAGGGAAAGAAAGAATGAAAAAAACCTTAGTGTCCTATGACAGAACGGAAGCCAGTTCTAAGCCCAGTCCTAAGAATAACATCCAACCTGAAGATGAAAGGAGAGGTGATCCTGATGAACAGAGTCACTCAAAATAAAAGCGACGTGAGGAATGAAGCTGATTAAGGCTCAAGGACAGAAATCACACAACCATCTCAGTAGAGGTAGGGAAAGCTTTTGCTGAAATCTTACATTTCTTTTTTAACAAAATACCCTTAAGGGACTGGTAATAAGACGTGCTAAATATGGCATGCCTGTGTACAAAGTGTACTCGAAGCATTTCTATTATCAAATCAATAAGACAGGAATTGTATTGACTAGTTTTGTGTGTCAACTTGGCACAAGTTAGGGTCATCAGAGAGGAAGGAGTTTCAGTTGAGGAAATGCTTCCATGAGATTTAGCTGTAAATAAGGCATTTTCTCAGTTAGTGATCAAAGAGGGAGGGCCCAGTCCATGGTAGGTGGTGACATTCCTAAGCTGGTGGTCCTGGGTTCTATAAGTAATCAGGCTGAGCAAGCCAGAGGAAGCAAACCAGTGAGCAGCACCCCTCCATGGCCTCGGAATCAGTTCCTGTCTCCAAGTCCCTGCCTTTACAGAGTTTCTGTCTTCACCTCCTCCAGTGATGAACAGCAATGTGTAAATATAAGCAAAATAAACCCTTTCTTCCCCAACTTGTTTTTTGGTTATGGTATTTGGTCGCAGCAATAGAAACCCTAAGACAAGGGTGTTCATATTCTCCATTCATATTAAGTATAGTGCTTGCAATCATCATTAGAGCAATAAGACAAGAGAAGGAAATAAAAGGGATATACAGGTGAAGACGGATGCTTAAAAGAAATCCCACACTAGCTCAAAATTGAGTATATTCGAGGGTTATTTATTTAGGGGTACATTCACAGATCACAGCCCTCTGCTTGAACGGGGAACAGCAACCAAATCCCATGGCCAGAAGATAGGCCAAACACGTGCTTTACACTGGCATATGTAGTATAAAAGGCCACACCCAAGTGGGCAGATAACTTAAAGGCTATTGGTAGTAGGAATTCCTACAGCATACGGGAAATAAAGAAGTAACCATCTTTATTTGCAAATGATATGAATCTATTGAATGAAATATCCGAAAGACTCCAAGAGAGATCACATCTGACAAACACCTTCCAGAAAATGCCAAGATGCAAAATCAACATACAAAAATCAGTACTCTCCCTCTATTCACATAACAAGCATTCACCATACACCATATTCTAAAAACATATCTTGGAATAAATACAGCTAAGTAAGTAAAAAATCTCAATGGCAACACTAAAACATTATAGAAATAAGTCAAAAAGCACATTAGAAAATGTAAAGATTTCCCATACATATGGATTGAAAGAATTAATATTGTAAAAACGACTGTAGTGTTGAAAGTAATTCACAGATTCAATTTAATCACCATCAAAGTCAAAATGCCCTACAAAGAAGAGAAAACAAAATCTTAAATTTGGCTTTTCCCCTGATGCTGCCAAATTGCACAGAAATGGAGTCTAGGGTGTGTTAAAGATTCTGCCTCACCCATACATAATCTACCACCATGGAGGGGGACAAAATTGCTACTGTGAGTGTAACGAAGATCAATACTACTCTACAAGAGATGCTGAGACCACCCTCATCCACAATTGTCTCACATGTGGCATATGCAAAGCTGCCAAAGCCTTAGATAAGCGCCACCCCCATCTCTGTGTTCTTGAATCCAATTGCAATGAGCATATGTGTGTCATGTTGGTGGAGGCACTTTGTGCTGAGGAGCAAATCAACCGAATTAAACTTGGTGACAAAAAGAAACTAGGGAAATGGGTAGGTCTCTGTAAAGTCGATCAAGAAGGAAAACCACAAAAAGTGGTTGGTTGCAGTTGTGTAGTGGTTAAGGACTCTGGTGAAGAATCTCCAGCCAAAGATGTCATCAAAGAGTACTTCAAATGCAAGAAACGAATAAATAAAACTTTGGCTTATTTAAAAAATATATCAGTCAGTGGAATGGAGGTTGGTACACACCTTTAATCCCAACATTCAGGAGGTAGAGGCAGGTGGATCTCTGAGTTCAAAGCTAGCCTACTCTACAGAGCAAGTTCTAGAACAGCCAGGCCTTCACAGAGAAACACTGTCTTGAAAAATGAAAACAAAAACACAATTTCTGAACTCAAATGGAAGCACAAAAGATCCTGGAGAGCTAAAGCAACCCTAAATACCCTCTAGCTTTCTGTGATTACTTTTTTCAACTAGTTGCCAAGTCAGCCTCTTGACCCAAGGATGATTTTATTTAATTATTGCAAATGCAAACTCAAGGTTCAGAGTGTGAGCTAATATCCCACTACATTTCTTCCTTTTGTCTAAATAAAAAGGAAAGGTTTAACTCTGACACAGTAAAACTATATAAATAAGAACAATTATCAAGTAAAGATTACAATCACAAAGTCCATTCTGTTTATATTTGCCAATTTGGAGATACTTCTCTATTATCTTCTATCTTGGTTAGTCCAAAGTTTTATACCTAAACCATTTTCTGTCATAACTTGTAATACCAACCTCAAAACATCTTTTTAGACCTTAAAACATTTTCTTAGGTAAACAACTCAAGTTTTATGTTTCTCAACCTTATAAACTTTATATCTCTTATGTAAGTTTCTTTTCTGAATTTGATAACAAGGAAAACTGTAAAACTATATCTATTCTCCAACCCTATCAGAGTCACAAGAAGGCTACAATGTTACCTGAGTAAACAGGAAGTGCAGAGCAAGCAACTTCCAAAACTATAGAAATGACAGAAGCAGCTGGCTTCCTGAACAGTCACCCAAAGTTCCTCTGCAACACTGGAGATTGGTCTGAAAAGTTATTGGTAACAGGAGTTATTAATATTAATAATCTCTGACCTACTAATTTCCCTTGAAGGAATAAACCTTTAAGTCACAGTGGAACAATGATTTGAACACAAAAGTTCATTATAAAAGCAAATAGAGTAGAGATGACTGTAGGGATAAGTCTCGCCCCTTGGGGGACGTGTTCGCCTTGGGCTAATGTTTACCTATAAATCTGGTGAGAGTGCTCGCAGTGCTTGCTTCTGCTTTCCTGGTCTCTGCCGGAATGGTGGTTCTGTAAGTCTATTTCCCCATTAAAGCTGTATATATTTTTACAATCTGTCTGCATTCGTTTACGCCGTTACATTTTGGCGTCCAACGTTGGGCTATTTTGCCCCCGACTCAAGCGTGTAGCCTGCTAGCTAACACAGCACGCTCCTGGGTGCCGTTTTTTAGTTCGTGACTCAGGCCCCAGTGCCGAGTCCGAGATACACTCAGCCACACAGGCCCATTCTGCCCTGCCTGCTCGCCAGTTGTGGGTTGTGGTGGTGCATGCCTTTAATCCCAGCACTCGGGAGGCAGAGGCAGGAGGATCTCTGTGAGTTCGAGACCAGCCTGGTCTACAAGAGCTAGTTCCAGGACAGGCTCCAAAATCACAGAGAAACCCTGTCTCGAAAAACCAAAAGAAAAAAAAATAAATAAGAAAAATAAAAAAAAGAGGGAATGATGGGATAATAGATTTATAATTGTGAGTTACTGTTTTTAGACAAATATATTGGTATCGATTCTTGTATATTGATACAAAGTTAAATTATATTGACTATGTATGCATGCATGTTTCTACCTCTGTTTAAAAGATTATTTATGTATTGACATATATTGTATTGATATATATATATTGTATATATTTACCATATTGCAGTGTACATTTCTACCTCTGATTAAGATACTTGTATAAAGTTTGTGTATTGATATATATTTACCATATTGCAATGTATATTTGTACAGTGTTTATATTTAGAGGTCATTATCCTCATTTGTTACACAGTTGTTAGTTGTCTTAGTCTTTAAGTTAGATAGATATTGAGAATTATATAGATTAATAATCATCTAAGTTTGTCATTTATATTAGACTAATCAGGTTCTTTAGATATATAGAGATTATACTCAGTATAGATAGATAATCTTCAACCTCTTCAAAGAGCTGTAGAAAATGGCCTTTAATCTAACTCAGAGTTTCGTGATAGTGAGACACAATTGCTCCTGGCAACACCGCTCTATTCCCGAGAGAATGTTGAGCACCAAAGACACTCCACCTGGAGCCTTTCTTTTTGGCAGAACTGGCCTTTGGGCAAAGAAATGCCCATACCTCAACCACTGACAGAGATACAGAGCATGCATCAATGGATAAAACAGGACTGTCATATCCTGCCAAGACAGGGTAAGATAGTTTTGAAAAGTTCCTTGCCTTTAATAATGGTATGTCAGTTATGTTAGGCCTTAGCCAAAGTTGGTTGACTCAACATTGCAAACGAGACTTTGGGTGATTGCCCAGGTAGTCAGTTGTCTCTGTCAATTGTTGCACATTTTGGATATATCTCGTTTGTTAAGTAATATTTATTCCCTTCTCAGATCTTTGACGGAGTTGAAGATTATATAATTGTAGTTACTCTCTACATTATTTAGACTCCTTGAGATAGAATGTTTAGCAAAACTTTTGTTCTCAATATTGTTTGTTATATTTATTATTTGTTATTATTGTATATAGTTGTATTTGGTTTAGTTCTGTCTTATTTAGACAAAAAGGGGAGATGTAGGGATAAGTCCCGCCCCTTGTGGGGCGTGTTCGCCTCCGGCTAATGTTTACCTATAAATCTGGTGAGCGTGATCGCAGCGCTTGCTTCTGCTTTCCTGGTCTCCGCGGGAATGGTGGTTCTGTAAGTCTATTTCCCCATTAAAGCTGTATATATTTTTACAATCTGTCTGCATTCATTTATGCCGTTACAGATGACCAGACTTTGACCTTAGAGAAGTAATTTATTTACCATAGATGGCTTAAATGTAGGCAAATGTATAGTCTTCAACCTATTCTCCAACATTCTAAGCACAAAAGGAAACCCTTTTACATTTAGTTATATAAGCAGAAGCCATGTTAAGAGATGCAGCTAAAACCCCAAATTGTTCCAGCTTCCAGCTGTTTCCCAGTTGTTAATCCTTCATTTTCTCCACGGGTTATATGATTCTTGTCACTTCCCTGCTTGGTTCTAGGGGTTTCCCATATGAAAGTGCACATGTCTGCTTCTGACTGGAGGTAACTCCTGCCTGTCAGTGTCTAGTATTCACCCCTTACAAAGCTCTTTCCCTGCTGCAGAAACCAAAAACAGCCAGTGACCTCTCTCAGAAGGAAGCCCTTAAGAGACATGCCAGCACTGCCCTCAACACTGAGAGGATTATGAATCCAACAGCATTTTATCCCCTTCGGAATCTTCTTTAAAGACAGCAGTGTCTGTACCCACTGTCTCTCAGAACATGAAAACTCCTTTGTTATAAAGAAATTACATTTCTGTGTTGTTCACTAAAGCAATATTTAGAAAGCATGCGGCACTGTTCAAGTAGGAGTTACAATGAAAGTGATTATTTGGGGTAGATAAAATGCTGAAAGTTCAATTTAGGATTGAAGATTTTGCTGTAGTGTTAACAACAGCAGCTTATGAGAAGGGAAATATAGGCAGGGCTTACGGGAACGTGGAAAGAGCATCCTACTGTGGCTGAAAACTGAAAAATTGAAAGTGGTGAGAATACACACACCCACACAGACTCTTCCATATTTCTAGAAGCAAGCATTTGCGATTTACCTAATTTTACCATTACGATAAACATTCTAACCTGTTCCAAATTTTTAAAAATTTGTACCACCTCCCTCCACTAAGCATTTTTATTTATTGGCTAGAACAAAATACACACTCTCTATAAAAAAAATAGCATAAATCAGTACTAGTTTCCATGTCTATCCCAATGAAAGATTTCTGGGTTTTTATTATATCTGAAATGTTTCCAATGAAAAGATACAATTACTGCAAATGATATTATTGCAGAGGAAAGGCACATTATTTCAACCGTGTTGTGGGTAACTCATGGAAATGGATTCTAAATTCATCACCTTTGGGGACAAATTACAAATCCTGACCAGCACTGGCAAGATCTCTTCTATTCTTCCTACTCAAGACATGCCCTGCTGCCTTGTGCAGACGGTCTCTGCTTTCACTGTTTCAAAGACAGCACAACAGGCAGTCATTGGAAAACCACACAAATCATATTCTGGCATCTGGGAAATGACTCCGTGTATAAGGACACTTGCTATGGAAACATGGGGATCCAAGTTCAGTGCCCAGGGACCACACAGGGGAAGGTAGCCTCACACGGCTGTAAGTGCCTTTATCTTCAGGAGTGGGGAGCAGAGACAGAATCCTGGGAGCTTGCTGGACTGCCAGGCTAGCCCAAAGTGAGCTTCTGGTTCACTGAGAGCCTTTGTCTCAGGGCAATGGGGCAAGAATGATAGCAAAATGACACCTGATATCTTCCTCTGGCCTCTGTACCCAAAGGCACTGACATTTACCACACACGTGCACACATACACACATGCACACACACACATGTACTTACCATTCACATATGCATGACCCAAATACCACACACACACACACACACATGCGCACGCACACACACATACACACACACACACACACGCACTTACCATTCACATACGCATGACCCAAATACCACACACACACATGCCATGGGGCTATAATCTATAATTCAGACACTTCCATTGTTCAAACTGAATCAACCAAAAACTTACCAAAACCTCTTTTGTGTTATGCAGCTATCCATGTTGAAAATTTATTATGAGGGTTCCAACGCTCTGAAAGACACAACAATATTGGATCAGTGGGTCCCAAACATCCTGCAAACCTTAGACTGACTGACAGAACACAGTTTATTCCATGACGAACACTGGGAAGAAGCACACTGAATCACGACGCAGGAATGCAGAACACTTTACAAATAGTCAGATGCAGTTCTGATGTGGACGGGGCAGAGACAGGGGTTCTCATCTTACTCAACTCAGCAGTGCATGAAGGAATGTATGCGTTGTTAAAACTAACTCAAAGGAGAACCAAAGAATGGAGACTACCAGAGAAACGAAGAAAAGAAATGCCTGCCTAATAGACACAGGCCTAGTTAATATCCTACAGGGTGTCAACTTCGGGTATGGATGGTTGGGTTTTTTTCCCTAGGATGGCAAAAAACTGTAAGTAAATACCTAGCTTCGATGTCTGGTCTCTTAGAAAATATCACTAATAGCAAAGCCACAATCCTCTAATATAAAATACTAAATAGTTTTAAGTAAGTGTATCAAAAATGATATAATTTACTTCACGTTTTGGTTGAATTATTTTAATGTTAGTAACTTTTAAAAAAATATGTCCGGGGGGGAATGTACCAGAAATTGTAAGTATTTTTCATTTTGGTGAATGTGACCCTTGATTCTGTCAATTCAAAACTCAAATTTATCCCCACCGTGTACCAGAACACTAATTCAGCTTACAGTACGCATACATAGATCAGACAAAAGCTATTCATTCACACCAGACTCATAACTCACAAGAAGAGCAAATACTCACATCCTCCAATGGTTGTATTCTTGCCCTCAAGGAAAGCAGTTAATTGGATCAATTTATCATCTTAATGTGGCTGGATGAGTTGGGACGAAACTAGGGGGAAAAAATTAGCTCTGATATAATGGAAATGTGCTTGCTCACCCACTCTTCCAAATAATAAAAGAAAGCGAGAGGGGAGAGGTAGGGAGGGAGAGGGAAAAAGGAAAAGAAATGAAAAACAAAACAAACAAACAAACAAAAAACTCACCAGAGATTCTTTCCTTGATTGTAAAGGAGAAGAATGTGGTCACAAACGCCTCCTTTGTACATTGTAATTTGAAGAAGAGATTCTTACACCTCAAAGGAGAAAGGTTTGCCAGAGACATCTCATTGCCCCGGACACTTTGGGGAACTTGTCCTCTAAGATGTGACATTACTGCAGTTTGGGTGCTGTTTGTCCTCTTGAATTTACACTGAGCTTAATCCCCATTGTGAGTTTTCAGAGAAACAAGACAGTTAATTCAACTATGGTGTATAAACGCAGAATCATTTGGGTGGAGCCCTTGTGACTGAGTTCCGGTGACTTTATGGGAACACGGTAAGCTAGGAAACCCAAACAGACACACGGAAGTTCTGTCGTTTGCCGTGTGATGCCATTTGCTACCTTTGGATTCTGCCAGAAAGATAGTCATCACTTGATATGAATCCTCGAACTTCTGGGAGTGAGCGTTTAAGATGCCGCTTTCCTTTCTGATGTTGCCAAGTCTCGAGGATGTTTGCTCCAGCAATAAAACACAAACACGGAGAATAACTCAAAACTGAACTTCTGTCTGCTAGTAGATGAGAGTCTGCTCTCAGACTGGGCAGTTGCCTGAGGCAAAAACTCAGCTCCAAAACCCATTACTGCTATCTGCGGTGTCTCCAGGAGCCTTCCTGTATTATGTGTCTGTGCCTCCTGCCTTCCCTTTGTCACCCCATCTCATGACTTCACGATCACTTTTCCCTCCTCTGCTCAGAGAACTTTGCCTCGTTTTGGTGGATATGAAGAAGGGTGTGGAGGAGACAAGAGAATGATAGGGGCTACCCTTTATCTTACTGTGTGTAGGATGCTTTTCCATAGTCTAAAGTCCCTTTTGAGAAATGGTCCTTGTGGTGCTTCGAATAGGAATGTCCCCCATAAACTCATGTTTGAATGCTTGGCCCGTAGCAAGTGGCACTATTAGGAAGTATGGCCTTGCTGGAATGGCTGTGGCCTTGTTGGAGGAAGAATGTCACTGTTGGGTCGGGCTTTGCAGTCTTGGATGCTCATGCCTGGCCAGTGTGTCACATTCAGTTCCTGCTGCCTGAGAATCAAGATGTAGACTCCCAAATACCTCTCTAGCGCCATGTCTGCCTGCATGCCATCGTGTTCTCCATCGTGACCGACTAAACCTCTGAACAAGTAAAATGTTTTTCTTTATAAGAGTTGCTGTGATTATCGTGCCTCTTCCCAACAATAGAAACCCTAGGACACTCTTTTGTGTTCTCTTTTGTGTTTACAGACTCACCGTTAACAAATGGGGAAGCCCATCAGTAGGTCACCATTTTCCCATCCAATCATTAATGGCATCAGGCTGTTGTAGGAAGCCGCTTGTTCGTTTTCCCAGCTGCCCAGACTCCCAAAATAATCACACAGAAACTATATTATTTAAATCACTGCTTGGACAATCACTTAAGTGTATTGCTAGTTAGCTCTTACATCTAGAATTAATCCATCTCCATTATTTTATATTTTACCATAAGGCTCATGTCCTACTGGCAAGTTTTCAGCATGTCTGTCCCTGGTGGTGGCTCCATGGCTTCTCCTTGACTCTGCCTTCTGTCTCCCAGCATACAGCCTAGCTTTCCCATCTAGTTCTGTTCTTCCCTGCCATAGGCTCAAAACAGTTATTTGTTAATCAATGGTAATCACAGCATACAGAGAGGAATCCCACATCAATCAAGCCATCTCCCAAATGTGTATCATTGAAAATGGACAGGGGGAGATTTTGGTGCCTGGTGCCTCCTTCTTTCAACTTAACTTGCATGGATTTTTTGACCTTTTTCTAGTTCTAGTGTGTCCAAATCTCCCTCCAATGGGTTCGTTCTTTTCTCGTGTGCAATTGTGTTATATCACACACAACCTTGTCTACTTTCTTCTTTCCCCGATTTGACTTGGATAAGATTTTAACTCTTATGTGCTTTTCTCCGTGTTGCATGAATCTGGTTGTATCTTCTCTCTGAATATACTCTCCCTGCATGATACCCTTCCTGTAAGCTAGGAGAAGGAGCTTCAGCAGAGCACACTCTCAGCCCCTCTCCCAGCCTCAACCACATCAACTTTATTGATGCTGGGAAACAAATCAAGCTCACTTCATCTTAAGGCCCTGGCAGCAGCTGCTCCACTACCTGGGCCCCTCTGCTTCAGTAGCTTTCCGTGAGGAAAATACACAGAATTTTGTTTCAACTCTTAAACATGTTCTTCACAGATCACTGGGATGACAGACAAGCGCGTAAAGTGCCTACTTTACAGGCGTGAGGACTTGAATTCAGATCCCCCAGCATCCATGAAGGAGGAAAAAAGCTGGACGCGGTGGTGTGTGCCTGTAATCCCACCACTCCAGGCACAGAAACAGGAGAATCCCAGGGAATCCGGCTAGCCCCTCTAGACTCATCAGTGAGATCCAGAGCTAGTGAGAGACTCTGTCCCAAAAAATAAGGTGAAATGTGAGGGTGGAGACATGGCTCAAGCAGTTGAGAGCATTTTCCATTCATTCAGAAGGCCCAAGCTCAATTCCTAACACCACATCAGATGCCCTCTTCTGGTTTCTGTGCATATGTGCACCCATGTGATGTATATTCATAAAAACACACAAACACATAAATAAAATAAAAATAATCATAAAAAATAAGGCTAGAGCAATTGACCCCTGACATTTACTTCAGTGAAAGAGTGTCTATACACACACACACACACACACACACGCACGCACATACACACACACATATACACACACTATACTTTTCTTGCCTAGTTCTGTTCTTCCCTGCCATAGGCCCAAAGCAGTTCTTCATTCATTAACCAATAAAAGCAACACATAGACAGAAGGACCTCCCATACCACCCAACGCCTTATTCCAGCAATTTTGACAATGCACTGTTTTGGTCCTTTGGTTCTTGGCTTCTCTCTTGATCTACTTGCTTTCTCTCCTCTTCTCTCTCTCTTTTCATTTTCTCTTACTCCCCTGCCTCCTTTTAAAAAGAGAGTGAGCTTTCATTTCCCAGCCACCCAGACTCAAATAATCAAACAGAAACTATGTTAATTACAACACTGTTTGGCCAATGGATCAGGTGTATTCCTAACTAGCTCTTACATCTTAAATTAATGCATTTTTATCAATCTACGTATCACCACAAGGCTATGGCTTACCAGAAACATTCCAGCATCTTTCTCCTTCAGCAGTTACGTGGTGTCTCCTCGTCTCTGCCTGCTCTCTCTCTCTCTCTCTCTCTCTCTCTCTCTCTCTCTCTCTCTCTCTTTCTGTTTGGATTTCCCACCTGGCTTTACTCTGCTAAGCCATTGGCCAAAACAGCTTTATTCATCAACCAATAAAAGTAACACATATACAGAAGGACATCCTATATCACCTCCTCATAGCTCACTTCAGTCTGTACCTTTCTGATGCCTCTGACTGTATTCTCCCTCATACCAACAATAAAACCTTCTCTTCAACCATATCTATGAGCAGGCATGTCCTCACTTTCATTCAATATTAAACTAATAAATTATCTTAATTTTATAATTTAACTCTTCAAGATATCGTATTTTCAAATATTTGAGAAATACTCTCACTATCTCAGCCCTATTGCCTGGATGGAGTATCCTATTTTCTTTAAAAAACAATGTTTATTGTATTTTTACTGTGTAATTGTATAATTGTATTATTGTAATGTTTGTTTGTGTGTATGTGTGTGTGTGTGCATATGTGTGCACACACACACACACATTCCACAGCACATGTTTGGAGATGATAGGACAACTTGTGGAGCCTTTTCTCTTCTTCCACCAAGTGGGTCTGAAAATTGAACTCACTTCACCAAGTTTGATGGCAAGTGCTTTTACCCAGTAAACCACCTCATCAGCATCTCCTCCTTTCATTTTTTAAAAAGAATGGAAAAAATGATAACCTATGCATGTTATGGGACTATCCTTTTGCACATGTTCAGCTTATTTGTAGGACAATCAAATGAGGCATTTTCAGGTAGCAGCGCCTTAGAGAACCTGAGCACTGGGGTTGCTATAAACATCAGGACCCTGCTCGTCAGCACATCTGGTTCCTCTGTCTGGACAGGACTTCCCAGTCAGCAGAGTGTATTCACTATGGTCTCATCTGAAACCACTTCAACCATGAGAAACATAAACAAGGCAGATTTTATTCAAATGTTATAGATGAGGTCACCTGATCAGGACCCAGTTTTACTGATAAGCAAAGCCAGAAGTGCAACTTTGGCGTTTGCTCTGATCAGAAGACTGACTAAGAAGGAAATGTGTCTAACATGGACTGGATTATATTTCAGAAATCAACTACACCATCTCAATGGCTTCAAACAAAAGAATTTCTCACGTAAATCCAAAGTAGGGGCTGACCTTCCAAGGTGATTCCCCTCCACACAAGGCAAGGACTCACCTTTTCCTTCTGGAAGACTCTTCACACCCTCCAGGGTTGTGTTAACCTTGACTGTAAACTTGATATTTAGGAAACTAGTAATGATGCTATGAATTAGAATCTCAATAATCTACTGGAAGGGAGGTAGTACTCTGGAAAGTGGGGTCTGGATGGAGAAAGTTGCTCATGAGCTGAGAGGCCTGGCCTCTTTTCCTTTTCCTCTCCCTTCCTTCTCTTCCCTCCACTCCCCGTCTTCTGTACCATGAACTGCTCACCATCCACTCTGCCATGCACTCCTTGCCATGGACTTACAGGTCTGAAACAAGGAGCTAAGATTAAATTTTTCCTGTTTAAGTTCTTTCAGACATGTATTTTGGCCACAGCCATACAACAGGAGCTAATAGGATGGTCAAACACAGGCAGCAGAGCGGAAATCAAATGTGTTAGCCCCAAATGGCAAGCATCCTTCTCCATCATGGCTGATGAGCTCTTTCTCAAGGCCCTACTTGACTGCAAGCAGAGATGTGTAAGTTTCCTGTGTCCGAGGCACAGGTGAGCTCAAGACTCTCTATGTACAAAAATTAGCAAAGTATGTACAGGATTCATAGAAATAGGAAACTATTCTTGAGGTCCCTCAAAAACACTTAGTATGAAAAAATAAACACAAAACATCTGCTCTTTCTGAAAGCCTCTTGCTAGTTCTCTGTGTTCTTTTACTAGTTCATTTTGACAACACACCTGGTTAATGGAGACATCATTCCCTTTTCTATGGCTTAGGAAGAGGAAGCTTGGTAAGTAGCTAACATGCCCAGAAGTCACACTAATAAATTGTTGAGGACTAGCCTCAACAAAAAAATACCTCTTACCAGGGTAGGGGCATGGGAACTTTAGAAATACAAGTAAAGAATATGAAGACGCATGAAAAATAATAAGACAGAAACCGTACGGACGGGGAAGGCGGTTCCAATTATAACTGAAATTCTGAAAATCCCTGTGTTTATTTTTCCACAGCTTTTATACTCCATGTAAATGAGGGAGGGGTAACAAAAGACTTTATTAACATGATACAAAGGACAACTCAAACAGTCAATCGCTTTAACACTTTGAGATAGCAAATCATTAGCATTTTGTTGTCTAGGTAGCGAAGCTGGAAGTTGCTTTAGAAGTTGCTTGAAGACCGCCCCTCCCCAGGTGACCTCATAGTTAAAAAAGGAGTAGAAGTACAATTGCACATCCTGACCGCCCATCAGGATGGCATGGACCTACTTGAATGAGCTGTTTTAATGTTAAAAGAACCAAGCAATCACATCCTGAGTTGGGTCGTGCAACTACACTTGTTGGTCATTTTGAGTGAACTCCAAACTCAAGTTTGGACCGACAGACAAGGTGAAAATGGGCCCTCATTTTAGCGTCTCCATAGTAAATGGAGGAAATCTGATGCCCTTGTTCTTTCTTTCTCTGTCCTTCTTTTTCTTTAAGTGTGTGCATATGTGTGTACACACATGTGCATGTGCATGCCATTGTGTACACGTGTAGTTCAGAGGATAACTTTTGGGTTCTCTTCTAAAATGTAGGTTCCGGAGTTCCAACTCCTAGCGTCCGGGTTAAAGGCGTGCTCGTTACCCACTGGGCCGTCTGACCCTCTCCCCATCTCCTGGTTTTGTATAATGACCTGTTCTCCATCCCTCGGGAGCTTGCTTATGTAAGTGGACGAGGCAACTGTGGAGAAGGATGCACAGAGAGTAGCGTCGGCAGGCTCCTTTACTTCTTACACTGTATGACGTACTCACAGACGTTTCCGTATAACTCTACACTTTTCATGCCTTAACTATTTCAAGGCACGTTTTAAAGAGCAGACTGAGTTTGAGTAGTGACAGATTCTTACGCTGGAAAGAATACGTTTGTTAAAACGTCAGCAAAAATGAACATGCAGAATGTTAGTATTTATTGCACTATTATTTCCTATATAACTTTAAACCATTTATTTACGTGTATTTACTTACCTTACCTAGCAACGTGAAAGTGAGATGAGAGAGTTGAAGCTTGCAAGTATAGATTAAATAACTTGATCTAAAGTGACAAGACTTTGTGTGTGTGTGTGTGACAAGATTTATATAGGGGAAAAACTGGTTTTGAAAGCACACATCTAGTTTCAGGATGTGCGCACGTGACCCTGCAATACCCTCCCTACCGAGTGGAGAAGATGAGTCATATCTTCCTTCAGATGAGGGTGAAAATCTTTTCGGCATCTATCGCAGTGTGTCTGTTACTATTCGTAGATTCCATTTAAACTGGGAATTCAAAACGGCTTTCCCGTGACAATGCTGGAGAATGGGCTAGTGCAAATGCAGCGACTGTGAAGAAATTTTTCATGCATCCATGAGAGGAAGAACTACTTGATTAATTAATGTAGGGTTCTACCTATTGGTAGGAGTAGGGGTAGAACTGTAAAAAGTCTAAGAAAATATAATTTTGGATTGTTGCTATCATGCTATCAATGCTATTGATGCCCTAACACCATCAAATTTCTCATTTTAACACACACCCTTCAATCAGTTCAGAATTGCAAGGCGGGGTTGACAGCCGCAGGGTGGAGGACCGCGGCCAGGGGGCGCCCTCACCCCCGGGGCCGCTCTATCTCGGGACGGGCTCCCCTCCCCTCGCTGCTCCTGGCTGGCTGAGAAGGCGGAAGCAGCAGCGACTGCCGCGGCTGGGGCTGAGGCTCCGGCCGTCGGCGGACGCGGCGGCTGCTGCCCTCGAACCCGGAGTCTGGCGTCGGAACCACTCGGTCTCGGAGCGCCGCGTGTGTTGGCGACCGGGAGCCTTCCCGGTCGGCTGTGGCGTCTGTGCGAGCGGTGAGTGAGCGGCTTCGAACTTGGGTTCCGGCGGCCTTGGGCCCGGGAGCGTCACCCCCGGCTCCCCGCGGGACGGGGCCGTGTCGCCGCGCGCCCTCGCCTGCCACAGACCGGCGCCGCCCTTCCCTCGTCCCCGCACGGGTCCGGGACTCCGCCCCTCTCTCCTCCAGTCTGAGTGGCCCCGGGACCCCCGTCTCGGCGCGCAGCCGCCTCTGCCCTCGGTGCCCGGCGTCTAACAGGTGCCGGACGCGCCCGCCGCCCTCCCACAGGCCAGGGACGCCCTCGTGCCCTCCCCGGGCCGCTCTCACCCCAAAGTCCTGGCCCGGCCCCTGGTCTGGGAGCCTCTCCCGCCGATCCTGCCTCTTCCCGGCTCACTGCATCCCACTTCCTCAGCCCGGCTGATCCTCACCTCGTGTTTCCCTGCCCAGGGAAGGAAATCGCCCGCTGGGTTTTCCCGTCCCTTCCAGCTTAAATTAAAAAGAAAAAAAAAAAATAAGTAAAAAACCCTTCAAACTTCCAGAGTGCAGGGGGAAACTTTTTGTGTTCCCTGTTAAATTCGATAGAGGTCCTAAGCCATAAGTTAGAAAGAAAAGGAAAAAAAAAAAGTTCGATGACACCAATGTTCCCTCCCCACTCCTGCGCTCTAGCGATTGTTCCAGACGCTGTGTCGATAAAACTGTTCCTAGTATTTGACTTCAGGGGAACTCCAGCTGAGACTTAGACCATCGTGTGTGAACAGAAAGCTCCTAAAGCTTGGCTGTATAGGATTTGCATGTGTCTCTGAGAGCAGGTAACTAGCCTGCTGCTCAAGTCTAGAAACGAGAACAACTTGTCACATCCGAAATGTAGGCTTTGTGCCTTGAGCCGCTGGCATTTCACACCTCCTTTGATGATGTTCCGAGGTAAAGGAGCTTTTTTTTTTTTCCTTTTGGGGTTTGAGGTGGAGGGTGGAGTGTAGAAGGCTTAGTGTCATGTGACTCAAGGAAAGTGTTTGAACTATGGTTGTCCACATGATGCATACAAGAAGCATATCTGAGTTTCAGCCCTAATGGGCTGTATATATACTGCTTCAAAATTACAGCCTTGTTTGTCTGTGATAATAAATTTCTGCTGCTAATCAATTTTGGTCACACTTGGTTTGTGTAAGAGATTGTCCAAAAATCCTTGGCTTTTCGAGGAGTGAACAATGCCTGGATAAACAAAATCACTTTGAATTTGAGTTCAAAACTAAACTACAACCATCAAATATTTTGTAGCATTTCTTAACCACTGTACCCCACTTGCAGGTCTTTGTATTTTAAGAATGAGTTTGTTATTGTTTTGGTTTTATGTTGTTGTTTTTCAAAACAGGGTTTCTCTGTATAAGAGCTCTGGCTGTCCCCGAGCTCACTCTGTAGCCCAGGGTGGCCTTGAACTCACAGAGATCCAACTGCCTCTACCTCCCAAGTGCTGAGATTATAGGTGTGGGCCACCACCACCCAGAAAGAATGGGTTTTTAAGGACTTGGCACACAGTAAAGAAATTTGGGTTTTGCTTTTACATAATTATTTAGTGTATTCATGTGTGTGTATATCGGCCTTCGTGCCTAAGCTCATGTGTGGAAGTCACAGGATAAGTCACTTCTCTCCTTCCACCTGGTCAATCCCACCAGGTGAGTCCCTTGTAGAAAGTAAAATTGTCAGTATTTTCTTTTATGTGGCTTTGATTTATGAATTACATGTTTACTTGTGTGTGCACTCCAGCTAACATAAAATGTATGCTTTCAAGAGGTAACATCCACCTTTCCTAGCATAACATCTGTCTTTGTGGGTCACCCTACCCTTCACAAAAGACATCTAACTTCGTTGTCTTTGAATTGTAATATATACCTAGGTACAGATTTGTAGATACAAGCTATGACTTCTGGTAAGGCTAATTTTATTACTTACTCACTGTGTAGTTGAGGTTAGTTGGTAATGGTTCCCTCTGTGGCACTTCACTAAAGTGTGCCTTACTAGAGTCTCAGCAGCAAACAGGATTGCAGTCTCGAGGTACAAGGTAAAGACCTAAATTTCATTCTGCCCCCTCTATCCTGGAGAAAGTCATCCAAATAACTAAAAACTATGCTGAGAAATACTTTGTAGCAAAGTGTAACTTACTGCAGTGAGTCTGGAGTCTGCTTTTGTAGCAGCTCATGGATTGCTCAGAGCATGGTGTTCTACACACACAGTGTATTCTCACCTCTGTAGCTGATTCAGGACACTTTTCCTTCTTCTCTAAGTGTTGATAAAGACAACTACTCACTTAGGAAATTAGAGATGTGGCTTTGATACTTAAGTCATTGCAACACATAAAAGTAAAGGTAAAATATTTTAACTTGCCTCAGAAAAGGTAGCTGTGCTTGTTGTAGCTTAACTTCCCTAGTAGTAATCAATTTGAGTCTAATTACTACACTATGTGTTAAAATATTGCAGTTATGTTAAATACACATACACACGTATAGATGCACACACAAACACACACACACACCTATAGACCTTCAAGGTGTATGTATTATCTGAAGAGTATTTGGAAGACATAGAGCTTCTCTGTTCTTAAAGCTTGGAAAGTAATGAAAGCAACTTGATATTGTTTTTTTTTTTTTTCTAATAATGCCCATGGTGTTTTGTACCCTAAGAGCGGATATGTATGTATGTTCATATTTGATAAACCCATGAGTTTAATTAGGGATGCCCTCAGGACATAGGCAACTTAACAGTGACTGCACTACTGTGGAAAATGTCCCTCCAGCAACCTTTAACTGCAAGTCAGACCTTAGAAAGGGGCAGTGCTTTGTGAACTCTCCCCCACCTTGGCAATGGTAAGGGGGATCTTTATCTTTTTAATTAATTAATTCTATTTAATGTGTGTATGCCTCAGGTGTGTAGCCCACAGAAGTCAGAAGAAGGTATAGATCCCCAGGAGCTGATAAGTGGTTCTCAGACTCTGCTATGGATGCTGGATCCGAACTTGGGTCTTCTGGAAGAACTGCACTTGTTCTTAACTGCTGAACCATCTCTGCAGCTCCCAAAGAGGGACCTTGAACAGGTAATAATGGCTGCTGAGAGGGTTCAAGAATGCCGTGGCCCCCTTCTCGCCCTCCTTACGTTCTCGCCTCACCTTTGCCCACGGATGCCCGTACAGGTTTTTAAGAACGCACTTGCAGTACGCTCCTTCAGTGGAAATTCTCTTAAATTGTTACTCAAGCATGTTTTACTAGGAATGTGTAGTTCACAAAAGATCTCTTTAAATCAGATGGCGCTCAAGTCTTCAAGTGGACTGCAAGAAAGCAGTATGAAGCCTGTTCATAGCTGAATTTTAAATTGAACATTTGGCAGGAAGGGCAGTCTTATAGTTCCCTCAGGTTTGCCATACAGATACAGCTAGCACTGTGATGTGTGCTGTATAGCTCAGTAATGAATATCAATATCTCAGAAATGACTTTACTAAGCAAAGCAGAACAAAACAGACTAAGATCTTAAAGGCCTGTTCTTATCAAGGGTGTATAAAATGGACACTCTGGTACATACTGTGTGGGAGTGGAGATTTGAAAGCCTTCGATATATACGGGGCAAACAACGTCATTTATCAGAAAGTTTTGAGAATTGCATGCTCACTCCCCGACAGGTCTACTTTAGAAACCATGGCTAAAGAAGTAGAGGTAGGATGCAATCCGTGGAGAGGCACAGCTGTCGCTTGTCCTCCATATGAAGGCAGTAAAGGTGGGCGGTCTAACACTCGATCTTTGCCTAGTTCTGCTGTGTCAGTGTCTCATTCTTTTTCTGTCTTCCAGTCAGAATGGGCCTGTCCTAGGAATTCACGTTAGAAATGGCAAGGCTTTAGGAGGTAATTTCAACTTTTCAGAACTATATCAAAAATAAAGTAAAATGGTATGAGTTGTCAGGTGACTTTTTGAAGTTAATCAACTCAGTGTAATAACACTGGACAGCACTTAAAAAGAAATAAATCTTAAATTATTTTGTCACAACACAGATAAACATATGTAGTGCAGAAGGTTCCAGGGTCAGGTAGACTTGTGGATTGATCTCACTCTGCTACTTAATTGGTGATCTTAGGCAAGCTGACCTTTTTATTTTTATTTATTTATTTATTTATTTATTTATTTTTTGGTTTTTCGAGACAGGGTTTCTCTGTGGCTTTGGAGCCTGTCCTGGAACTAGCTCTGTAGACCAGGCTGGTCTCGAACTCACAGAGATCCGCCTGCCTCTGCCTCCCAAGTGCTGGGATTAAAGGCGTGCGCCACCACCGCCTGGCTAAGCTGACCTTTTTAAACTCTGTGGTTTCACTCTAATAAGCGAAGACAATCCTGTGTAAAACTATGAAATAATAACTTGTTCTGACTGCAGCTACAGCTCTCAGTGTTCAGTGCACATTAACACATGTCGTCCTAGCAGGAACTCTAGATGGAACTCTCACTAATGAGAGAGGAAACTGAAGTGTAGGGTTATCCGCTTCGCCCCAGTCGTGACCACAGGACTAAGAAAAGAAAGGCCTAGGTGCAGACTGCCTAGCCCCGAGGCTGCACTGCACTACAGCTCTGCCCCTGCAACCAGAGCACTGCACTTCGATGTTTTGGTTTTTCTGTTTTGTTTTTTATGATTTATTTTATTTTCTGTTATTTGTCCATGCGAGTCCAGGTGCATAGGGAAGCCAGCTTCCCCTAGAGCCAGAGTTACGGGTGGATCAGCCACCCAGCTGGGAGAAGGGCTCCAGCTCAGATCCGCTGGAAGAGGAGGAGCTCTTCACCTCTGAGCTGTCCTCCAGCCCCTCCTGCTTCTGTAGGAACCTGTCAGTGACTGAAAGACTTGAGGCATCCAGAAAGGTGTTTGTTTCTAGGGGTGCAAAGACTGGGAGCCCTGTCTTTATTTCCAGTTCATGGGGTTGAACCTAGAGCCTCACAGTGGCCAGGCAAGTCCTCTGCCACTGGGCTGTTTCTCAACCCTCTTTTGACTGTTTTAAAGCGGGCTCTCACTAAGTTGTCTAGGCTCATCCAGAATCCATCCTCCTGCCTCAGCTTCCCTAGTAGTTAAGATTACAGACCTGCCCCCACCAGACCCAACAGAGAACTCCTTTTGTTGTTGTTGTTAGGGGTTTTATTGCTGTTTAATACAGTTGTGTCCTGCTGTGTGGGAGGAGTGTAGGTGGCACCTGTGTGGAGGTCAGAGGACAACTTATGGGCTCCAGGGCTTAGACTCAGGGTCAGGTTTAGAGGCAAGCACCTTTACCCACTGAGCCATCTCACTGACCTGGTAGCTTAATCCTCCAATTGGCAAACTGGCAGACAGAATTTTTATGTAGACAGGTATGGGGGTTATTGTCTGCTGTATTGACTAGAGGTTTGCATTCTGCTTCTAGAACTATAGTTTACATTAGGAATTTCCTCGAGGATAATTAAGCTAAAGACATGACTGGTTATAGGTATTATAAGTTGCTTTTAAACATTCATATCTCATATATATAATATAACAGTTTAGAATGTGAAGGCAGGTATCTGCTCCTAATACAGTAATTTTCCATAGGCAAAGAAACCTCACATGTTTTTCCAGTCACTAGTAGTGAAACATGGTCATCTGATCTGACTTGAAGGCAGAAAGATAAATAAACACTTTTAAATTCCATTCCTTCTATATAATAGAAATTGCCATGCTGAACATTTAGAAATCCACATGGAGTTTAAGTTCTGAGTGGTCCAGATCACACACACACACCCAGTACTGCTGTTCCCTGCAGGCTAAGAATACCTAACGGACCCTTGATTACGTGAAAAACCTCCTCAGTAGATGTTTACTGAGCATCTACCATTGTGTGAAAAACTCTTGTGCTGGGCATGGCAGTGAACACTAAATTCCCAATCTCAGTGTAAACAGATGCTCGTGCGTTGTAACTGAAGGGCTTTTCTTTTCCAACCTTCCGTTGTCATTGCATAGACCGGGAACTCCCTTTGTGTTCGGCATAGGTGATTCATAAACATTTTGAAGGAGGAAATCAGATAACTTACCGTGAAGTGGTAGTCACTCTAGAAGTTATTTGTAAATAATATTAAAACAGTATGTGTGGGCTACTAGGTGACTAGTAATGGTAAGCTATGTGTTTGCATGCTGAAGCATTTTTTCTCGCTTTGTGTACAGATTGACTGATAACAAAGCTACTATGAGTCTGTTAAACTGTGAAAACAGCTGTGGGTCCAGCCAGCCCTCAAGTGACTGCTGTGCTGCCATGGCCGCCTCCTGCAGTGCTGCGATGAAGGATGACAGCGTGAGTGGGTCCGCCAGCACGGGGAACTTCTCCAGCTCCTTCATGGAGGAGATCCAGGGATACGACGTGGAGTTTGACCCACCTTTGGAGAGCAAGTATGAGTGCCCCATCTGCTTGATGGCGTTACGGGAAGCAGTGCAAACACCATGTGGCCACAGGTTCTGCAAAGCCTGCATCATCAAATCCATAAGGTATTTGATTTTAGAAAGAATGATGCTTATAACAACCAAATACAAAGAGTGTGTTAGAAACAGGCCATCCCTAGAGTGGTGGTGGCATTTGGGAGGCAGAGGCAGGAGGATCTCTGAGTTCAAGGCCAGTCTGCTCTACAGAGCAAGTTCCAAGACAGCCAGGACTACATAGAAAAAAACCTGTCTCAAAAGAAAAAAGGAAGGAAGGAAGAAAATAAACAGGTCATCCTAAGAGTAGGCAGACAGAAAAGGCTGCTCTGAAAAAAAGAAGATGACAGAAAAGTGAGTGAGTTAGGGGCCTATCCCAGTTTGTGCTGCAGTATGAAAGGAGGCTCCTGTGTTTCCCATCCCTTATCAGGCTAGGCTTTGATTTTTTTACCCCTAACATTTTTCCCTTAAACAATTGATAACTGACGTGCGCTTTTTTGTTTTCTGCCTACAGCACTGGAAAGTAGATCCTTGAGACTGAGATGTTCAATTGGCTTTCTCTAGTTACAGCAATAGTGCCTTCCTCACAGTAGGTGCTTGGTGTATGAATGTTGTAACTGGATTAAAATATACAAGACAAAAAGATCCTCTTTCAGTTCTGCTGGGTCTCACCTCCTGGGTTTCCATTACCTTCACACTGACCTACAGACTGAACCCTCAAATGGATTAATCCACTGAGGACGTCAGAGCCCTCATTGAGTTCCAGTCACATCTCCAAAGCTCTGTTTTGAGCATTGCTGCATTAGGGACCAAACTGCAATGATTCCTAAGTAGACTAAGGCCATCTTGGCATACTCAATGGTCCATGAATTCTTACCTCTCAATTTCTATACCAGCTTTTCAATAAAACTCCATACATTTTTTTTTTAATTTGAGGGGAAATGTGTTGCCTGGCATTGAATCAATAGGAACTGTAGAGGATAAGGTTATGTTATGTGTTTGTTTCCCAGCCTTGGCGCTGTTGATATTTTGAGCCAGATGATTCTTTATTGAAGCAGGATGTCTTCTTTTAGACCATGAGCTTCATGCCTGCTGTGTGTCCACTGGATGCTAATAGTACCACCTTCAGCCCAGCCTGTGAGGTCATAGTGTCCCCTGAGGCCTCTGGTTTAGATCCCAGCCAGCAGTGTTTAAGGCTCATCCTCCTGTCCCTGTTATAATGTAGTATAATTAGGTAAAATGGTAGCACATGCAGCATGCTGATGTCTATAAGGGAGAAATGCACACTGTGTCATCAAGTGTCCAGGAAGCTAGCTCACTAATCTTTGTAGCAAAATGTTTTGAGAGTTGTAGGATAGTGATAAGAGAAACAAATCCCACAAAAGGAAATCTGAGGCCTTAGTCCTGTTTCCCTCGAAGCTAGAAATGACAGAGTACTATGGTTTTAATCTCTTAAAAGGAACTGCTGTAAAGTCTTCATTGACTGTCATTCAAGAAATCAAAATGAGTCTTGCTCTAATTCATTGTCTTTTGGGTTTTCTAAAACTGTGGGTAATGGTTTTAGGTTTACTTTGTAAAGTTATTACTTTCCTTTAGATATGCATGTTTTACAAGGTTTGTTTCCACTTTCTATGTTTTAAAAGTATTTGATAGTTTATTATGTAATTTTTTTTTGAGACAAGGAATATAGTCTTAATTGTCCTGGAGCTCCCTGCATGATCAGGTTGACCTTGAACTCACAGAGATCCCATACCTGGCATGCATTATGTAATCTTAAACAGAACCCATAAAGATCAGCTCTGCTCTCTTAGTTCTGTGCTGTTTGACAGCAGATAGCATGTCCAGTGTTGAAGAAACGTTTCAGTGATTGATTAAGGCTCCCGTGGCTTACCTGATTATCACATTTTGTGACACGAGACTGAGACATCTCTGGATGGCTGGAGGGATGGAGTCTGCTGCTCTTGCGATGACTCACGTCAGTTCCCAGAACCCCCAGCAGGTAGTTCATAACTGCCTATACCTACAGCTCCACAGGATCCAATACCTCTGACCTCCATTAGCACCTGCGTTTATGTGCACATGCCCCCACACAGATAACAGGTACATAATTAAAAATAAAATATCTTAAAATGATATTTTGAAAATCAAAAAGTTCAAAGGGAATGGCAGACTCCTGGGTTTTCTGAGGCTGATTTTTCCCACCAAAGATAAGGGGAGGTAGAACACTGGGAAGCCCACCACAGAAGTCCTTTAGCTCTGCTGTAGTTCATCCTCGATGTGCAAATGAAATCATCCTGTTGTGGCTCAGGAGATGGTGTTAACACAGACCTCATTTCAAAGCTTACCAGAAGCCTCAGAAGGGTTCTGCTAACCGGTTTGACTTGTGTTTGTAACACTATGAATGTGTTGCTAAGACTTTAAGCAGCGTAGTCTGACTTAGTGGTCGACTGTAGAGGTATTACAGAGCACAGACTGCCAGAAGACTTTCCTAACTGACCTTCACTTCATTTTTATGCCAAACTATAATTTTATTCAGTGTTTTGCTTATTTTCTAGCTGGAATTTATCCTACAATCTACAGCCCATCTGCTTTTGATAAATAGTGCAGCGCTAGTTTGCATTCATTTCATAAGTGAATTCATAAACTCCACAGTGCACTATCATTATGGTGTTGTGAAATATAATGCATATCTTATTTCATAAGGAGAGCTGCAGTCAGTCTTCCAAGGTGAACGTTTCAGGCTACTAACTTTAAGTTCCTGCTTCTTTTAGGGATGCAGGTCACAAGTGTCCAGTTGACAATGAAATACTGCTGGAAAATCAACTGTTTCCTGACAATTTTGCAAAGCGGGAGATCCTTTCCCTGACGGTAAAATGCCCAAATAAAGGCTGTTTGCAAAAGATGGAACTGAGACATCTCGAGGTATTAAGGTGTTTTCTAGCTGTTGTCACTACACAATGTAGTCTCTAGAGCACGACGACTCTGCCCTGTTGTGTGTGTCGTTACAGCAGATCAGGATGGGAGAATAAATTCTTGCCATCATTAAGTGTAAAAAAACAGAAAATGTTTTATTCTTTCTACTTTGACTTTGTCCCCGCAATAAAATAAGTCTGTGCTCTTGGGAGGGTTTCAGATAAGCACTTTTACAGTTCAACAGTTGAAGAGCTCCTTAATTGCAGATTACATCTTAACCTAACTTTATTTCTTTCATTTTGAAATAAGAAACAAAGTGTCTTACAGCCATCATCTCAGTACCCTCGTCATATTTTCTCTATTTTTTCAAATTGCACATTGTTTTATTCCCTGGATCAAATATTCATATAATTTATGAGTGTTTAGAGTGCATTTCAAGTCTGTCCCTTTTATTTTATTCTTTTAAAAAAAAAAAAGATTTCCTCCTTTCAGTGTGTGTGTGGTATGCGCAGGTGCTCATGGAGGCCAGAAGAGGTATTGGATTCCCTGGGGTTACAGAAAGTTGTTTACAGCCCAGTGTGGGTGCTAAGAACAGAACTCTGGTCTTCTTGAAGAACAGCATTCCCTTTTAACCAGTGAGCCGCCTCTTTAGCCCTTTTAGTGGGAGTTACCCTTTGTTGTGAGCCATGCCACGGTGGGCTGCCAAATGTCAGGAGCCACCTTTTTGGGGTGAATACTGCTGTGATCCTAGCCGTGGCAGGTTTGTGTTCCAGGGTAGGGCGTGAAGATTAGAAAAGTTGAGGAATCACAGTAACACAGGATAATAACAGGAGACTGAATGCTGAATTTTTCTGAGTTTGAGTTCTGAGTTAGGCGGTGTTTATTTTTCCATGTACTTTATATCCCAAGGACGTATACAAAAGGGGAACAAAGGCAAAAGACTGCTTTAACATGACACAAAGGGCAGCCAGAACAGTTACTTCTTCAGTGCTTGAGACATCAAGCCATTAATTCATGAGAAAAGCATTGTGATGTTTAGGCAGTAAGCCCACCCTAGACCAAGTATCCTGAAGGCAGCCACACCATAGGTCAAACGTCCTATTTCAAAAAAAGTAAATTCTCTGACCTTTGGTCAGGGTGGAGTGGATCTACCTGTATGGGCCATATTAATGTCCAAAACACCAAGCAACCACACCCTAGGTCAGGGTGTGTAGACACAGTTGTTGTCAACAACTTTGAGCAAGCTCAAACTGTCTGACCTTCAGACAAGGTGGAATAGGCTCACATTTTTGGACCTTTCAGCACAGAATAAATTACTAATCTGGAAATCTAACTTCCTTCCAAAACTTCTCTAACTGGAAATTTAACTTGAGACTTCTTATTCTTTTTATAAACTTGACATCACAATTATTGTTTGAAAGACTTTATTAAGGCCTCCATGCTGTGTGTGGCTAGAGAACGTGGTCTTTAGTTATTGTCCACATCTAGTCTCTGTCCTGTGATGGTACACTCTGACCAAGCAGTGCAGAGTAGGAAAGGCTGTATTTGCCTTATAGTTCCAGATCGTAATCTGTTGTTGAGGAAGTCAGGCCTGGACTCACACAGGATCCTTGGAGAAACATGATTTCCTGGCTACCTCAGAGGCCCTTACTCAGCTAGCTTTCTTATACAGCCCAGGACCACCTGCCCACGAAATGGTGCCACCCACAGTGGGCTGGCCCTCCTCCATCAGTTAACAGTTAAACAGTCCCCTGTAAACATGCCCAGAAGCCAATCTGATCTGTGCAGTCCGTTGAGACTCCCTTCTCAGGTGACTTGTGTTATGTCAGATTGACAGTTAAAAGTAATTCTGAAAGAAAAAAATTGTTTTCTTAGAAAAGATTATCTTTAGAAAACATTTTTAGGGTTTTCAAATACTAACCAATTATTTTTCTTTAATTACAGGATCACCAAGCACATTGTGAATTTGCTCTTATGAATTGTCCCCAATGTCAACGTCCTTTCCAAAAGTGCCAATTTAATATACATGTTATCGAGGATTGTCCCAGGAGACAGGTTTCTTGTGTAAACTGTGCTGTATCCATGCCATTTGAAGAGAAAGAGGTATGTACTAACTTAGATTGGTTCGTTACATTTAAAGTACATATTTGAAGGGTTTAGCATTAAGATAAGGTTGTAAATACAAAAATTAATTTTTATTATCAGGTTTTGTTTTAAAATTTTTTGTTGTTTAATTCACTCTGTAGTCCAGGTTGGCCTCAAACTCAGAGATCTGCCTTTCTAGTGCTGGGATTAAAGGTGTGCTCCACCACCACCCAGCTATATTATCAGTTTTTAAAAGCTAAGTTTTATGAAAGAAGTGAAGTTTCAGGGAGCCCAGGGACTGTAAATGTGGAGTTTATATTTCCATATCCTTTGAAAGCATTAGACTAATTACTGAGAGTAAACAATGAACAGGAGCTGCTAGGAAAGATACCTGCTGCTTTCCTCCCTGTCCATGAATGTTAGTGAACGGTCTGGTGGCAGATGCTGTGGAAGAGGGATACAGACTGGTTTACAAAGGGGTCAACTATTGCATCTGTAAGAAAGAATTTATTAAATACAGCAAAGTGTGTTCCACTGGTACTAAGCCATTGGCTCCATTCACTTTTCAGTGCATATATTGTCCTTCAGTTGAAGCTAACCTTTAAAAAGAAACAGTATGGTGCCTGGCAGCATCATGATGGGAGGGCAGTTGTTTCCATCCAGCTGGGTTGTAAAGAGGCTAATTAGTTTCACCTAATGTTTCAGTGTTCCAGTGACATTGAAACTCTACCCTTGTACTCTTTACTAAAATAACCTGCATTAGTTATCTTTCTCTGTAACTGATACTTAGTTACTTCCTTAAATTTATACTCTTCTAAATTTGTTTCTTAGAAAATTGAGCATTTTATATTAAGTGTGTTGATAAAAATAGTCAAGAAAATTGTTGGGCGATGGTAGTGCACACCTTTAATCCCAGCAGTCACGAGGCAGAGACAGGTGGATCTCTGTGAGTTCAAGGCCAGCCTGGTCTACAAGAGCTAGTTCCAGGACAGGCTCCAAAGCTGCAGTGAAACCCTGTCTTGAAAAACCAAAAAAAAAAAAAAAAAAACCAACCTTATAATAATAAATAAAATAGTCAAGAAAATTCAACTACCTTGCTAATAATAAATATGTAAAATCTCAGTCGTAATTGGAACAGATTTGGTGAACTGATGAGGAAGGTTTGTCTCTTTTCAGCATATCTGTTAAACCAGAGTTACTGTGTTCTAGAAAGTGGGACTCCTCCTTCTGAGAACTTAAGTACCAAAGCCTGTGCCCTAACACCTTTTGATTGATGGCTTGCTTGCTTTACCTTACTGGAAAGAATTGTAATTAGCTTGTTATGCTGCTGCTGAAACTTTTGCCCTTGGAGAATTACACCAGTCGGTGATATCCATGCTACTCCGGGGTGCTCTGCTTCAAGTTCAAAAGGAGTCATATCTGTTTTGCATGCTAACAAATTCTTTGAAGGAGATTGAAAACTGAGTCTCATTAACTAGCAAAAGTCTCACGTTGTGACTGTACATAAATGTTCTTCATTTGCACACAGTGAAAAAAATTACTGTAAAAAATAGCCTTTTTATGTTTTCAGACTTTCTCATACATTTCTTAATTCTCTCATACAACTTAGATCCATGATCAGACTTGTCCTTTGGCAAATATCATCTGTGAATACTGTGGTACAATCCTCATCAGAGAACAGGTAGGTGTCTCTTTTGCAAATTACTGTGTCCTTAAGAGCTTAAAGAAGTGCTACTGTTTTTTTAATTGAGAATATAAAAAATAAGGCAAAATCAGTATATGTTGAAGCATTCTGCTGTACAAAAAAATATAAGTTAATGTAATTGAATAAATATTTAAAAGGAACAAAAATTAGTATTTGTAGATGCTTAAATCATGGTGGCTGGTGTACACCTTTACACAACACTCAGGAGCAGGGGGATCTCTGAGTTCTAAGCCAGCCTCATCTACATAGTGAGTTCCTGGACTTCATAGAGAGACACTTCTCAAAAAATAAAAAAATAAAAAGGATTCCATTGGCTAGGGGTGGAACTCAGAGGACTAGAGACCCTACCTAGTATGCCAGGCACAGACAAAGAAATCAAAACTGAATCAAAACAGATGAATTTCAAATAAAAACAATTGAAAGCGAAGGGCCGCACTTAAAAACAGACTCGTAGAAGAACACATTTACACATTGGCATGAGGCCTGGTTGTCTGGAGGTTGACTGAGAGAACGAGGAAGCAGAAGAAAGCTCCGGCAGAATGCAGAGGGCTTCCAGAACCACTGCAGAGCATCACCAAAGGCAACAGTTGTCATAGAAAACTATTATACTTTAATTGCTAATAAAGAAAGGAAAATTCCATCAGATTGCTCTCTGTTGAAAGTTAGGGAGTTCACCACAAAGGATGAATATTAGTCACTAAATCTGTGAGCTAGAAGTCTGTAGTGAAAACCTCATTGACTGCCTTACCTGGTAAGACGTTGACTAAATGTTCCCATGGGTTTGTTTGTAGTGTTTTTCCCAAGAATCCTAATTTGAAGGTGTTAAATGTTTTGCTTATGAAGTCATTGTACCCCTGGTTTTCTTTTTTGTTCTCAATTAATATTTAAAGGAAACTATGCTATGCCAAACTTATAAAAGCTCAATGAAAGTCAAATTTAATAAAGACAAAAACCATAGTGAAACTGAACTTTGGTCCACAACTATGGCTCAATTTCTAGTGAAAATTGGACCCCACTTTCACATGACTTCTTTCTTTCCGCTTTCTGTCTCTCCTCCCCTTTCTCTTCCTCCTCTTCTCCTTTCCTTTTCTTTTTCCTTTCTGTACTAGAATACACCCCAGAGTTGACGCCTGCTAGGTGAATGTACTCTACCCATAGTGACCTGCCTCTCCAACCCCTGGGTACCTTTTCTGTGTTTGGTTGGTTGGTTCTGATTTTTTGCTTTTTTATTTTTGGCTTTTGGGTTTGTTTGTTTGTTTGTTTGTTTGTTTGTGGCTGGGTATGTAGTCCTGGCTGGCCTGAACTCACTGTGTAGATCAAGCTGGTCAGACTCAGCAGCCCCTGCCTCAGGTGCTGGGATTAAAGGCATGTACCATCACACCCTGCTCCTTTGGTACTATTTTAAAAAGATGATCTCACCCTAAACTAAATGCTGAAGTGTCTTCACCATCTTCCCTCATGGAGCGCATGAATGCACTGACAGATGCTCTCAAGAGGATCAGCAGCTGAGAAGAGAGGCAAATGCCAGGTCTTTCTCAGGCCGTGCTCCAGTCATCATTCCCTTCCTAACCGTGGGGGTGAAGCCTGGCCACATTGATGATGACAGAGCTGGGGAAAATGCTGTGAACTGCACAAGCAGGTTGAGCAACTGTGCAGTGATCAGCCCTGGATTTGAGAGCTCAAAGACCTAGAAAAATGGCAGAACAATCTGCTCCCATCCCATCAGCTTTGCTTTATTGTACTGACCACCTCAGCTGGCATCGTGGACCACAAATAAGCAAGTTGAAAACACACAGGAGGGAAAATCCTTAGATTATTTCTAGAAATGTTGAAAAGCCTCCGTGGACTGTGCCCAGGGTCAGTCCTATTTCCAGAAGAATAGCAAACACCAGGCAGCGTTGACTGTGCGGACTGGTGATACTTCTATGACCAGTCGAGTCTGGGGTGCTGTATCCAGCCAAGGATGGCTGTATCTCTACCATATAATTACCAGGTTCTCCAGTGGAGCCAAAATAAATGTGCCCGGGTTTCAAAGATAAGATGATTTATAAAAGATTGTCATATGGGAAGTAATAGGTCTGGGTTTGCTGTGGAAGTTGTTAGGGTGTATATTCTTGAAAAACGCCACAAGAGGGCACCAGTGTTCTATCATAGGAACAAACCCATTTTAAGAAATGAAGTTTAGTGAATTGGGTGATGTAAGATGTTAATATTTAATTTCTCTCAGAATTGCGAAAAAACCGTAGATAATACACAATTTTGATTACTTTAAGATTTTAAATGTACTGTCATCATCTAGAGCGTGATATTCAGCGAAAGACATTTTTCAGCTTCATTTTGATTTTCAGATGCCTAATCATTACGATCTGGACTGCCCGACAGCACCAATCCCTTGCACCTTCAGTGTTTTTGGTTGTCATGAGAAGGTAAGTTTTTTTTTGAATTCTGCAATATGAATTCAGAAATATATATATTATACACACACATACACACACCATACTCAGGTCTATACTGAAGAATACCAACAAATTTAAATTTAAATGTTTAGAAAACATTTATATATAAACACTGTTATTGTAAATTATTATGAATATTAATGCTATTACACATGTAGTAATGGCTTAAGTATTTAGGTACACATGAATGAACATATTTAGCTGAATCTTTGCCCTTTTTAATTTGTGTGTGTGCGCATGTACACATACGCACATCAGTATGCATGTGGTACGTGTGTTCCATGGCATACATGTGGAGGCCAAAGGATAGCTGATAGGAGTTGGTTCTTTCTTCGCCCATGTAGATTCCAGGAGATCAATCTCAGGTTGTCAGTCTTGGTGGCAGGCACCATTGCCTTCTCACCAGCCTGTGGACTGAATCTTAACGGGTGGGGAAAGCAGTGTTCAGGGCAGCTCTGCAAGATGGCTCAGTGGTTCCTGGCACCTACCTACATCATGTGGCTCACAGTGGCCAGGAACTCCAGCCCCAGGGACTCCTACACCTCTGGCCTCTGTAGCACCTACATTCACATGTATCCCCAAACTCAGACACACACACCTACCTATAGTTTAAAATAAAAATAAAATTTTACCAAAAAAAAAATACAAGAGGACGAGAGGAAAGTAAGAGTAAGTGTGATAACTTATTTTTTTGTTTGGAGGTTTCGGGTTTTTTTTTTTAATATTATTCAATCTAGCGACAACAAGGAAGATATGAAGTAGAATAAGGAAAGGCAGTATCTGAACTTTTTACTAACAACACTCAAAATAAGGTCAGCATGCATAATGAAAGTGAATGAAGAGAGAGATCTAGGAATCCTAGACACATTTAGGAGGGAAGGTCTAGTAGTAATTAATGAAGTAGGTACAATAGGCAGAGAAGGGGCATCCAGAATGACTGTAGGTTTATGGTCTCAGTCACTGGGTTGGAAGGAAAGACTTGAATAAAAAGAGTAAACACAGAAAGAGCTGTGCAGCTGAGAGCTTAAAAAGAAAGAAAAGTTGTTTTAGTGGTAGTGAGTCTAACCAGCTCTGCGCATTCGAATGGAGATGGCCCATGTGTAGCCTAGATAGAGCACTGACTTGGAAGAGTGAGAAGGAATGGAAGCAGTATTGCAGTGCTACAGAATTCGTCTTACAGGAAAGAGAGGTAAGCAAGGCAAAAAACCTGAACAAACAGAATCCAAAACAAGTGCATGGTAAGGAGGAAGGTCCTGCGTTGTCTCCCAGGTTAGCTCCAACATGGGATCACATTGTGAAGTGTCTGACAGCTCACTATGTGTCCCTCTTACTATGGCCTCGTTCTCTCTGGGGTACATAATTACATGTTTTTCTCTGCTCTACTTTTACAGTACTTAGAATAAACATATTTCACAGTTTAAAAGATAAAATAGAATGGTAACTCATACTTAAAGGTTATGAGGAAGTTCTATATTATGTGTGCATAGATAAAAAACTGAAGGATATCAAAATGCTAAGATAGATAATAGGTAGCCTATTTTCTTTTTAATCACCTGTATTTTCTATTTTTCTGTAATATACATTGTTTTATAGTTATGATTATCATAGAACATTTAGGATTTTTGGTGGTCTTGGAATGCTGTGGAGATGGCAGTTTGCAGTAAGTCAGCACCATAAGGGGATCTGAGGTAGGCTCAGGTGGCTTTAAAGGGGAGAAAAATGATATTGACTAAAGGAAGCATGATCCTTAGAAAGCTTTGCCTTGTTTTTCTAATGCAAAAGTTTTATTAGTTGTACTCTGATGAGAGAAACATTAGAGGAAGGAACATGGGAGAAAGAGACCTGGGTGTTTGCTGTCTTCAAGTCAACAAAGAAGGATGGGTGTCCATGCTACCTTGACAGAAGGGAGATGAATTGGAGTAACAGCTGAGTGCTCTTGAGTTAGCACCAGTCAAATAAGAGAGTTATTTCACTGGATCAGGTAACAACTCAGAGAAGTGGTAAAGGTTTAAGAGAAATTGTGATGCTACTTTTCAAACCTCTTGTCTGTCTGTCTGGGTCCTTTTCTTCTTCCTCAGTGAATGCTCCCAACTCTGCTTTGTTTCAGATGCAGAGAAATCACTTGGCCCGACACCTGCAGGAGAATACCCAGTTGCACATGAGACTGTTGGCCCAGGCTGTTCATGATGTAAACCTTGCTTTGCGTACATGTGATACTTCCTCTCCATCCCGGGGATGTTGTCCAGAGGACCCAAATTATGAGGAAACTATTAAACAGTTGGAAAGTCGCCTAGTAAGACAGGACCATCAAATCCGGGAACTGACTGCCAAAATGGAAACTCAGAGTATATATGTAAGCGAGCTCAAACGGACCATTCGAACCCTTGAGGACAAAGTTGCTGAAATGGAAGCACAGCAGTGTAATGGGATTTACATTTGGAAGATTGGCAACTTTGGGATGCACTTAAAATCCCAAGAAGAGGAAAAACCTGTAGTCATTCATAGCCCAGGATTCTATACAGGCAGACCTGGGTACAAGCTGTGCATGCGCCTGCACCTTCAGTTACCCACTGCTCAGCGCTGTGCAAACTATATATCCCTATTTGTCCACACAATGCAAGGAGATTATGACAGTCATCTCCCCTGGCCCTTCCAGGGCACCATACGCCTTACAATTCTTGATCAGTCTGAAGCAGTAATAAGGCAAAACCACGAAGAGGTCATGGATGCTAAACCAGAGCTGCTTGCCTTTCAGCGTCCCACAATCCCACGGAACCCCAAAGGTTTTGGCTATGTAACATTTATGCATCTGGAAGCCTTAAGACAGGGGACCTTCGTTAAGGATGATACATTATTAGTGCGCTGTGAAGTCTCTACCCGCTTTGACATGGGTGGCCTTCGGAAGGAGGGTTTCCAGCCACGAAGTACTGATGCAGGAGTCTAACATCCATTTACTTGTGTTAAAAAAGCTACAAACCATATGGAAAACCAGTTCCTTCCTTGCCTGCTCCCAGTAAACAGTATTCAGACAAGCAGTGGGAAAGGCGTAGCACCAGCAGCAAGTGTCAGCAGTGAGGTCCCTCCACTGCTTACTGTTACAAATACCTGAGGCAGTCTTACTGTTACAAATACCTGAGGCAGTCTTAACGGGAATCTACAAATCTACATGTCCCATGCATCTTCAGAAACCTAACATTGGCAGGGCCTGTGGCTCATCAGTCAGTTAGTATACCTCTTGGTTGTACTTTATGGACTTTTTCGGGGTACTTCACTGTAAAAGAAAAAAAAAAAAGTCAGAGTTAGTGTGCTGAAGCTGAATTGTTTAATAATGCTAGGTGCCGTAGAAACGTGGGCTGGTTTTAGGATGTTTAGGTACTATATTAAGCAGAATCACTACTGCCTGTGCTGACACCAGTGAGAAAGTTGCTGCTCTGGTGCTGAGTTCTCATTTAGTGGACGCCTGTGAATTTCAGAAGCTTTGATCCATGGCCCTGGAAAGTCTAAGTTCTCATGTGCTTCCTTCCATTGTTCTCTAAGGGTCCAGGGACTGCTTTAGCCCTTCCTTACTTAGTGTGAGCATTTTATCTGTTGAGCACCAAGTACTTCTTCCCTGCTTCCATATTTTGAGGCTCAGGCAGTAGCTTCTCCAGTTTGTAATACTGCGGTAATGTGGTTGCCAACTGTTAAGTGCTGTGGCCATGTAAGCTTCCTTGTCTTTGCAGTGTAGCTTGGTGTCTACATCCCTGTGCACGTCTTCTGTTGCTTGCAGACAGAATCACCAACATAAACATTCGAAGTGATTCAGCTCACCAGCCATTAAAGGTCATCTGCGGATGACTGCAGAACTCTTACAGCCAGGAAACTTGTCAGCCCTCTTGACTGCCTTTTTATTTAGCTTAGTTAATTGAAATAGAACTGATTTTCTCAACGGACTGGAGAGATGCCTCAGCGGTTAAGAGCACTGGCTGCTCTTTCAAAGCCTGGTTCAACTCCCAGCCCCTGCATGGCAGTTCACAACTGTCTGTGACTCCAGTTCCAGGGAGTCCGACACCTTCATACAGACATACATGCAGGCAAAGCACCAAAGCACATAATTTGAAAATTAATAAATAAAATAGATTTCCTCAAAACAGAATTTGTTAAAACTTGAGAAATTGTAGGTCCTTGAGAGATGACTAAACCAAGGCTGGGAGTCATAATGGTTGTATGAACACCCTGTTCAGTGCTAGCTAGCCTGAGCACGTTCTGTCGAATGTCGTGGTGTGGAGAGGGCATTGTTGTGCTGTTCTGTGTCTGCTAATGGCCTGTGCATATAAAATACTGTGGAAGTAGTTCTCAGGGAGTCCTACATCTAATTAGAGCATTGGTAAAGAACCTAAGGGGATCTGTCTGCTGCTGTTTACACAAGCTTGTTCAAGTTTTCTGGTAGGAAGAAAAGGCACTTCTGTCTCCGGCCAAATCAGAGCCACTGGCCAGCACTAGATCTGCCCTGCTTCCCAGAGGACGCTCAGAGACCTTGGTGGAGGAAGGAGTCTGATTTTCACTTGTAGCCTGTCCCCGACAAGTGGCACTTTGACCTCTTAATTTTTCTCTCGTTGTTTCCATTCCACCCACAAAGGTGAAGGAAAGGCTTTGTCCCCTACCTTACACAAGCTCGCCATGCATCACCAGTTGGTTTCCTGGTGGTGTGGGTCTTAGCTGTGCCTTTAGCAGCCCCTGAGCCTCCTGCAACACCTCCCGCCTAGGGAAGCCTGCGTTGCCCTATTCCTGCAGTTGTTTCCCACTGAAGAAATGTGGGGTTTCCTGAAAAAGCAAGCAATAGTTATTTTTTATTTACTTTTGAAAATGTACTCAACTACTTGAGGGTCTATTTTCTGTGTGTATTCTATTCTTAATTTTTTTTGTATTCCATAGTAAGTAAGCATTTTTATCAGTTAAGTGTTACCACAAAAATATCAGCCCCCCCCCTTCCCCTCTCAGTTTTGAAAAAGGAAATGATATTTAAAAGCTTCCTGGTCAGATTTCTATTTAAAAGATGTCTGTATTAGGTACTAAGACCAGTCATTTCCTGCCTTGGTTTTGGCCTTTTTTTTTTTTTTTTTTAAACTCCAGCGTCATAAGTTTTTGCCTAAGTTCAACTTTTCCCAACATGATGATGTTCCTGCCTATGAAACAAATTGGACTAGATGTCTCTAGCGTGTGTGTTGAGCTCAGTGCTAAGCCACAAAACATTGACAGTACTGGCTTACCAGTGGAAAATTGGTGTGACTGTCCCCACTACTGACATGAATGCTTTACTTAATGTCCATCAGCTGAAGTGCAACCTAGCATAGTTTATAACTTCCTGCATTTGGTGTTTGTAATAAGTCAGCCAGCTCGTTTATGATACTCAGTCACCGTGGCTACAGAGTAAAAATAATCAAGCTGATATTAAAAGACAGCCCTTGACAAGGTCTACTCAGAATCAAGTTTTAACCTAGAAAGCTGGTTTCTTTATACACCCTTCCTAATTGTCTCCCCACTCCTGAACATTTCCTGTTTCACCAGTTAATCTGTACGAGTCTGACCAGGGTCTACAGTGTGTTGGCCATGGTTTCTTAACAATCTAGAACATTGCTATTTTTCAAATTGTTTTTTCTTCCAAAAATGTCCAACTTATTATTGGAGTTTTTTTTCCAAGTCAAATATCTTCTATTAGAAATCAAGCCTGTTGGTGATTGTAGTTTGGTAATTGGATGTGACCGTGTCTGGCTATTCAGCTTTCTTCCAGAGACTGAAGAGGGGAAACGGCGAATTAGAACGCACAAGTGCTTTTTCACCCTAACAAGAACTGACAGGCGCTGGATGATTTCTCAGTTAAATTTTATGACTGGCGTAAAGTTGAGTTTTTACCAGTATCAAGCAAAGTAAGACTAACTTGTGAATTATGTGTGCAATTAGACTGTTCTCTTACAGAGAAGTTGCTTGCTGCTGCTTTACCTAGACTCTCAAACTCTCAATCTCTTGTGACCAGAAAAGTTTTAATTACTAGAGAGCTTATTCTAACTTAAGACTTTTAAGTGCTTTTTTTTTTTCTTTCTCTTTCCTGTTATTAACCCACTTCTTTTCTGACATGCCTAAAATTCTCTTCATTGTCTTAACATAAAATGTCATTACATTTTTTGTGAGGTGTTGGGTGGTTATTTTCCTAGATGCCCTAAGCGGGTACCTAGGACACAGTCAATAATCATTTGATTGTCTATTGAAATACTCTTTAAATGTCAGCAGTCTCAGAGATTGTCATTTGTCTCACAGTTGATGTGATTGTCTGTGGAATGGATTGGTGTTTCCCAATTCCCAGAATCCAGAAAAATGAACCAAATGTGATCAACCCGAACAAGTTAATACTTGTTCACATGCCTTGAAGTCACTCGAATGGAATTAACCTAGTTATTTCTCTGAATGTCACCTTGATGTTTTAAACTGCTTAACCCCCACCAAAAAAAAAAATCAGGTTAATAAAAAGATAAAACTGGAGAACAATTCTAGTTCAAAGCATTGTGGAGTGTGAAGAGGTGTTCCTTGTCCTGCCCAGTGTCTCCTTAGCAGACAGTGTCTCCTGGGTATCCCTACCTGGCAGAGAAGGAAAGGGTCTCCTGCAGGACACTTGCCACTCAGAATGTAGCACAGTCTGTCCCCTGGAGCCACAGTTCCCTTCTGTGCAGGACCCAGTGAGGGCCAAGGTCCTGTTCTAGTTGCTGCCGAACCCCCTGTTCTCGCATACTGTACATGAGCCTGAGCCACCTAGTGGAAGCCAGCTGCTTCCCGGGTAGGCAGCTTATGTAAGGTTGCTAAGGTGAATGTTGTGGGTTTTGCGTTTTCCCCAGCACTTTATCATAACAGTTCTCAAATACGGAGATAGGTTTAAACCCAGAGGACATCTGCCACCCAGGACAGTGTTGCCCTCCGTGCGGCTCCTACTTCTCTTTAAGACTATTCAGTCCTCAAATAATTAAACAGCTTGGAGTTGTCCCATGTTTTCCTTGGAAACTTGTGAATTTTATTGTAATTCAAAATGTGTCCTCTGCTTTATGTCATCTTAGAATTTGTGTGAATGTTCTGTGGAGCTTTAATCTCTTTTTGTCTACAGGAGAATTCCCATAAAGGGTTTACTTGGAGGTTCCTGGTTATGCAAACTGTTCTAATGTTACTTTCTTACTTGAGTTAATTCAGTGGATAAGAGTGTAATGTGGGGCACATTTTGCTAATATATATGATTTCAGGATTATGTTCCCTGCGGACTAAAGTGATTTAGCATAGATACTATATTTGGAGTCAGGAGATAAATTGTTGCGGGGCTCTCTGCGACCTCTCTGGCTAGCAGCGTGATGGTCCTCAGGAGGTGAGAAGACAATTCAGTTCAGCACAACTGTGCAATTGTTATTAGTTCAAACTTCAGGAGCCTTTGGGGGGACATATTTAAGCACAGTACAGTTTGATGGAAACTTTTCCAGTGAAAATTAATTCAGTCCTGTGTATACAATAAAACATACGTAAATCTCTTTGAGGAACAAAGTAAGCTAAATAAAGATCCAATGTGACCACATCAATACTTCATAAAGTACACATGACACCTTCCATAATGGATCCTGTAGATTTAATGCACAGAAAGCTTTAGATAGGGGTCTGGAGGGGGGTCAGATGTGGTCTCCTGCCACACAGATTGCACAAAGGTCACCAAGCTAGACACTTTTCTGTTCCCAGCCTTCCAAGTGGATCCCATTCCTTGTCTTGAAGGAATAGCCCTGTGTGCTGACATTCCAGGTTCCTCTAGTGCTTCTGGTTGGCCATATATGTTCAGTTTTATTCTGAATTTAGCTGCCTGTAAAGTGGGAATTTGAAATTGAAATATTATGGAGTAGGTAGCATTATTAATGCTCAGGTCTGTTTTTGAGGGTATTTTTATAGACTTAGGGAAGGCACTTATAATTTTATAACTGAAAACTAGCATGAAATCTGACTTTAAAAATCAAAATGCAATGACGAGATGGTCACAAGCCTGCTGTGCTCAGAGTGCTGCTGTGGAATTGGTAAGGGGACTCTCAGAGTTTCACTGTGTGAGGGGAAGTGTAACGACGAGGTGTGTGTGTTCATAAGCTTAGGTTGCAGCAAGCAGGTTTGTTTAGGAACACACTCAACCAGGTGCTATGTAAAGCAGACCCTGCCTGGCCCCCACCCACTACCTTGCCTCACAATGGTCTCCCTCAAGCCAATGCAGCTGATTGCAGGATTGATGCAGAGGGAAGGTCTGAGGTTACTGTGCTGCAGACTCTGCACTCCATCTAATAGATAGGTGTGACATCTTTTCAAACCCAGGTCACACATGTGCACTCCCGTTCATCTTGCAAGAGACACCTGGAGTCTGACTTTCATATGTGCCTTAGCTGTTAAAGATGCACCAAAATGTATGCCTTGAGTTGTTTTGAACGTGTCCACTGACATACCTCCTCCCCTTCTTCCTTATCAGCCTGTATATTGCACACTCTTTACAAATGAATACTTAATTGAAATAAAATATAGAGCAAATATCACAATGGTATTAAAATAACAAAAGTGTCGGGTAATGGTGGTACGTGCCTTTCGTTCCTGAACTTGGGAGGCAGAGGCAGGTGGACATCTGTGAGTTCGAGGCCTGCCTGGTCTACAGAGTTAGTTCCAGAACAGCTAGAGCTGTTACATAAAGAAGTCCTGTCTTGGAAAATCAAATAATAATAATATTATAAAATAATATGATTGATTTGCCTTAGGGTTCCTCTGTTTAGGGTACTGGCCTCACTATGACAAGAAGAAAAATAACCAGGCACTAGTTTGTATTTAAAATAAAATCATGAATACCTTGACCCTTAGGAAACAGTAAATGAGGACTCACTCACTGTATTTCCTGATTTCAGCAATGATTTCTGACCTGAAGATTCGAGTTTGAAATACAAGCCCAGAGAGTTTTCTATACTGTAGGCCCAGTGAAAAACGTGACCACATGAATTTATTTTAGACAGAAACTGGCAGGGTATCCATTCTCCCCGATTCCAAGCCTCCGAATTTGCTCTGCCATCCCCTTAACAAACTCCCCTACTGTTTTGTTTCTATGTACAGCTTGTATGCCTGGTGCCAGGTGCCCTGGGAGGTCAGAAGATGGCATTGGATGCCCTGGGACTGGAGCTACAGATGGCTGAGCTCTCAAATAGGTGTCGGGAATCAAATGTGTGCCCTCCAGAGGAGCAGCCAGTGCTGGTAACTGAGCCGTCTCTCAGTTAGAATAAAGCTGCTCCCGTTATAGGGCTATTAAAAGTTTATTAAAAGTTAAAATAGACTCAGCAACCCTGAGGACAATATGAAGATGGTAGGGCATGTAAATGCTTTAGAAGATGCCACCTTAATTTGAAATTTCAAATACAGAAGGCTGTTAGTCCTAGAACAAGCTTTTTAATTTAGCATCCCACTTCTATTTCCGTAAGCTGCCCACTCCTGAGACCGTTTCCATGTGTGTAGTTAATTTTTCGATTCGTGTGTACGTGTTCATGTGGGGGGATATGCATGTACATAAAGTGCACATTGGAGATACATATGCACATATGTTCATGTTGGGGTCGCATGTGTGCATGTCAAAGCCAGAGCTCAATGTTGGGGTGTCTTCTTTGATGGCTGTCCCCCTTGGTTTTTGGGGGGCAGAGTCACTCACCAATTTGGCTAGACTGGCCACTGAGCTCCAGGGATCGATCTACTTTTTCTTGGTCTCCATCCCCCACAGTGCTGGAGTTACCAGTCCCATGCTTGGCTATCTTACATGGGTGCTGTGGATTGAACTCGGGTCCTCATGCTTGTGCAGCAGGCCATCTCCTCAGCCTGTTTCCACATTTGATTACATTTTATATTAGGATCAGTATGAGTAAAGTACCTCACACTGCATTAAAAATCATCCTTTGCTTTAGAGGGTTCTGTCTGGAATGCCTGAGGCAGCCAAATGCCTGGGACAGGCTTATTGTGGCTCATGGGGTAAGGTGATTCGGTTCACAACTGACCCTGTTTCTCTGGGCCTCTGGCATGCCTGGCCTGCTGGGGCCTCAGAGTCCCCTCCATGTGCACGTTCCTAATGCTAACTTCTCCTAACAGGCCCCACCTCTTCTAAGTTCCATTGTCTCAGAATGCTGCTGCATCCTGAAGCACATGGCCTTTAGGGGGCATTTCCAGACCCAAGCTATAGCAGTTGAGATAGAGATTTTTACATTTTAATTTAAAACTAGGTCTGATGGCAGACTTTATACTCCAAAAAAGTTAAGTAAACCACACTAAAAGGCCAATTTCAAAATCCTTAAACAGATAATTTAAAAAATAATAATGATATGGCTCATACCAATACCAAACCAGCATGTGTTAATTTTATGAAATCTTGCTGCTTAGCTTCTGGCTAAGGTCATGTGTAGTAAAACATTTTATGAAATTTTAATGTGAGAACCAACGGATGCTACAACTAGTTCAAAGAAGAAGCCAGACAACAGACACATAGACAGAAGTACTGGAATAAATATGTAAACAGACCAATCCTTGCTTCCTCCAGAGAGGAGGAGGAAAGAGCAGAGCAGAGTTCCCCCTCTAAAACCAACTATTACTTTGCATTGCTATCAGCTATCCACAAGGCAGAGTTGTACGGTAAGTCTCGGAACTGCAGACCTGAAGCTGTTCTAGACCGAACTATCCTGAGTTCACTGAAGCAATTCTCCCCACACCCTGTGCTAAAAGCTCAATGAAACGTGCGGACTGTAAGTAAATCAAGCTGGGCCCAGTAGTGCAGGCTACGAGCATGTGGAGCGCAGGTTCAAAGCCTGCCAGTGAGATGGGAAGCCTGGCATCCCAAGACGCAGTGGAACGAGAGAAATGGCTCCTGCAAGTTGTCCTCTGACCTCCACACAGGCATGCACTTGTACAGACTAAGCACAATTTCAAAATCTATTTTAATGAGGGTTAGGATGGCAGTCTAATGGGAGAGCACTTTCCTAACAGGTATGAAGTCTGAGATTCAGTTCCCAGAACTGAAGAAAAGAAAGGTGTGAGGTACCAGTTCAGTCTGATACCATACTTTGCTGTCAGCATCTGCAAAACCCCAGGCTAGAAGATTGCCTGACAAGACTACAGAGCAAATCCAATATAAGAACAGCACAGTAGATGCTGAGATCCCAAGCCTTCGGAGCACTGGCTGCTCTTCCAGAGGACCCAAGTTCAATTCCCCATATGACCACTAACAACCATCTGTAACTCCAGTTCCAGGGGGTCTGATGCATTCTTCCACGGACAATGCACACATGTGGTACACAGACAGAGATGCAAGCAAAGCACGCATTCAAGTAAAATAAAAATATATCACTTTAAAAAGAGAAAGAAAAAGTACATTGCAGCAGTAGGTGGCAGCAGAGCTCTACTGGAAACTACAGCTTTCAGAAAGTGTGGAACAGGCTCCATAAATTTTCCCGATGTACAGAAGTTGGAATGGACTCATTTTTTCTGGGAAGCAAGTCCTTAATTTTTGCTTTACACCCAGTGAAAGCTATGAGGCATTTTCAGCAAATGTTGGGAAGCCTCATTCCAATTATATACACCAGCTGGTTGCCAAATGGCTTCAAGTTAGAAATACTTAGGAAGTTATTAGATCTTACTGTACACTGCCATTTTTGAGAGTCAATAAAGAGTTAAGTTTTGGCAGTTTCATGTGATTCAACCTATATATACAGATTCATGGTCGCCCCCAGTCCCCTTTCTATTACACTTGATGGTGGGTTCACATTTAAGAGCTGCTGCCTTGTCTACGTTTATGTTTAGGGAAATGGACTGTCAGGCTCTAGTCCATCCCAAGGCTGAACAATGAGAACCAATGTGGCATTGGCATCCCTACCCATCCAGTTCACTGGGCAGCTTTCTCAAGGTGTTTGATCGAAGAACCTCTCCACGTGCTTACTGAAGTGCCTATAAGGGCTGAGGGTACAGCTTAGGGATTAAGTGCTAGCCAAGCCTGCAAGACTCTCTATTCAGTCATCAGTACTTAAAAAAAGAGAGGAGTGTGGAGGATGTGAGAGGGTAGAACACAAGAAAGGGGGGTAGGGAGAAGCTGTCTCCACTACTGCAACCACCTATGCCAAACCCATAGCAAACTTGCTACATTAGACTCCAAGGGAGTGGGCAAAGGGATCTTGATTTTAAGGATGCTCTGGACATCTGCAGCCAGAGCAAGTAATCCCTGGCACCAGGAGGAGGGGTGAGAGGAGGTGCGTCAGCATCAAATCGGATTGTTAAAACCATGACTCTCACACCAGTGTAGAAACCGGAGCATGTCAAACTATGTGCATTGTTCATTAATTTCTGACTGAACCACAAGGCGAAACTAACTCAGTGAGCACGTGGGGAGAGAGACTTGTACAACCCACCAGGAGATGCCTGCTCAGAACAAATGGGAATAGCAGAGTGAGAGTACCTGGTTACAGATGACAATGACGAGTCCCTCGGGGAGGAAAGGGGGTACTATGGAATTTGACCCCCCCCCAAAAAAGAAAAGGCTGCTGTAGAGTTTGACCCAAACTAGCACACGATTTCACGGTATCCAGCTCTAAAAAAGAACCTGGAGGATCAAACACACAAAAATCCTAGCGAATCAAATAATTCTTAGTTAATAAACTCACTTCACAGGACAAGTTTATCATTCATAAATTTATAATAGGATCTCATTTACTGATTTTTTTACATTTTGAAAATGAATAGTTTGACTTAAATAATTATATTGAAGTATGTTTTATATATCATAAAATTCTCCAGTGTCCAGGTGTCTCTTAGACAGCAATCAAAACAGTATCATCCACAAGTATAAAAGGGGGAGCCCAAATATCCAAGCTGGATGAAAGGTCAAATCAGTATGCATATAATGGAATACTCTTCAGCCTTAAAAATAAGAGAAAAATTTACAATTCTGCTATGGAGGGACCTTAAAGACATCCTGAGTGAAGTGAGCCTGTCGCATAAGACAGACCTCCACTGACTGGAGTTATGGGAGTTAACATAGAATCACTACCAAAAGTAGAATGGCGCCTGCCTGTTAAGAGGAGGGGCAGTCAGAGTTGGTGTGGCATGGGTAGGGAGTTTCAGCTGGGTAGCTGGCATTGCTCTGGAATGCTCTGGAGATGATGGTGGCGATAGCTGCATGGCAATGTGATTTGCCTGATGCCACAAAACTGTGGGTTTAAATCTGGCTAAAGGTATGAAGATATGTCTGCCATCCCAGCAGCCAGAAGCAAGAGGATCGTGCAGAGGCAAGCTTGAGCTGGTCAGCCTGGCCGCATAGTATGTTCCAGCTGTTTCCAGTTGGGGTTCTAATCCATAACACTGCTTGAACATACATATATATGAGGAGTGTGTGTGTGCACACATAAGTGTGCTGTGTGCGTGTGTGTGTGTGCGTGTATGTGTGTGTGTGTGTGTGTGCGTGCGATGGATCCAGTTGTCCTAGTAGGTATGAAGGTACCTTGAGGTTTAAAACTCCCATTTAGCCCCTGCTCAGTACAGTCAGTCTTCATTTTGTGAGAGCTTCCCAACCATTTAAATGTTTTCTTGGGTGAACTTTTATTCACAACTTGTGCTTTTTCCCCCATTGAATTTATTGTCATATTTCTAAGAATTCTTTGTAAGTCTTGCTGCAAATCCTTGACAAATATGTATTTTGCAAGTATACCCCTCTAGTCTGTTGTCTTGGTGGTGTTTTAGATTTTCTTCTTAATTATTTTAATGAAGTCTAATGATGTGTTTCTTTATAGCCTGGAAGAACTTTTTACTTAACTCATTGTTTCAATCATTTTCTCCTTTTCTCTTCTAAAATGTTTTGCATTAGCACTCATGTTAAGCCTCTTTATCTATTGAGTTCATTTGTATGTGTGGTGCTGGCAACGGTCTACAATCACTGCCTTGCGTGAGTATCTGGTATCAGCAACAACCACAAGTTGTTGGGTTATTTTAAGCAGTTCTCTAGTCAACTGCTTTGCACATTTGTAAAAACAATACAAGGAGAAACAATTGACTGTAAATACAAAGATTCTCATTTCAGTTCTGTTCCATTGACCTACATGTCTTCACAGGAGTGACATATTGTCTTGATACTGTGGCTATAAGCACAGGAACTCAGACAAAGTCAGATTTGAATAATGTCTTGTCTGTACCTTTGTCTAGCTATGTGACCTCAGCTGGGGCTTTAACTTTCTTATCTAGTAAGTCTGGGATACTAAAACTTGCTTCATAAAATTATTCAGAGGGCTCATACAAAATAACTAACATATAATACTTAATAATGGTCCTTGACCTATATCTGATGACTAATAAATGTTAATTTGTGTATTATGATTCATATCTTCCTTTTGAATTGATCATTAGTCATTATGAAATTTGCATCCTTCTAATTGGCAACATCAAGTTTCTCTTGCTAACTATTATTTTTACATGCTATATATTTTTCTGTCATTGTAGTATCAATCTGTTTCTTTATATTTAAAGTGTGTCTCTTGCTGGACATGGTGGCACATGCTTTTAGATTTATCACTCAGGGGACAGAGGCAGGCGTATCTTTGTAAATTCAAGGCCAGCCTGGTCTACATAGTTTCAGAACAGCCTACATAGTGAGACTCTTGTCTCAAAATAAGTGAGTAAATAATAAATTATGTATCTCTTAGAAACAAAATGCTATTATTTTACTCTCCTTTGGCCATTTTTGTTTCTCCATTGACTTGTTTAGTTCACGTACATTTAATGTAATTATTGATATAGTTGTGTTTAACTCCAGAGTCTCGTTTTGGCCATGATCCTATCTTAGAGTGAAACAATCCAATACTGAGAATATATGTCAAAGCGTCCAGCTTTAGTAGGGCCTGAATCTCCTCAACATTACGTAGGGACTGAGATGAATTCGTTCTGTTAATCATCGTAGCCACTGTTTCCCTTCAGCTAGATCTGGTAGTTTTGAGTGTACTACTATCTTTCCGTTGCTATGACAAAATACTTGAGAAAAAGGAAGCAAGTTTGTCTGGGCTCATACCCTAGATGCTTCAACACATGGTCACGTGAGTAGTACATCATAGTGGAAATACATGGCGGGAACAAAGTTTCTCACTTAATGGTAGCTTGAAGGAAAAAAAAAGGATGAAGAGGCTGGAGTCCCAGTTTCCTATTCAAGAGCATAACCTGCAATGATCTAACTTCCTTCTGCTGGGCCTCACCTCCTAGTGGTTCCCTGTCCCTCAATAGACCCAGGGGCTAGTGACCCAGTCAACATCCAGCCTTTGGAAGACACTTGACACATTAACCATAACATGCTCTGGGCCTGGGAATCAGCCAACACTTCAAGGGAGAGCTTGTCTGTGGATTTCAGTCACCTGTCTCTATCACGTTATCTTCAAGCTCCAGCTCCTCCACAGCTTTCCATCTCAGTCCAGAGCCCACTGCTTCCTGCTGTCACCCCATAAATGTGTCGGGGGGAAAACCAGACTGAGCTTGTCTCACAGAGTTGTACTCTCTCAGTAACCAGGCCCTCTCAGATCCCACCTGGACTGAGACGTTGCCAATTCTTTCAAACATTTGTTTTATGCTTTTTTTTTTACTAGCATTATTATTATTTGGCAGAGAAATGAACCTGCCACAAGCCTTTGCCCCATGTGAAGAATCAAAAGCCTTATGCTGTTTCCATTTATTGAGCCCATCTCAAGTAGGTAGGAAACCTTCTTCCTGGCAAACAAGTAGACTTGATCCTATATCAGTCTACAGAAAATGGAATGGTGTTACGGACAACAACAAAGCTATCTACGATATTTAACTGGTATCCAACTGGATTCTCTAAGAATGCCATTGTCTTGAGTATCTGAAGGAATTTGGGGATCCAGGGTCTGATGAGAACACAACTCAGCTGAAGAAGGTATTCCCAGTGCCTTAGAAGTCTTTTCAAAGGTCAGTAAACTGAGCCCGAGAAGCCAAAAAAGCAAAGGCCAACCTAATAAGTGACATGTGAGAAAGGCATTCTGAAGAGTTGGGCAGTTGTACTGTACAGGAACTAGGCTTGCAAGAATATTTCTAAGGTGTGAAGCTGTTGAGTAATAAGCCATAAATAGGACCCATTGTTTCTTGGGAACAGATGGATGTCACCTGTGTTTCACCTATAACTCAAGAATGCTGAGGAACTGTCACCAAGATTACTTAAGATTGTGAAGAGCCCTTAGGTGGGATGAGAAGAATCGGTCGGGAGGCTCCAGTTCTGTCCACACCCAAGTGAGTAACCTTGGTTACCTGGAAACACTGTTGTCTTACCCCAGGGAATATAGTTTTCAATCCTGGTCAGTCAGGGTCTAGTCAGAGAACAAACCTACATCTGTTATTTTATTATTTTAATGTATTTATTTATCTATATGAGTGTGTGTGCATGTGCGTGTGTACACCATGTGGGCGGGTGCCCATAGAGGCCAGGAGAGGGTATGAAATGCCCTGGAGCTTGACTTACAGTTGACTGAACGCTACCTGAAATGATTCCTGGGGACTAAATGCGGATGCTCTGAAAGAGAAGGAAGCAGGTTAAGCTTAACTGTGGAGTCATCTCTCTGACCCCCGCATCCATTATCTTAGCACAGGGTTTAATGCAAGATTGTAGAAATTGAGACAGCAGAGAGGGAATGTGGTGAGATCGCACAAGTGGCAGCTACTGGCATCAACCACCACCCTGTGATGAGGCAAAGCAGAGTTGCTGTCATAGCACAGGCTAGAGAGGGCCCAAGAGCTGGACTCCAGACTCTGAAGATGGAGACCTATAGCATGAACTAGTATCTTGGGGTTGTATGTAGTGGATATTTTTGACACATGTGATATTGAATAGAATAAAGCTCATTAATGAGAGTTCTATAAGTCCACTTTAAGATGTATAATTGAGAATTGACTTAGACTTTTTATGGTGGCATCTAAGCTTACATAGAATAGAATAAACCCCATTGATGGACTTCCAGATTTCCTCATAAGCTCAGTTTATCAGGTTTCATTGAGTAGGATGCCTTAGCTTACCACCAAAACATGAGCCAGAAGTATTTAAAGGAGGTAGATTAAGTCTATACATTCACTTAAAAATATGGGAAGTGCTGGCCTGAGTTCATAAACAGGACTAAGCATTATTCAAAGGCAGCTTGGAAGATTTTGCTAAAAATATGCTAGACTTATAAATAGAATAATCAAATCTGTCACCCAAATGTAAAAGCCTTAAAAAGATTTTTAACTTGCTTATTGGCACTAATGGCAAATAATATGATTGGTTAAATTCATAATTATTATGTTTACTAAGTATTCAGGTTTAAAGTTACACTTACACAAATAACATGGAAGGGGGGAGAACCACCCAAGGCTATTCTGTGGACAGCCACCCTGCCTAGGACACTGGACTCTCCTTGTCCAGCTCTTGCCCATGTCCTCTGGAAGTGGCCAATCCTCAGCTTCTCTGGAAACCATGAAACCATCACTCACCTGATAGCAGGTGCTGGTAGGCTCCGGGCTTGGCTGCTTGGATCTTCCTTTTCTAATTAGTCAGGATGCCTTCTTGAGCAAGATGCTCCAACGCTAGATGTGGGGCTTGGTCCCTTCCACTCTAGTGTTCAAGGAAACAGACACTTCGGTCATTTTTCCATCACTGTATTCCTAGCGCCAAGAACAGGGCTTATGCAGTGGAAGCTTCCCCTAAGTATGATGGGTAACTTGGCATGTGTACACTGTGTTAGTCTGACATGGTTCTCACTGGACTAGAACCAAGGTGTCAGGTCTGCGTTCTTTTCAAAGAGCTGCCAGGGATAATGCCTCCTTGCCTATGCAGCACTAGAGACCGTTCATATCCTTCTGCTTATGCCCTTTCTTTGCCACTGAAAGAAATACTCCATGACCAGCACAACTCCAGTGTAATTAATCAGCCGAGACTGCACCTCTCCAAATGCTTTTACTAAGCCTTCTGAGCCCTCCAACTAATACTGCCCTTCTAAAAGTATTTACACAGAGAGTAAAACATTATAAATTTTTTCTGTCAAATAGAATCAGGAAAAACATGCGAGGAGCTCATAATAAATATAACACAGTAAGCATTCCCTCTAGGTCAAACACTCTGAAAGGAAAACATCTTGAAGGGCTTTTTTAGTGTTTTTATGTTCATAGATGAGATGCTTCTCCAGAAAAACATGCCTACCCAGTCTAGACTGGCCAACGAAACCAAAGGCTAGGACCTGGCTCTGGAAAAAGGGCAATAGGACAATGGAGCATGTTACACACAGCCAGTGCAGGAAGTATTGAAGGGAGAATGCACCGTGCCCAGCTTTACTGTGTTGCAGAGGGCTGTTGTCTGGGAATTGAACTCAGGACCTCTGGAAGAACAATCAGGAAAGAAGCTTAGTCGCCGGTTGTGGTGGCCAGAAGCCAGAGAGCGAGTGAAGGCAGTTGCTGTTTTTTTAAAGAAAGAGAGACCACGCCCCAATGGGCTGGTATCTCAGCAGCTATTGGCTGAAGGAGCGGAAGGAGCTCCGGCAACATTACTGTGCTTGCAAATTCAGTCAGAACACAATTGAAGCATTCAACACCGCAGCACACATGACAAACAAAACATTTATTGTATCTGTTTTGGAAACACACAATAAGAAAGGAGTTCAGTTTGTGAGTTCACTCAGAGCCCAGAGTTGGGTTTATACTGTCACCAAACTTCAACCTAGGGGAACCCTTGGCATAGATAGCAAGATGAAATCTCCCTGGCACCAGGTGGAGGAGACCTGGGTAAAGCTGCTACAGGTGACGCCTGCGATAGGTCTGATGGCCAAAGCCCACAAATGCCGTAAAACGTTGCCGTGTGCAGTCTGGGGTATTTCTGCACTAATACCAGGTGTGTCCAAAGAGAACTGTAAACTGTTTAAAGTCAGCAGCAATGGAGTTCAACAGCCTGTCCACTTCCAATACAAGAGCTCATGTATTATACTGACAACTGCTGTCCTTGACAGAGACATCCAAGATAAGGAAAAAGGCATATTTAAAACATGCACTGTTCATCTTATCAGTGAGAAAAGCAAACCCAAACATGACTAATTACTTTGCCAGGATCATCAAATAATCTCAAGTGTGTGCTTGGTGTACTAACAAGGACCTAGCCATCAGTTAAGTTAAACAGACTACAATGTTCTGCCCACTAACACACGTTAACTTATGGAGAGGTTTTTTTTTTTTAAGTTATTTTAAGTGTGTGTGCATGCACGTGCTTGTCTGAGTGTATATATGCACACTGCATGCATGTAGATGCCCCCAGGGGACAGAAGAGGGCATCCAATCCCCTGGGACTGGAGTTAGTGATGGTTGTGAGCTGCCTGATGTAGGTACTGAGAACTGAGCCCATGTCTTCTGGTCTTCAGCAAGAGCAGAAAGCGTCCTTGAGCACCAACCCACATCTTCAGCTTCCCACCTGTAGACTTTAGACACTACACACACACAGAAAGATTAGTTTTTGCATGAAGTTCTCAAAGGAATTTGAACATTTCTTTGTGTATATGGTATGTGTGTGGTGTGTATATGTGTGTGCACACATATATGGGTTCACACACTGTGTGGACATGTATGGGTGCACGTGTATGTGTAAGTGCATGAGCACAGGTGTGTGACATTTAGACAATTCTGTGGCAAGTAGACATCTCTCTTCTGTCATTTGCTCTTGGAAGGACAAAATTAAGATATTTTAAAAAAATTTCTAAAGCAGAATGAATCAAAAGCAGAGCTATGGTCGTATTTCAGATCTCTGCCCAGAAGGGAGACACTATCAAGACTTAGATGAGTGTAAATGGCCTCTTCTATTGGTGGCTTATGCACTGAGATTCCATCAACAAAATTTCCAGATCCTGAGAGGCCAGCACACACCAAGAATCAGGAGAAAGTTTCGATGTTTTTCTAAGCTTCTATTGGCAAGACCAAAAGACCGTTATAAAGAGGAAGCCAGGGATTCAACATAGACAAAAAAGTTCCCTTTCCCCAATCTGGAGGGAACATTAGTCAGGACCTAGCACAGTAACAAAGCCTGCTGCCTCAAAGAGCATCACAAGACGGATACAACAGGAATCCCAGACACTTCTGGGTACTTCTATAGGCCCAGGGAATAAACACTCCTCCAAATAAAACGTGTCCACATGCCTATCTCTCTGTCCATGGATGCATTCCAGTTACTAGGCTTCTCTGCCTAAGAGGCAGGCTCCTGACTCCAGCACAGTCTTCCCTAGAAGCCTAGACACTTAGAGCACAGGCACTTCCAGAGCCAGCTCGGAGGTTTGTGAATCCCGCCCACTGTGGGTCCCTGTGTTCTGAGCTATCTCATCACCTTTTGAAGGGGTCCACTTGTGTTCTATCTGCAAAGACACTCCTCTGGAAATGAACAGTGCAAGGTCCTACGTGCAAATATTTGCGAACTTTTTTTTTTTTTGAACAATACACGTTTTACAAATTCAAGTGAAATCCAGGTAGACTAGGTCAGTCTTTGTCAGCCAGCCTCTCAAATGCACAACAGGAAAGCGGTCAGTTCCTGAAACTAGAGGAGTAAGGCACCAGTGACTGAGGGGTTCATTCCTGCAGTCTAGGGGGAAGCCTGAGAGGGACGTGTTGAGGCCAAATGCAAGACAGGGCTGCGCCAGTCTAGTAGATTCTCCTAGGCTAAAGAGCCCTTCGTGTAGACAGCACATGACATCTGGACATATGTAAGGGTGCACCTGTATCCTCACCCACGAGGAGAATAATGCTTTCTAGGTCACTATAACCAAAGTGACAAGGACACATTCCAAGGGCCATGTGTGACATGGGCTACAGTTGACCTTCCATGCTATACAGAACTTCTGCTATTCTTTCTACCCATGGCTTCTGCTTCATGGGATCATTAGGAGAACTGCCAAGACTGGCACATTCTAGATGCTCATGTGTGGTCCAACCTTCTGCTATAGTTACACCAGAGCATTATATACTGGGAGCATCGGGCCAGTCCAATATGATAGGAAAGGCCCAGAGATGAAGATCCAGATGAAGTAGGTGAGCTGGAAGTCAGGAGAACAGTGGCATGGGGAGCTAGTCACAGACACCGAAGTGGAGAGGTTTACAGGTGTTTTCTGAGGGCATGGAGACTTGGCTTGGGCCCTAAGAAATAAGGCACTGTCACTCAAAGCCAGAGCGCCTCAGTGATCCACGGAGGAGAGGCAGCCACATAGTCCTCATCCTGGCCACAAAGCAGGGATGGGGAAACCCCGGAGGTGCCAGCTCAGCTGAGGGAAGCACAGTTCATCTCTGAGTCCTCCTGGCTGCCACTTGCTACATCCTCTAGTTCCAGTTCATCGGGGCTGTCGGGGATGCTGGGTTCACTGGAGCACTGGCGGTGTGGTGGCGGGAAGCTGGGTGGCAGGAGCAGGTGCTTGTCCTCGCTGCCAGCCTCCTCCCCTAACCCTGAGTGCATCATGGTGGCCATAGCCAGCAGCTGGATGTCCGAGTGGGCATTGGCCACGGTGTGCCGCCGCACACTGCCACACTTCTCCAGGTACGCCTCTCCTTCCTGCTCTGTTAGCGGAGTCAGGGCCATCTCATTCAGCGGCCGGCCAACCGAGGTCATCAGAGAGGCGTAGTTCAGGACAGTCACCTTGGGCCGGACCCTGGAATGCCTCCTGGCTGCAAGAGAAAAAGCAGCAATGTCTGTGACAGGGAACGGTAACAACATCTTCTGAGGAGCTTCTCCACAGATGGAGGAAGAAAGAGGAAGTGTCTCAGTGTCCAGAACAGCTTCAGGTGGCCCTCCTGCCCCGCCCTCCACTGACTTTAAGGAATCCCCCTCCCAACAATGCCACTAGCAACAAGTCATGTCTCACACCTTTACAACCACACCTTGTGGCCTGGCTTGTAGGGAAACCACAATCACCTTCACAGAAGCTGGACCCAACAGCTTCAGAGGACATGGACTAGAGACAGTCTCTGTTTCTGAGGTGAGGCACCCATCTGCGAGGTAGGGTGTGTGCAGAAGCCAGAGTCAAAAAGAGGACAGGAGGGTTCCCATTTCAACTGTGACAGAGACTCCCAGGATCTGGGCGAGCCTCCAGGTGGGGAAGAGACACATTGAAGGCAACACACGGATATAAACTGCACTGACAGGAGGGGAAGATGTTACATGTACTAAAACATGAGACGGATTAGCCAGGGCGGGGTGTCCAGGCAGAGCACCGAGTGGGAGCAGGGGCCAGTGCCAGGGAGAACACAGGAGAAGCTGAGGGAATGCAGAGTCAATGTGTGGAACTGAGACCCACTGCATCCCTGGCTGAAGGATTTTCATGGGCCTCAACCTGCTGGAATGAGCCCAGGAAAGGTCTCTGGGGTTTTCTGGACATGATCCATTTTTCAGGGCAGTCAAGTCCGTGAAGGGTTCTACTCGTAGTGAATTAACAAAAGGCCACTTTGAATGCAGCTGAAAAGAGCTGAGAATTGAAGCCAGACTGAGACTGAGACAGTCTTGGGGAGTGGGAGTGGGTGGTGGAGAACCATGCTGTTTTAGGACTGGAGAACCATGCTGTCTTAGGGCTGGAGAACCATGCTGTCTTAGGGCTGGAGAACCATGCTGTCTTAGCCTTCAGCAAACACTTGCAGAGCTACACTTTGCAAAACGCTGCACTACCTGCGGAAAAGAAGAGGTGCACGAATTTGATTGGGGGCGCGGAAGTGGAGGGAGGCCAAAAAGCTTGTGTGGAGGGTAGGGGTTCAAACCCAGCTGCAGCTATGTGCTGGGTGCCCAACAAGTGCTAGGCACTGTGCCCAAAGGGAGATGGTTCACCAACAGCATCTCCTTCCGATGTGTTGCAGAAGAGAAACGTCAAGTCTGCAGTCACAATTACTTACTCAATTAATTATTCAAGTCTGGGGCCCACAGCAGAGCTGTTTGTGACCTTCACAAGCTAGAAAGAGGTCAGGTCATTTGAGCAGCAGTAATGGGGCATGAATGGAAAACTTCTGGTCAGGAGGAAAGCATCTCTGGCCTGCTGGGAGACCTAACATTTGAGTGGCTCAGGGTCCATGACCTGGCCAAGGACTACGCCTAGCCAAGCAGGGCCAACTTAAGCCATGCTGAAGAGAGAGGCAGAATTATTATCCTTTTAATGAGACACCTTATTTTCCATCCCAGCAGTCTCACCCCTAACTGAAGTTCAGCTGGGGAATTAGGTTTGAGTCCTTACCTTTGCATGACAAGCACTTTACTGACTGAAGCTCCTCCTTAACCCCAAGAGAGAGATCTTGAAGAGAGAGTACTTCAGCAAGATGTGCTTACTGGGGAATGGTAAGACTCAAGACACACAGACCTCTCTAGGGCCTGGGGAACAAAGAAGAATGTGTCCCGGGCCTTGCACAATTCTAAGGGGAGGACAAGCAAATCATGGCAGCACAGCATGACAAGGGTTTGGGGTCCCTGGAAAGATTAGTAGGTGACCTCACACCTGGAGGAAGAGTGGGGACAGGCTGCCCCTAAGGAGCCCATAACACAACATGGCATGGCATTGCTTGGCCCCGCCCTCGGCGTTGTTTCTTCCCCCTGCTCTCTCTCAGGAGAAAACCAGAGCTGGTGTTCCAGCCACGTGCAGGTCACAGAAGGTGGGTAACTAGCACCAGACCAGAGCGCACAGCTGAGCCTTGGCCTAGTGGTCCTCAAGGTCCCTCTGTCCACGTTGCCTCGCTCTTGCCATGCAGTGACTTGCCGGAGAGGCCTACAGCTAGCTCTTTCCTCTGCTTTCTGGAAGAATATTTTGGTTCCCAAGATGGTGCTGGCAGAGCCAAGGCCACACGAGCCTCATGGTTTGCCAAGTGTCCTGGCAGACAGTGCTTCCTTGGTGAGCTGCCAGTCACAACAGCTAATCCTCAGAAGTCAGCAGAATGGTGACTCTATCAGTCAACCCTGCCTGGGGCTCCTTAGCGAGCTTGAAGACCAAAGGCTGGGACCTGGGCGGACAGGCAGCTTCCCACCCTTGGGCCCATTATATTCTCCCTTTCTTCTTTGCACCAGAGATGGCAGAACCATGCCCCCAGAGAAAAGGGAGTGAAGTCTCCCATTGAGGAACTGGCTGTGACTGTCTTCCTAGGGCCTTCAGAGACATGAAGACTGGGCTTTTTCTGCAAGGGGGCACTCTTGCAGGGAGAGGCTGGTCTGCCACCTCAGCTGGCACCCACTCTCAGGCCACTTCCCCTTCCTCCTTGACTTTCACAAGGTAGGGCCAGCGGAGCCTTTATCCCCACCCCCCCCACCCCCCCCACCCCCCACCCCCCCCCACCCCCACAGGCCGCCAACCGAGCCAAGAATTCATCCCTGTGGAAGCCAGCAACAGCAGTTCCTTTCAGATTCCTAGAGAGGCAAAGCCTGTGTAGAGAGGTCTTTTGTTGGGGATTGGCTCCCCAACAGGCCTTTGATCTTCTCGGCTCCCAGAATGCCTCTGCCTACCAAAACTATTGGGGGCTCCTGCTCTAGGCCAGAGCTGAAAGACCCAGACGGCCTTTGTCATGCAGAGAAGCTAGTGTCCAGCTACAGGAACGGTTACAGAGGGGCCCCAGGGATACAAAGAAGGGAGGCTGTGGGAGGCTAGGGTTTTTGTGAAGGAGGAATCTAGCCCGCTAATGTTTGCCGCAGAGGAGGGGCCCGGAGAGGCTCAGAAACCCCAGGCAGCTCAGGAATTTGGGTAACTGGAAAGGTAGCACTTAGGTCAGGCCGGCACTGTGGTTTTGTTGTTGTTCTCTTAGCTTCACTGTGGCCCCCTCACCTGATACCGCCATTGTCCTCTTGTGGAAAAAAAAAAATTGGAGCAGAGGGCTTGCATACGTGTGCGTACCACACACGTGTGCGCACATGAAAGTTTCATTTGGGGCCTTAGATTAGATCACTTATCTGTTGTTCTAAAGCAAGACCCCTGTCATGGTACAGCTCCAGGGCCAGCAAGTCATTGCCCCAGCATCTCTGGAGTCAAAGACACAGGGTAAGTACCTTTCTAGCCTGCAAAGGTGGAGCATTTCTCAGGGACTCTGAGAGTAACAGTAGCACCACCCTCCATGTACAAATGACTCTCTGCATCCACTTCGCCCGCACCGGATGGACGGTGGGCAGGAATAGATCCCATTTGTCACATCTGCAGCAGCACACAGGAGAGTCTGACGACACAGCTGCTGAGATTACTCATCAATGGCATAAAAGTAGTTTTTAAATTGCTCAGAAGAGGATAATGGCCACCCTCTGTCCCTTTTAAAGCAAAGTCCCTTTCAAAAACAAAAACTGGGCTGGCAAAATGGTTCACCAGGTACAATTGCCTGTCACTAATCTGTCAACCTGAGTCAGAACCCTATAACCTACATGATGAAAGAGAAAATGGGCCCCCCACAAGCTGTTCTCTGGCTTCTATACTTAGGTTGTAGCAGGTAAAGGTGGACATGTGTGTGCATGCACACACATGCACACGAGTGCACACACATGCGCATACACACATAAACAAACAAAATGTACTTTAAAAACCATACTATTCTTCCTACAAGAATAAAGCCAGGGCTAGAGAAATGGCTCAGAGGTTAAGAGCATTGACTGCTTCCAGAGGTTCTGAGTTCAATTCCCAGCAACCACATGGTGGCTCACAATCATCTGTAGTGAGATGGGATACCCTCTTCTGGTGTGCAAGCGTACACTGCAGATAGAGCACTAGTATACATAAAATAATTAAATCTTGTTTAAAAAAAGAAGAATAAAGTCTTGGGCCTCCCCTTATCTGACAAAAGCATACATTGTTCCTATTTGGGCTGGAGAACCAGGGCCAGCTCTTCACAGAGTTCTCATATCTCCTCATGTTCCAGGCATGGGAGACCAGAATATGCCCCCTCAAAACATGAAGTGGGGGCTGAAGAGATGGAGTAGCAGTTGAGAGCACTGGCTGCTCTTCCAGTGAACCCAGTTTCTATTCCCAGCAGCACACAGCGGCTCAAAACCACCTGCACCTCAAGCTCCAGGGGAAGCAATGCCCTTTTCTGGCCTCTTTGGGCACTAGACACACAAGCACACACATACAGGCAGAACACCCAGACACATAAAAGGATAAAATAATTTTTAATAAAAACATGAAGGATTAGTGAACTAAAGGCACTGAAGAAGCAGGTTCAAGCTGGAGAAGCAGAAGTTCAAGGCCATCCTCAGCTACATAGTAAAGTTGAGGCCAGTTTGGGCTACATAAGACAGGAATTCAAAGTCAACTATTTGAAAACTACTTGTTCCCTAGATGTCTCTCCTGCATGTGAGAACACATGTTTCAATATACTCGTTTGTTTTTCTCGTTAATCTGTTACAGGAATCCGTTCCAACTAAAAGCTTATGGGGCTTGAAGAAAAGTTATTTTTCTTCCCCTCTTCTGGCATTAGGCCCTGACTATGGTACAGTTCTTGGCATAGCTCAGCTAACCTGCTGGCATCCTGACATCTCCCTGGGTCCTCATCCCTGTAATCACATGAGCCCATGCAGTAATAAGGAAGGGAAGCTCCATGGAGACTGTGCAATATAGCATCTAGCTTGGGGCACAGAGTGGGAGACTATCTTCCTTCAATAGCTTTCTGATCTTATGTGGAGGGAGTGAGGAAGAGATCAGAGATGGAGGCTGTGGGCCGACCTGGGGTCAGCTGACAGCAGTCAACCTCCTCCATTCTGTAGATGCGGTGAAGCTAGTACCTCCAGAGAAACAGGAGCAGGAAAATGACCACTGGAAGGCTCGGCTGTCTACACAGAGAAACCCAGGGAGGGCAACAAGCTCTCTGGAAACTGCTCCTTGCTCTCTTGGCCATGAAGCTCAACTACAACTCTATCACAGCAGAAACAGGGCCAAGAGACTCCAGGCAGGTGATGCTTCCTGTTCTGCACCTTTCTGTGGGTGCTGGCTGCCCAGGCTTGGGAGTACAACAGCCTGCATGGATCTAACAAGCATGCTCGCATACCTGCAGCCTTGCTGCATGACCGTGTGCACGGCACGGATACCACTGCAGATGCTGAAGACAGAAATCAGCAAGTGAGTGTCTGCACTGTAAGTGCTTACATCTCAGGCAGTAACCGAAGTGTCTTTATCACGAGCCTTTCCCAAGGCTACTTCCACCAAAACAGTGGTTTTGTTGGGAACTATTCTACAGTACATGTACTGTGTCATCAGCCATTTCTACCGAGACCATCTCCCTTCTCTCCCTGGAAGAAGGACCAGATCTGATTCTCCTCTAGATACTTTAAAGAGACTAAGACAGAACCTGCTACTGCAGTAGCTTTATGGTGACCAAAGGAGGAGGCCCCATCCAGAAACCATCCCTTGCAGTACCTACAGAAACAGAGAGAGGACAGTAGGTAAAACGTTTGCCTGTGAAAGTGACATGGAAGCTTCACATGCTGAGCTGCTTCAAAGGCAGAAACATCATGGGTGGGTTTCCACTCATGTGAGTGAAGGGTGGTGTACTGGGTAGTTTTATGTCAGTTTGACACAAGCTAGAGTCATCTGAGAGGAGAGAACCTCAATTAAGAAAATGCCTCCATAAGGTCTGGCTGTAGTCAAGCAGGTATAGCATTTATTTACTTAATGATTGATGGAGGGAAGGCTCAGTTCATTGTGGGTAGTGTCATCCCTGGGCTGGTGGTCCTGGTTTCTATCAGAAGGTAGGCTGAGCAAGCCAGGGGGTACAAGCCAGTAAAAAATACCCAGTGAGTGAAATCAACTGTTTCTTCCCCAAGTTTCTTTTGGTCATGGTGTTTGATGATAGCTAACTAAGGCAGGTTTAATTTTAAAAAATACATTTTCTAGCAATAGATACAAGAAAATTAATGTCCAGGAACATACAAAGATCAGAGCCATTGATCAAAGGTGTGGCTGAGACAGGAAGCACCACAGAGGCTGGGATCAGTCTCTGAGGAAGACTGGTAGAGAGGCAGGATTACTGCCACATGGCCTCTTTTTGAACATCTGTAATTAACAAATCAAGATCTGCCCTGGCCTTCACTGGAACAAGGTGCTGGGCAGACAATCATTGTTCAATACCATGAGGTGGGTATCATTACCCCCAAGCGTCTAGACTTTAGAGTCATGTTCTTCTTACCCAATGAGTACGCGGGGCCTGCGCAGCTGCGGTCCCCACTGATGCCGAGGAAGGGAGACACCACTTGCTTCACCAGCTCCTCCAGCTGCAAATAGCCCTCACTTGGGCCTGTGGGCTCGTGAACACTCTACAAATAAACACCCAAGATAAAGGTTAGTGAAAAGTGTCGCAGTGGTGGACACCTGTCAGCGCCTGCCAATGACCTTCCTTGCCATGTGGCCACGTCAACCTCCTTGTGGTTAAAATGGAGGAAACGAGCGGGAAGCACTGGTCATTTGTCCCAAGTCCATGGATGAGAATGAAAGAGGCCAGGAAACGAAGATGAGGCCATAGGTGGGACGAAAAGGATAAACGCAAGGCTTGGAGCTGGGTGGCTCTCGCAGGTCCACGCACAGGGACACAGCTCACACTGAGCCCTACATAGGCAGCAGTCCTCAATTCTCAGCCCCCAGCCCCTCTGCCAAGTTGCCTAACAAAACACAAAAGACAGATTTTCCTGGCCCAGTACAAAATGAAGATGCAAGGCCCTGAGTTGAAAAATCAGTTAGGATGCTGAGTGGGGGATGAGAGAATCATAAAACCAGAAACTACGAGGCAAGCGGAACTCTTGGCCAGCTCGAGGCCAGCCTGACCTACAGAGCAAGTTCTAGAATAACCAGGGCTACAACACAGAGAAACTCTGTCTCAAAAAACAAAACAAAACAAAAAACAAAATCAAACCAAAAAACTGGTCATTCTAAGATCAATATGTGGGTTCTCCCAGGACAGTGTAGGCAGCATGGTCCCAACTCTTGCTCTAAGAGGACAGGGTAGCAAGGCCCAACAATTACCCCACCCGCAGAAGAGTGGGGACCTTACCAACAGCGCACAGGCACGCCACAGAAGCACTGCATAGGGACTAACACGCAGGCCTCCCACAATCCTTCCAAGGACCAGAAGTAAAGACCAAGAAGAGGCTTAGGAAATTTGTCTAGTATAACACAATCAACAAATGGCAAAAACAAAGAACATAACAACAACAACAAAAAACCCCAATGGACTGGAAGCCAAGCTATCTGGCTCCGTGTCCATATGACTGTCACTTTGTTACCAGAGTAGAACATGGAGAACAAACACTTAAAAGTCCAAAACAGGAGAAGGGAAGAGTGGTCCAGCACAGCCTGAGGCCCCAAACTAAGACTTGGGTAAAAGCCAACCAAAATAAATGCATGACAGCCAAAGCTAGTAAGGGGCTGCTAAAACCTGCTTTCTAGAAATCCAGCTGCTCCTTGTGAACTCTGTTTCTCATTGGAAGAGATACATGTGCATGCCTGCTGAGGGGTGGCAAAGACCCAAAGGCCACCCAGAAAAGGACAGGGCCTGAGAAAGAAAGAAGGAAGGCTCCAGGGGTCTCTGTGCTTAGCCAGAAAGATTATCTCCTCGATCTCTCAAAAGAGAAAGCCCTGAATGGCTTTCCTTAAAAACAAAGAATTCATGGTGGTGCACGCCTTTAATCCCAGCACTTGGGAGGCAGATGCAGGCGGATCTCTGTGAGTTCGAGACCAGCCTGGTCTACAGAGCTAGTTCCAGGACAGGCTCCAAAGCCACAGAGAAACCCTGTCTCGAAAAACCAAAAAAAAAAAAAAAAAAAAGAATTCACCATGGCCCCAGAGTTGTCTGTAAAGTGAAACAGATAGGAACAACTCCTAAAGGTAGGGCCCATGGGTAAGGTGTGGTTCCCAAGGAAACAGGCCTCCCTTGGTCCTTCTTAGCTACATCAAATGAGATGCGGATGCTTGGGTGTTGGATAACTTGAGAAGACAAGAGGCCTAAGAAGCAGCTTCGGGTGTATGCAGGAGTTTGCCGTCTGGGATGACAGACGGAAGGAAGCGACAGGTGCAGTCAGTGACTGTCCATTGGGACGACCTTGACTGTGGCACTGGGGATAGGCATGGTGATTCTCCACACCCCCTTTTCCGCTCCACTCCCCCTGAGCTCAAGCATTAGAATGCTTAGCGTTGGAAATCAAAAGAAAAAGAAAAGAAGCTGCTTTACTTAGGAAGACACACGAAGGCCTGCCCAAACTGGAGGCGAGCACTCAAGGCAGTAGGAAGGAAAAGGGGCAGGAACCAAACCAGGCTTTAGGGCAGAACGGTCCAAGTCATAAAGCCACCTTTATTAGGTCTCAAAGCCCAGGAAACAGTTGTTTCTCCTCTATTTCTTCTCTTGATAGTTCTCAACTTCTTCTCCCCGAAAGAGACATGACAGGAAACAGAAGTGACAAAGGGCAGGAGGAAAATGGATAATAACACAGTGTGGAGTTGGGTAGCACTCCCAAAGACATGATCCTTGCGGGCATCCTCAGCCTTCTGTTCCACTGCTAGCCCAGTTAGCAAAACACAGTCAGTAAATGACAACTTTTCATAGCCCAGTATGAAACAAGATGCTGGACCCGACATTCAAGATGTTAAGAGTGTTGAGTGGGAGATGAGAGACTGTTAACCTAGGCACAGGGCCCTCCAAGACAATGTCACACACCCTGCCTCTTGGGCAGGGTCCCATACTGACTGAATGCTTCCCTCATCTAGGTGGGGCCCCTTGAGAACAAGAGCTTTCTACCTACAGCAGGAGATGCCCTGACATCTTCTTATAAGGGAGGGGTTGATTCAAGAAGGTTTGGAAGGCTGGTGGGAATGGGAGAGCTGAAGTCTGAGAAAGGCTCTTTCTCTTTGTACCAGAGTCATTTGGGAAAATCTTCCCCAGGTCCCATGTCCCTATGGAGAGTTAGGGCCTAGGAAAGATTAGACAATTCACAGTACATCCCTGTAGCAGGCGTGGCCCCAGAGTGGATTCCCTGGAAGTTCTATTCTGACTCTGAAGCTGCTGCCCCTCAGGACCCAGAGAATCAATTTGGACCCAGAGAAGACCTAAACTGATTGCTGTCAGCCTCCCTGCCTCAGCTCTCTGAGCTCCAAGGGAGAAAGCGGCCCAGGAGACCTAGTACCATGAGGCTCAGAAGGAAATGATGCCAAGTACCCCACCCCGGAGAGTGGCTATCTTAGAAGTTCCAAGGGTGTTTCCAGTACCCCAAGAGGAGACAGGAAGGAAGGCTAAGAGGTCAGAGAGCAAAAGCTAAGGGAAGGCCAACTGGTCCAACTCCCTCAGATCAGGCTGAAGTCCTGCTGGTTAGCTGGCCTCTCTGATCCTCTACCTCCTTGAAGTGGGAAAAAAAAAGATCCACAGCAGAGACTATTTCCTTGCCCAGTTTTCTAGAACTCCACCATAGCCAGGGAGCTTCTCTAGCTGTATGTTACTCCTCTGAAAGAAGCCATGGCCTTGGAATCCTCCTTGGTCAGTATCAACTTTATAAACACCTACTTTTATGATCAAGACTGGGCTGGGTGCTGAGGGTACAAACATGAGGAAGAAGCTCAAGATTGGCTTTGACTGTTCCGGACAACAGTGTTTAGATCAAAGGGGAAGTGAGTACCAAGATCTCAGCCCCGCATGGACCACGAAGGCCAGAGCACCAGGTAAGCCAGCTCCCAATACCTGAGGGAGAGGTGGAGGGGCTCCAGGCCCAGGGACAGTCATGAGCAGCTTCCCTAAGATCAGCTAGGAAGAGCTGCAGGTACACAGCACGGTGGGTAAATACGACAAAGGCAGAGTAGTCCTTCTGGGACATCTTCAGGGGCTCTAAGAGGTGACGACATGTGTCATCGGGTGACTCTACACAGGACCCAGAGCCTCAAAAGGCTTTTATTAATAGAAACAGGTCCTTCCGCTCCAGCTTCAGTTGGGGAGAATCTTCAGAGGGCAACCACACTCACAAACAGAAAGGAATGTGTGGTAGTTAATCTTGACTGTCAGAATGGAAACACCCCTTGGGGGCTTATCTAGATTAGGTGAATAGGGTAGGAAGACCCCACCACATACATGGACAGTATTGTTCCCTGGGCTGGGGTCTCAGGCTGCATAGGAGGAAGCCAGCTGAGCACCCGCATCCATTGTCTCTACTTGCTGATACAGATATAAGATACAGTGTGGCCAGCCGCCTCACCTTCCTGTTGCCATGCCTTCTCTGCAGTGATGACGAAGCCTAAACAACCCTTCCTCTTTTAAGTTGTTTTTCTCAGGTATCTTGTCATGGCAAAAAGGGAAGTAACTAGCACTGGATGCCTCCTCAAAGCGTTAGAAACAAAAACAGAAAGTGGAGCCCAACTTCCGAAGCTCACTCCCAGAACCCTCAGGGGCTCCTTTTCTACATGCCATATTTGAGAGCTAAGCTCTGTGTCCAGTACTTCAGGTGCAAGCTGCAGACACTCTGCCATGCCTGTCCTTTTCTTCCCTTTTATAGAAAGGCTGGACGTAGACTGATACCCACCCTCGTCTCTAAGACGACCCTTCCTCTTTTCTGATTACAGGAAAGGGAATATGCAGACAGATAACCAAAGACACATAGATGGGGCTGGTGGCATCCCACCAGTCATCAAGAGCCGGATGGAGGCTGGAAACTGAGAACTGCACAGCCATCCATGGGAAAGGGCTCCCCAGGGCACATTGGGTCCACCTGACCTCACTCAGGGTCAGCTGATTGGGCAAAAGGGAGCCCCAAAGACAACACATGCCAGTCAGATCTCTTACCCAGAAGAGGGAGCAGGATTCTGAGTATTAGAATCTTACCACCTCTTACCAGCTGAGGGATTTCGCTCAAGCACTTAAGTGTCTTGCTTTTGTCTCCTCATCTGGACCATGGGAATAACAACAATGCTGACCTCATTAGATGGTCATTTGGATTGTTTAAGAAAACAGTACATTTATAGTCCATGTGCCTGCACCTGGCAAACCACCAGAGCCTGAGAAGTGTTAGCTCATCTTCCTGTTGCAGATTTAGGATTGGGACGAGAAGACAGCATGGAGCCATCTGGGTAGTGTCTCGCTAGTAAACACCACGGAATGTCACATGTAATCTGATCCGAATTATTCCACAAACAGAAAGACCAAGTCCAGAAACAACCAGGCAAGACCACAAAAGACAGCATCACAAAAAATAAATAAATCAATAAGAGGAAGAATGATCCAAACAGAGATAGAAAGTGATCAGAGTTGGTGGCTCTGAGACCCATGTAGGAGTTCTAGGTCTGTCTTGACTCAACTATGGCAGATGCCTTGTCCCTGTTTGCACTCCATGGAAGAGCATGGAAAGATGTCTTCACCTCACTAGCTGACACCACAGTGAAGACCTACTTCTGTGCTCACAACCCTGGGCTGGGTGCTAAGGACACAAGCAGGAGGAAAAAGTTTAGGAAAGGCTTTGACTGTCCCAAGCAACAGAGTATTTAGAGCAGAGGAGGGTGAGCACCTAAATCCCACCCTCACAGGGACTGAGAAGGCCAAAGCACCCAGTAAGTAAGGTGTTGTTTTCTTCCCTTACTCCAACACCAGCACCAGGTACAGCACCAGGGGCCTGCTGGGTGCACAACAAACACACATGAGCCAGTGAATCAAGAAACATGGACGAAAAAGCAGAAGAACGCACAGCTCAGCTGCTCGGCTCTGCGTTAGCCCTGTTCCCCATCTCCATCACGGCGAGATTGTTTTGCTGCTTGAGGCATAAGGGGCAGGGCCTCCCCAGCGCTCACCTGCAGAATGAGCAGCATTTGTATAACAGATGAGGGCAACTTGGACTGTGCCAGCAGCAGAGAGTCACCCAGCTTCACCTTCAGCAAGACCAGGTCCCGGAAGCCCAGAAGGGAGATCTGGCGGATGGTCAGCTCCTGTCCCTGGGGAAGACAGGCGGAAAGGTGAGAGGGGACGCTTGCTGAGTCCCCACCAGCCTTCAGTGCTTCAGGGGAAGTGTTCACAGTGCACTCAGGACGGACTGGGACAGGCAGTGTGGGCTGTCACAGAAGGCCCTGGTCTGCTTTCTCCTGGCGTTAAGGCAAGGTATGGGTCAACCCGATTCGATAACCTAAAGATGATACAAGACACATATAATAGCGGATCTTGCTGTCCGGAGAGTCCAGTGGTTGGGAAGGAGGGAGAGAGAAGAAGAGAGGAGAGACGGAAAAAATTACAACTCTCTCTCCATCTCATGGCTGCTTTCTCAACTTCATCCGTTAAATATTTAAGTGTTTATCACAGGTCAGGCAACATCAGCCAGTACATGGTTACATAAGACGTCAGCTTCTTCCATAATCACAAGTAACTGAGGAAGAAAAGTGATTTGTAAGTAGGAAAAGTCTCACTATTTCAGCTGCTGGGGTAGTAAGCAGGAGATGAAGATACCAGTCGCCATGAGCGTTTGCGTTCGCTAGGTTTTGTGTGCTGGGCAGGGCCCTGAGAGTCTAGATGTAAACAGTGCATGTAATGTCCAGTTCTGTTGTGGTTTGTGTGTGTGTGTTCTCACACTTGTTTGCGGGAACCCTGGGACTTGGAGAAGCATTTTTACATTTTTGAAAGTGTGTGTGTGTGTGTGTGTGTGTGTGTGTGTACACACGCATGTGCACGTGAGTATGTGACGGAGGGGGAAACCTGACTAACCCCACACTGTCCTGATCAAATATGACTCTTCCCTGTGCCTATGATGGTACTTCGCAGTGATATCAGCACTGGGGCCAGCAGACAGGACAGAGCGCTGGCTCTCTTCAACACGGCTGGGCATCCTGCAATCACCTGAGGCCTCTTCAGGGCATCCACCAAGCTGTATGTCTGTGGAGCTGGGGCTGGACTCTCCTTAGAGGCCTAGCCATGCTGTCCTCTGTCTGTCTATAATGTTAGTAACCTTCTAATAAACTTCCTCTGTCAATTCTCAGTGGTCCCTCAAAGCCATCTGAGATGTTGCAACTTTTACCTCAAGGTTTTTTTTTTTCTATAACATTAAAATGATTACAAATTACAGACGAAAAGTACTTTTACTTGGTCTTAGATAGGGCTCGGGCAGTACATAGGTCTAGCAATGACCTTCTTGGATTAGCTCAAGCTGGACTAGAGAAGGATTTCTGGCTGTTAGATAAAACCCACCATTCCTTAGAAACTTGTGAAATGGGTCCACCCATCAAAAGGACTCATTTCCCTTGCCTCTGGCAGAAGGAGAAGGGACATATGGCTCTCCATTGACATACACGGGTGGTTCCACATCAAACCCCATGCTGGACTCCAAGCTCCCTCAGTCCTTATTCACAAGTACTTGTCACACATCTCAAGGTCCCCACACCAGCCGGCTGGCCCCTCTCCCTCCCCTACTCCTGCACTATGCTAGCCCCGGGCTATTCCAGCCCCTTTATAACAGCAAGGTGCTTACCTGTTACCCTACCGCACCCATTCTCTACTATTTTTGCCCACTATTCTCTCTCTTGCTATTTTCCCACTTCCCTGGCCCATGTCTAGTCTGCTTATTTTTCTCTTGGATCTGGATTCTTCTCGATGCCTCTGGATGTTATTGCTCACACCCACAATAAAAACCTTCCCCCTAATCAAGGTGCAGACATCTCGGTGGTTTCTTTACTGCATCCCTCACATACAGTCTTACTTTTTCACTACCCATGCTTGATAGCTGGTGGTTAGGGATGCAAGACCCAACACTAGCCCCTCGTTACGCTGTTTAGGCCAGGCTACTCGATGATACAGGATGCTGGAGGATGATAGGAACTATCCAACTTTTGTTCATGGCCCCTTCTGTGGTATCCATCCGTAGTAAAACTGTCTGATTTAAATCATACCAGGCGGAGAAAAAGAAAAAGGCAGGCAAGGGCAGGCAGACTTTTAAAAACTAGACTGAATGTCAATCTGGAGGAAAGAGAAGACAGGAGGAATAAGAAGGCAATTCTAGAACTCCCCCGCCCCCACCACTAGCAACTACTTGGCATAACTGGTCTTTTGGGAAGCCCCTAGAGGCCACCCAGGCACTGGGGCCTCTCCACTTGCAGCCAAAAGAATGACTCTTGGTACTTTGTCATTTTGTTTTGGATTTCACTTTTAAATCTTTGAGCAATAGATATTTTTAGGCTACAATTCAAAGTTAGGACAGGGTTAAGGCAAGCAGAAATCACCTTCTGTAGCTTCTTAATATCCATTCAAGAAACCCCTCTTCAAAGGCTTGTATTTATCTTCTGGATTTTTCTAGAAAGTCTTTCCTCTATAAAATTCACATTTAACCTTAAACATACATAGAGAGCATACTTTTCATGTTTGTATTTAGCTTAGTGTACCTTGGACATTTTTGCAAATCAACACACCTTGCTTCTCCCTTGCCCCATATTATTTTAAAGTCATATAGTATTCTAACATGTGAGTATACTCTAACTGCTATTTCTTCAACTAAAATATCTTTTTTACTACAACAACGCTGTAATAAACATGTTTATCCATGACTCTCTGGACCCTTTCGTTAGTATACCCAGATCGCTACCACTCTTCGAAAAAAAAACTTACACTATCAAAAATCCACCTTTAAAAAGGAATGGGGAGCCAGGCAGTGGTGGTGCACACTTTTAATCCCAGCACTTGGGAGGCAGAGGTAAGAGAATCTCTGTGAGTTCGAGGCCAGCCTGGTCTACAGAGTGAGTTCCAGGACAGTCAGAACGGTTTCACAGAGAAACCCTGTCTCAAAAACAAACAAACAAATAGCATGGGGAGACAGGTGAGTGCTGAACAAGCCTGAGACCTGAGTTTAAGCCCCCTGAAGCTGCATTCAAAAGACCAGATGCGGTCTGTAATCTTGCAATTGGATAGGCAGAGCCAAGCAGATTCCTAAAACTTCCTGGTCAAGTAGTTTAATCAAGTCAGTGAGATAACAGGCTTGGGAAGACCCTCTCTCAAAGTGGGAAGGGCACCTGACATCGGCCTCTGGATATATGCTCACACATGTACACGCATACACACACATGCACACACACACACAGGTTTTATGGATACTGCCACGTTAGCTTCTCAAAAGAATGAACTGACTCATGCTCCCAGTTGATGTGGGATTCCCCTCTGTGTGCTGTGAATATCACTGGCTAATAAAGGAACTGCTTTGGGCCTATAGCAGAGCTGTAAGGGAACAGAGCTAGGTGCGGAAAACTAAACAGAATGCTGGGAGAAAGGAGGCAGAGTCAGAGATAGCCATGGAGTCCCGCCAGAGCTAGATGGAGCTTGAGCCGGTAAGCCACAGCCACGTGGCAATACACAGATTAATAGAAACGGGTTAAATTAATATGTAAGAATTAGCCAATAAGAAGTTAGAACTAATGGGCCAAGCAGTGATTTAATTAGTGCCGCTTCTGTGTGATTATTTCGGGGCTAAGCAACCGGGACCAACAAGTGGTCCCCTCCTTACAATACCCAGTGAGTATCTGTGGGCACATTTTCTCAGACAGTGGAGAGATGGAGATGATTGTATGAGTGGGTAAATATGGTAGACATTCAAGAGCAACCCATTCCAAATCCACCTGCTTGGCCAGGCTAGAGAGCAACAGATCTAAACAATGAGGGTAACCTCTCCTACAGAACCCCCAAATCAACCTGCTTTACTGTTGCCGCTCCATCCTTCCCCATGCCATTTCCTTTCCAGAATGTTCTTAGCCTCTTCACATGAAAATACCTGCAGGAGTGTAGGCTAGCAGGAGGGTCACAACACTCCCCAGGAAAAGATGAAAGCCTGCCCTAGGGCCTCCAAGCCTAAAGGACCTTACATATTCGGAGAGATGATTGACTTAGTAAGTGACCAGAAGGCTATACAGCGTCAGTACCAGGCGACGCCCAGGTTGAAATGTGAGCCCAAGAGGGTCCAGACTAGCAGTGTGAGATATCACTTGCACTGGAACTGCACTCAATACCTCACACCCTCAATGCAGCCTGAAACATGGAACTTCACATCTATGGTCCCAGCAGCCAAAGGCTTTTTCCACGTGCAGAATCTGGCTTCTCATACTGCCCGGAAATGCACTCGATGGGAGAGATGAGGTACTCGGTTTAGACCAACAGAAACAAGTCAGTCACTGCTTTCTGGGACATCCATTAGTGGCCTTTAATCAGGCCCTGGGGTGTTCTCAGACTCTGACATGGCTTCCCTTCATAGTGGACCAGAGAAAGGACACCTACTCATCCAAAATTAAAAGCAAGTCTATCTTTGCCCTTGAAACAGAAAAAAGTCATCTTCACGTTACCTAATGCACAGACCACCCATTCTCTGTGCCTTCTACCTTGGTGCCTGCTTGTTACAAGCCTGCTTGTTACAAGCCTCCTTTACCGCCTTTGAATTTTCCATTTATTCTTTGAATCCATGCCTCTCCCTTTCTACCTCAGCTAGCAAATAAAATGGGTGAGCACAAGCAGATGCCCTTCAGGGTCAGCAGGAGGAGAAAGCGGCCTCCAAGTGAGTGAGGGCTGTGGGCTGGGGCTGAAGAAAGTGAAATAACAGGCACTTAGGATTGCTAGACCTGGCCGCTTTTTCAGAGAATCAAAACACACCCCTCCTTAGGTCTACAGGACTGTGCCCCTGCCTGGCTCTGAGCCCCTCCGTGCCCATCCGCCACCTTCTGTAGCCACCACCTCGTCCTGGCGGCTGCTGCACAAATGAGCCTTCCTTTGGGTTAAACACAAGACACCGGCCAAATTTTGTTTTCCTACACACATGTGTCGGAATCCATTGTCATTTACATAAAATTCATAGTTAAGGCAACACCTGGTGTTTTTATTTGCTACACCAGTGAACCCTACCCTCAGGTCTATTGTTCTGATGACCTGCTGCTTGGTTAGGGGCAACAGCAGCACTGGTGCCTATGGGGGCAGAAGCTCAGGGTCTCCAGCAGCACTGGTTCAGACTGAGGATGCTGAGGGGAGTGAGCAACAGGCCAGGCTTCTACTTGCACTGTGATATAGAAGATGGGAGAAGCAAGCCTGCAATGGGAAGTGACATTCACTAAACAAAATTTTAAATGTTGGGTATAAAGTGCAAACAATCCCATACTCCTTTAAAACCCCTTACGTGCAAACCATCTCCTGGGGCCTTCGCTGCGGAATGAGGAAATTCCAACCATTGCTGGTGGCTCTGCTCCCAGTGTGCTTATTACACTCTCCCTTCAACAAAGCCAGAGCCGGCAAAAGCCTCAGCCCCAGGGGGAGGAGAGGAATGCGAGCAAGCTTCAGGTATGGGAGAGCAATCTGGGAGAGGAATAGCCCGCCAATTAAACTAAACTGTCTGGCCAGCAAGGCTCAGAGTCCCGCCATCTCCCACCACCACTGAGGTTAGGATGTGCTGCTATGCTGACTTCTAAATGGATGATGAGGATCTGAATTCAGAGCTTCATGCTTGCCGTGGCAAGTTCTTTACTGTTGAACCAATCGCCTTCCCTAAATCCTGTATTCTAGAAAAACATTTATTATCCTTATTACTTTAAATTACATGTATATGCTTGTGTCTCTGTGTGGGTTTGTGCTTATGAGAACAGGGACCCAGGGAGCTCAGAAGAGGGCATTGGAGCAGTTGTGAGCCATCCAACATGGATGTTGAGAATTACACCCAGGGTCTGCTCAAGAGCAGTACAAACTCTTAACTGCTGTGCTATCTCTCCAGCCCTAAATCCCAATCCCAAGCTTTTTGGGGACTGGATGGTGTTATGCAGAAAGTTAAGTGCATAACTCCTGACCTGCACTGTAGAACTCCAGCCCGCCCATTCCCTATTCCCCACCCAGCACTAAAATGTCACGTAGTTCTTTGGGTGAGAGTCCATCACAGACAGCAAGGGATAGCATCCTTTCCCACGACTTCAGGACAACAGTAATTTGCTTAAAATATGTTACAAGGAGATGGGGGAGGGGTGGAGCGGCAGGGTTTAAGGGGTGAAAGGTCATGAGACACACATGTGAAGTCACCCTAATGAACCAAGACTTTATGATCAGTGTGCACTAGTAAAGTACTTTAAGATTGCACTTCAAAGAGAATGCCAGTAAGAAACAGAGGTGGGGTAAGAAAGAAAGAGAAAGAAAGAAAATGAAAACCCACCCTGTTCAGTATATATACCATCAAAACCACATGGGTAACAAGAACCTACAAATTGCTGGTTATATATAAGCCTCTCTTCACTTGAAGTTAGGGCCTAAACACAGATCCAGAGAGTCCTCAGAAGGCCTCCGAGTCCCTTTCTAAGCAAGGCGCCCACCTAGGTCGGTGGAGGAGACAGGTGTTGCATCCCAGTGACACTAACCTGAACCGGATAAAATATTGCCTGCAGGGTGGGGAGAGTCTCGGTGAAGAAGTGATCCCAGACTTCAGCCAGAACCTCAATGAGACTATCACCTACACACGGGAGAGAAGATGGGAGAAAGAAGAGAAAATGTCATTACTCACGGGAGAGGCCACAGGGCAGCTCCTCCTCAAATGTGAAGTTACACACACTAGGGATCTTGTAGCCAGGAGCCGCTGATACCCAGGGATCACAGCAACAGTGTACAGGGTCTTTGTCCCTGTTAAGGCCATCAGAAGACCCAATTTCCTCACAGGACACACACAGCAACTGAAATTCAACATCACTAGTGAGATCCTGAATGTAAACTGAGGGACAGACTTTGCAGGAACAGCAAGGCGCTTGTTCAAGCCACACAGTATGATAGCCGTCAGTGTAGCATGAGGTGGTACCAAGGATTCACAGGGCCCCAGTGTGGTGAGTGCCGAGTGGGCTGCACACTTGTAATTCCAGTACTTGGAAGGTAGAAGCAAAAGGATCATGAGTTCGAGGCCAGCCTGGGCTATGTATAGTGAATCTGAGGTTAGCCTGTGCTCTGGAGCAAGGCTAGCAGAAGAGAGTCTTAGGAGCTGTGACCTAGTCAGAGGTCACAGGGAATGTCAGGTTGCAGAGGGAGACCCTTTGGGTGAGGGTTTTGGAAATGGGCTGGTCTTTGGCTTCTGCTCTGGCTTCCTGGCTTCCCATGTGGTCTCTTCCACACTTACCCACCACCACAACGACACCCACCATGAGGATTCTACCAGAAGAACCCAAGTGTCTGAGCCTCCAACTCAGTGAATCAAGTAAACTTCTAATTTATAAAATGACCTTAGGTATTTTGTTATAGCAAAATTCAGGTGGGAAGCCTCAACTGAAAACACAAAATGTGCTTTTCTATCCCCAAACTCAGGAAAGAGAGGTGAAGATTTAAAAATCACATGGCAATCAATATCCATGAGTATTTACAGCATTTTCAGACGCTCAGCTAAAGTACTGATCACTACTATGTGAGTACCCCACTACCCCATCTTACAGGCTCAGAGACACAAGTAACTAGACTAACAACAAACTCCTAGCTCAAAGGCAAAGTTGGGGTGCCTGACCTCATGTTCTTTATCTGATGTTCTGAAGAGTGTTTGCACAGTTGTGCACTGATCTGTTTGCAGCTATACACTGCTCCATCTGGACAGTTGTTACACTCTCCTCAATTTGCAGTTATATACTGCTCTGTGCACAGTTATACACTGCTCCATTTGTACAGTTGCTATACACTGCTGTTTGCACAGTTATACACTGATCTCTTTGCAGTTATACACTGCTCTGTGCAGTTATACATGGATCTGTTTGCACAGTTATACACTGACCTCTTTGCACAGTTATACACTGCTGTTTGCACAGTCGTATACTGCTGTTTGCACAGTTATACACTGACCTGTTTGCACAGTCGTACACTGCTGTTTGCACAGTTGTATACTGCTGTTTTCAGTTTGCACAGTCGTACACTGCTCTGTTTGCACAGGTATACACTGACCTGTTTGCACAGTCGTACACTGCTGTTTGCACAGTTATACACTGACCTGTTTGCACAGTCGTACACTGCTGTTTGCACAGTTATACACTGACCTGTTTGCACAGTCGTACACTGCTGTTTGCACAGTCGTATACTGCTGTTTGCACAGTTTGCACAGTCATACACTGCTGTTTGCACAGTCGTACACTGCTGTTTGCACAGTCGTATACTGCTGTTTGCACAGTTTGCACAGTTATACACTGACCTGTTTGCACAGTAGTACACTGCTGTTTGCACAGTCGTACACTGCTGTTTGCACAGTTGTATACTGCTGTTTTCAGTTTGCACAGTCGTACACTGCTCTGTTTGCACAGTTATACACTGACCTGTTTGCACAGTCGTACACTGCTGTTTGCACAGTATACACTGACCTGTTTGCACAGTCGTACACTGCTGTTTGCACAGTCGTACACTGTTCTGTTGGCACAGTTACATTCTCTGGCCTGATTCTGGCTGTGAGCTGTCGGGTGAGAAGCGAAAGAAGATCTACAGTATCACCTTCACCCACTGCTGCACCATGGCTGGGAGGCACCTCCTAACTGTGTCTGCTCACGCCTGGCACCAGGAAGTCAAAGGCCACCCACAGGCTAAAGTATACAGGTCACGTCATGCCACTGAAGGGATGAGAGAGGAGAGAGCCTGGTTGAAGTGGCAGCTGCTTAATGACCTAGATGTCAGAGCTTATGGGCTACTGTCTGCTCATCCTGAGCAGAGAAACTGGGTCAGCCACGACAAGACACCAAGAGACGTGTTTGGCAAAACACCACTAGTTCCATGGAAAGAATCTTGATAGTTTCATTTAGCGTCTTCTGTCTATTAATTTAATGGGCAATAAAAGCAGTGGCCAGGGAGAAAGCACAGAGCAAGGGCACAGCTCGTCACTAACAGCTGCTGGGAGGGCAGGCTGGGTGCAGAGCTGTGCCATGCTCTGCTTTCCCTGGCAAAGCACTAATCAAACACTGCTAGGATTGTCCTTGGCTAGAACTTGAGAGACTGCGCCAGGTTTGTCTTGGGACAGGTTTGTCCCTCTTCCATTTTAGGTGCAGAGCATCCAGCCAGACACATCAACAAATCACTACGTAAAGGCCTCCATGGCAAAGAATGGCAAGCGCCAAATGTGTAGGGTTCTGCACATGCCAGGTCTCTCAGGATAGGAGGTTCCTATCTGACCCAACAGATGCCATTACAGAGCTAATCTTTCAAGTTAGCAGGAACAGTTTCTGCTTTCTCTTGCGAGAAGGACTCTTCTACAATGGACCACACAGCCAAGAGGCTCTGCCTCCTTCTCTTTGTCTTCACCCTCAGCTAGATTTCCCTCTGTCTTTGAACTGTGGCTGTGCAGGAGCCTTTGCATATGATAACTCCTCTGCCCAGACTTCTCTTTCCATCCCTCTTTGCCTAACTTGCCAGTTAATCCTCTTTTCAGTTCAGCTTTGATTCTTACAGTCTGACTTTCACCTGTGTATACTAGTAGAGCTAGTCTTGGTTACACTCACAACTGACCACTAACACACTCTCTTACCCAACTTTCACACACTCACACACAACTGACATACTAATAGATGGTGATTTGATTCACATCTGTTCCTATTTCTAGTTTGACAGTCTCAGAATCTAGCAAAGGACCTGGCATCCAACAAGTGACTGATCGGCCACACAGAACCATCTTCCAGATGTAAGCAAGGCTCATTCACTGCAGGGATGAAGCAGGAGAACATCTGGTTTCCTAAATCCAAATTGAATCTTGAAGAGCAATAAAGGCTGTTCCGGCTGCCTTGTTCATAACCCTTACCTGAAGCCTTCTACATTGAAGGGAAGGAGACAGAACCCATGGTGCAGAACTATGCCTACTTCCAAACTAAGATAGAGGCCTCAAGAGTGCATAGAGGAGTCCTTCCACCCTGGAGCTGGGAGGTACCTTCTGGGAGACTGGATCCGATGGATGGCTATAAAGGTCAGGGAGGAAAGAAAGTTCCAGAAGGTGTTTTGTGAGAGCAACAACAACAAAGGAAGAAAGACGTAAAGGAAACAGGTAGCCTCATTTCCAGAAACAGTCTACAAGTCAGAGCTAGCTCCCTACAAAGGTGAAGGTTTGAATGGAAGGTTCTAGATGTCTGCCATTGAATCTGCCCTCTGATATACCACAGGAGTTAAATCAGCGGCAGCACAAAGGTTGCTATCAAAAACATCCTGAAAAGCAAGGCCAACACAACTGTAACAAAGACGCAAATCAACATGGTGTCCCCTGTCCACAGCTGTCACCAGGTACAGCTGAACACAGTAACAAACCCAAGTACAGGCAGGAAGCTGCCAGGGTAACTTCGCCTAGCAATGCACAGGCCATCCTGGTTATTCTCAAATTTGATTTTTTTGTGGCACAAGAATCTTTTCAACCAAACAAAACCTTTCTTTAGGTTCTAATAGATGAAATAAAAGAGTAGAATCATATTGTTGGAAGATGATGACGTCTCTTTACGGTCTTTCTGTGCCTGTTCATTGTGCAGAAACAGCTCCAACACCACCATGAGACAAGGAGAGCTCAGGGAATTCCTGGAGTGTGTGGGTCCCTGGCCATGCTTTGGGTTTACAAGCACAAAATCTTGGATGATCTTTGGTCAGTCCACCTAAGCTCTAGCACTGAGTTTCGATTTTCGAGTCACCTCTGCTCCTGGTCACTTGTATCCATATTTCTACTTTCCTGTTTTAAGGATGTCTAATTCTTAGTCATCGCTTGTTTCATGGAGCAGGTTTTACACCTTTCCAGGAGCTGTAATACTCCCAGAAGAGCGACAAACAAGCGGTATGGCCAGGGACAAATGCTTCTTGTCCCTCCCTTGACTGGAGGGCTACCTTCCACATCTGTGTATCAACCTGACTCCCAGATACAAAGACTTCTAACTTCCTGGTCAAAACAGGTCACCACTGATAGATGAACAGATGGAGAAAATATCCAGTAAAAGAAGCCACTTACAAAAACGCAACTACTGTATGACCCCCTCAGTTACACAGTCAGCTGAGTCAGACAGGGTCAACTCTGGACGCAAGGCATGAGAATGCTCAATGGCATGGAGTTCGCAGTTTCAAGGCAAAGAACCGGAGACCACAGCACAGAGATGAGAAATGTCAGTTCTGTGAACTGTGAGGTGGTAACAGGGGACATTCTGTATTATGTGCTTTATCACAATTTCAAATGATTTCTTTAATCTAATTTTATGTGTTTGTGAACCACACACATACATGCATGCAGGCGCACAAGGAGGCCAGAAGACGGAGTTGGCCCTCCTGGAGCTGGAGGTACAGGTACTAGTAAATGCCTGATGTGGGTGCTAGGAACTGAACCTAGGGTCTCTCTACAAGAGCAGTGAGCATCCTTACCTGATAAGCCATCTCTCTCCAGCCCCAATTTCAAAGAATTTATAGCCTTGGTTTTGTTTATTTGCACAGGATATTTGTACACTGTGTGAAAGTGTATTGCTGTGATTGGTTTAATGAAAAGCTGAATGGCCAATAGCAAGGCAGGAGAGGTTAGGTGGGACTTCCTGGCAGAGAGAAGAACTCAGGGGATGATCTCAGCACTGGGATTTCATAAGAGACACAGAGGAGTCAGACATACAGAATGAAGGGGAGGTAAAGAGCCACATGGCAGAGTTTAGATTAATACAAACAGGTTACGTTATAAGAGCTATCTGGGAAGAAGTCTAAACTATACTCCAACTTTTCATAATTAATAATAAGTCTCTGTGTCATTATTTAAGGACTGGTGGTCCAAAGGAAGCCTGACAAGAAAGTCCAACTAAATGGTGTAGTGGTATTTACAGACTTAGGTAAACAAAAATCACAGCCTAAATGTGAAAGAGAAAATGCTTGAGTGTGAACATGCAAGGATGTGTGCAAATGGCTTTCACTGGACACGATGTCCGCAAAGTTCGTATGTGCTGCACTCCAGTATAGGGCTAGAATGGAACATGCTACATGTTTGAAGTCTGGGTCTGGACATCCACCTGAGCTATACTGAGGTCATTAGGCTAGAGCCCAGAGAAAAGATAGAGTAGCTGTCTGCAGAGTGTGGTGCTACATATACCTGATAGTTACTACAGCCCTCGCCCCACTCCGAAACTTTAAAATGACACTCGGAACTGGGGGCGTGGCCCAGCTGCTAGAGAACTCGCCTAGCATGCACAAAGCCCTGGGTTTCATCTCTGCTCAGCACAAACCGAGCATGGTGTTGCATGCCGGTAATCACAACACTGAGATGAAGGCAGGAGAATCAGAAGTTCCAGGTCATCTTCCACTATGCAGGAAATCTGAGAATACAGGAGCTGAGAGAGAACGAGAGAGAGAGAGAGAGAGAGAGAGAGAGAGAGAGAGAGAGAATTGGCAAAATTCACTAGAGAACTAAGAAACAAACTGAGTCTCTAGAAGCCCTCAGTGGAATTGAAGGGGTGGCCAGTTCTTTCTTTTGAGTCTACCTCCCTTCTCCAGCCAGTTTCTTTCCATCCAGTCAGCTGGATTCTAAAACCACAGACAGACGAGGAAATTTCTTTTCCTCTTTCAGACAACATCCCATGGAGCGGGAGCTTGCTTGTCCTAATGTCCCTCAAATGGGGAGCACTTCTGTCTACTGTGATTCCAAGAAACATATCGCAACAGTGGATGGGGACCAGAGCGACCAGCAGCACCTGCGGTAAAGCAGCTGCCAGTATCCCCTCAGAGGACACCACCTGGACACATCCACAGAAACTTCTTACCTAGGTCTCCAATAAATCACCCCATCCCAATGCATTTTTGCAAAGACAGTCGGGGTTGCACAGACAGGGGCAGCTGGCTCAAACCACTGAATGCAGCAAGGAGCGGGGCGACTCACTCCCTGGGAGCCTGCTGCTTTTGGACAGCAGCATCTCAGCTGTGCAAACATCAGAGGTTGAGTCACAGCCCTGTGCACCAGGGCCTCGTACTTGCCTTCACACTGCTTGATCTTCTCCTCCACAAAGGACAATCCTTTTGCGAGAAGCTGGTTCTGCCAAAAGAGAACAAAGAGGACAAGAGCTGGGAGACTCTGAGTGGGAGTGACCAGCCCTCCCCGATTCCAACTTGCAGGGCAGACTTTCTAGGCCTGTGGTGCCTGTCAGGCCTCTACATTTAAGAAGTCCTTTGTCCTCCTGGAAGGGCACGACCTCAGAGGAAGACTGTGAGGACCACGCGGCCAAAGGGCAGTAAGCCAAAAGCCAAATGCAGTCTCCACCCAACCTCTCAAACTAAGAGACACAGAAGAGGCACAGCCCAATTCACTATTGATCCCAATGTCCTTGATGACTTAAACCCATATGGAGAGTCTACACAAATAGGAAATTAAACGAGATTGATTTTCTTAAGACAGGTGTGGTGGTATATGCATTTAATCCCAAAACTTGAGAAGCAGAAGCAGGTGGAGCTCTAAGTTCAAGACTAGCCTGGTCAATACAATCAGTTTCAGGACAGCCAGGACTACAAAAAAAGACACCCCACCCCCCGACAACACACACAGCATCTCAGGATAAATAGATAAATAAATAAATAAATTTGGGAAGCTGGGAAGGGGCCTCAGTGGCTCTGCTCCTCCAAAGGACCCATGTTTGAACCCCCGCACCCCCATCATGTGGCTCACAATTGCCTATGTAACTCTAGCTCCCTGGGATCCAACCCCTCTGGCCTCTGTGTACCTGCTCTCATTCTGCACATACTTAACCGCCAGACACATACACACACACACATACTTAAAAAATTAAAAAGAATAAATTTGGGGTTTCTCACTCTTGGGTTTTCTTAACTGAACGCAACAGAAAGAGCTCCTATGCAAACCCTCAAGCAGCAGTGAGTGTGTGCCCATCAACAACACTAGGTCATCAAGGGCTGTGCCCCGTCCTCGGGGAGGTAGAGAGCAAAGGCGGCACACAAACAACAAAGCACAATGATGCCCTCACACTGCCCTTCAAAAAACCTCAACTCCCTCGTGCAGTTAGCTTAGGAAGAGTTTCTCCCGCTGTACTGAAACACCATGACCACAGCAACTTGAGAAGGACAATGTCTATTTGGCTTATATATCCTGAGTCGCAGTACACTGAGGGAAATCAAGGCAGGAACTCAAGCAGGGCAGGAACCTGGAGGCAGGAGCTGGTGCAGAGGCCATGGAAGAGGGATGCTTACTGGCTTGCTCCTCATGCCTTGTTCAGCCTGCTTTCTTATAGAACTGAGGACCACCAGCCTAGAGAAAGCAGCACCCACAATGGGCTGGTCCCTTCCTCATCAATCACTAATTAAGAAAATGCCCTATAGTGTATATAGCTTGCCTACGACCAATCTTATGCAGGTATTTTCTCAAGTGAAATTCCCAGCTCTAAGATGACTCTTGTTGACACAAAAATTAGTCGGCACAACAGAGATGATGGCAGTGTGTGCAGCTGAGTGAGAAGAATGTGGGTACCACATAGGTTCAGGACCTGCTCATTAAAATCTGCCGTCACAGACAGGGTTAGTTACAGACAAGGTCTCACTACGTAGCCCAGTCTAGTCTCAAACTTGTAACCTTCCTTCCTCCGCTTCCTAACTACTGGGATAACACGTATATGCCTTGTCTCTCCCAGTTTTCACTAGTTTTCTTTTTTTTCCCCACTAACAGCATTATTTTATTATGTTTTCAATTTATTTTAGTATATCTTAATTCTAGAATACGTATGTTTGTTATCTGTAATGATGTGTCTGGGTCTGTCTGTGTGGGAGCTTGAACACATGAGTGCAGTTGTCACGAAGGCCAAAGCCCTCAGATCCCCTGGAGCGGGAGTTACAGGCAGGTGTGAGTCAACCAATGTGGGGGGTGGGAACTGAACTTGGGTTCTCTTCAGAAGCAGGATGTTCACCGAAGTGCCACCTCTCCAGCCCCATAGTTTAAAATCTTAATGGACAAATGAATAGTTGTGTATTCGTGGCCTTCAAATGAATGTGTGTACTAGGTAGTGATAACTGGCATATCTCAGATATTTAGAACTTCTTTGTGTTGGGAACACTTAAGAGCCTCATTATCATGATAACTCTGGCATACCATTAAGTTGTTACAAAAGCTGTAGACACAAACCATCGTAGAACCTTAGTAATTAGTGACGGAGGTGTCAACATCCTAATATCTTCCCGGGAGTGAGAAGTGAAGAAAGATAGTGATGAACAGGACTTTAGCAGAGGTACTGGGAGTCTCTGGAGAGTATTGTGTGGCGAGCACGCCTGGGTTGGTGTGTGGTACACTTGCCTCTGTGAGTACATGATGGCGGAGTCTTTCAACCCCTGCTCCACTTTTTTTCAGCAAGATCATTTAGCCAGCAAGGCCCCAGCACCCTCCTGCTTCTGCCTTTCCAGCACTGGGGTCACAAGCTCAAACAACCAGGCCTGGATTTCTCACGGGTGTTGGGGGCCCAAACTCAGGTCCTTATTCTTGCACAACAAACACATTACCCACTGAGCCATCTCTACAGTCTCTGTACTAAGACAGTTTATCAAAAGCACTAAGAAATTTCTTTGATTCTAAAATCCCACAGAGACTCAAATTGCAATTGGCCACCGTTTAATTTTAATTTTACCTCAAAATCACAGTTCAAGTAACACCATACTGGAGTGTACTGATTTTGTTGAAGGGAGAAAAAAAATACTGTCCATCACAAAATACCACAGACTGGACAGGCAATTATAAGAGTCCCAACCTGTTTCTCCAGCTCTGATCGAGCAAATGCCTCTGGGTCAGAAAGCAAGAACGCAGCCCGAAGCCAGCTGGTCTAGACCTCCTGGAAGCCAAGATGGATGTGAAAGATTACTCGGATGAGGGGTTAGGGCAGTCACTCCACCTGAGCACAGATTCCATGTGAGCTTAGAGTGTCTGCCCTCCCTTCCTCTAAATCAGTCTAGGTGAGGTTCTCAGAACGTCACCCTGCACCGTTCAGGACTCCTGATGTTAACACTGGTACTCCAGCCTTGTCCAGAACAAAGCTGCACATTTCCAAGGTACCAAGACTCCTTCCGGTAGGGCTTATATCATCTTGTTCCATCTCTCTAGTTATTTACACAAAGGGAAGAAGCAGCAGTAATCTAGGATGCTGAAGGAAAGTTTTTTAAAATTAGTCCCGGTTATAACATGATTTAGTAAATACTTCCAGGGCTAGGGACATACGTCACTAGGTAAGAGGTACTTGGTAGGCAGGCATGAGGACCTAAGTTCAAATCCCCAGTTCTCATGTGCCAGAAGTGTGGCAGTAAATGCACAGAACTCCAACTCTGTAAAGGGTTGGGACATTAGGCTCTCCCTGAGGTTTGCAGTCTGCCAGCCTAGCACCAGGTTTAGTGAGAGATCCAGCCACAAAGGATGAAGGTGGGGTGAAAGAGACAGGACATCTGACATCCTTCCTCTGGTTCCCATATGCACACAGGCACATGAACATCCACATGCACAAATACTCAATTATAACACACACACACACACACAAACAAAAACTAAATATATCCTTTAGGTTTTTAGAGCCTTGAGGGCAAGGACCACTTCTCTCTTTAGCCCTCCACTCCCAGCACAATGCTGGGTACAGCTGATGTATCACAAATCTTGGTTGAACTTAATCAACTGCCTATTTTGGTGACAAGAATTATCTTATATTTTTAAGGAGTCAGGATAAGAAGTAGAATGTTTTTAAGGGGATCGGGGAGATGACATAGGGACCCTAAATCTGTCACCATTTTCTTCATCTGGTAAAAATTCCTTTGCCCAAATCAGAAGGAATAAGTTTCACCAGATGGCCCGGAGCCTCTTTTCTGGCCCTTAGTCGTCTCCCTTTGAGGAGATATTGGAAGGAAAAATGCGCCTTTCCAAGGAAAGGGAGTTATTTCTGGCTTAGGGGGGAAATGACACAGAAAACATTCTTTCTGAGGCTCTCATGATACACAGCACGGAAATTCTGCAGCTTGGATCAAAACAAACAAAAATGTGGGGTCTGAAGGAGCCTTTCGGGTCATCTACGGCTTCTCCCTGCTTGGAGAATGCGGTCGCTATCGTCTGCTCACGCACAGATTTGTTGATATTTAAGGGGCTTCGTTTTCCAAGAAGCTAAAACCCCTTGAAAAGCATTCCACAAAAACTTTGATCTTCCAGTAACTGGTTAGGTTAGAGTTTCCTTCCCTGGATTCCAGCCCACAGGAATGCAGCTCAGATTCCACTAGACATCCTTCATTTGGTGCCTGCTCAGTTCTGCAGGGTTCTCAGGGGCAGCGGAGCCTCCAGCTTTCCGTCTCCGAGGAAATGCTGCCTTGACACCCTTCTCATCCACACACTAGCTTGACCTGCTCTCTACTCAGCTGCCAGGACCACTCCTGTCCCCACCCTCCTCCTGCCAGCACCCCACGGAACAAGAGTCTTCCGTCCTGTGAATCTGCAGTCGCTCATTGGCACTCCTGTGGATCCTGCATCCCCTAGGGCCTGGCATTTGAAGGGTGCTGCAGCTGGAGCTCAGGGCTCTGTAGTTGCCATCTGAGTCCTCTGAGTGTTTGCGTGCATGCGCGGCACTGTAACACGAAATCACAGGGATCCCAGGAGGAGTTTGCCCGCCCTCTTCATGCCCCCACCCTGAACTACCACTGCTGTCATCCTACCCCCAGGGTGGTGATGAGTTGGTATTTGTGTTCTGCTGGAAGCTTCACCCCAGTTCCTGACATCTATATATCCAAAGAGTCTGGAATGTTCTGGCGGAAATTCCACCCCAAGGCTCCTCCCTCATCTCTCTCCAAACCCTGTCACATCTCAGAAAGCCCGCCAAATGATGACCCCTCACCCAGAGATGCTCAAGACCATTCCCACAGGGTATTTAAACTGCCCCCCCCCCACCCAGAAAACAGACACGTGGTTTTCTGGTCTTCCTTTCTCATCTTCTCTCTGGGGGATTGGGAAACCATCTGGGAGCATTTTATCCCTTAAACCTGTGCTTTTTCTAATTCGGTTTGATTTGGTCTGATTTGGGTTGCTGTGTCGGCAGAGAGGCTTCTCAGGGCGCAGAAACTTTTCAGTTAGGAGATGTCTAGGTCTAGGCATGGCATATGGAGGTCAGGATTGGACACGTGTCTACTAATTCATGAGCAGAAGCTTGGTGACAGCCACCCCCACCTGGGTCTGGTACTGCTATGATACATTTGCTAAGTCGGCCTCGTCTCTCACCCCCACAGTGCTGAGATTGCAAAGCCCTCTTTGGCGTTACCTGACTTCTATACGTAGCAGAGACAGACCCATGAGAAAGAAAGAGAAGTCTCTACCCCATCTATCACCTGCAGCCACATTTTCATTTAGCACTGGGCCCTACAGCTTATGAAGCCCACACCACCACCATCTACTTTGTCTAGGAAGATGTCAACTTGGCATCGATGGGGTTTAGGCCTGCTTAAAGATTCTGGGAGATAAAACAAAACAAAAAAACCAAGGATGGAGGAGAAAGGAAGGAAGAAGGAAGTGAGGGAGAGAAGGCAGAGAGAGGATCAGGAAGGGAATAAGAAAGAGAGGGAACTACCCTGCACCATGGTTCTAAGCATCTGTTCTCCCTGGACCTTACCTCAAGGACTTCCCATCCCTGACAAGGGCCTGAATCCTAAAGGTTCTTCGCAGACCATTGCTGCTAAGCAGTGTTGACTTAGCTAGGGACTCTCCTTCTCTCTCCCTGCTCCACGCCCTCCCTACCACCTCTCCAGCCAGACAGCTTCAAATCACAAACCGCCAGTTCATTAAATAGTAGCTCCTTAGGAAATGACTCGGGGCTTGGCAACGGGCCGGTTGTTACTTAACACATCCTTCTGGCATACCCTCCGTGAACTTGGCCACAGACAAAAGAGCACATTAATGAAGTGGTAGAAGGATCCGGAAGTGGAAAGAGCTGACATTTTTTCCCCTAAGACACAGAGGAATAGACTGCAAACAGAAACACGAGGCTTGGGAAAATCTCCTCTAACAAGGGCGTTTGGAGGAAAGCATCCCAAGTCACCCACCTCAGACAGGGAAGAAGAAGGGCCTATCCTGGGCAGCATGGGGCATGATGGAGGTGCCACGGTGGGCAGAGAAGAGGTTAGGTATGTGTGGGGTGCAGCCAGTCACGCATGTACGTCAAGCAGAGTACCTGCCAACCCAGCCAGAGGCACCCAGGAAAGAAAGTAATCAAGAGAGAGAAGAAAAGAGAAAAAAAGCAAGCTAGGGAAGAATGATTCTCACCCAACCTTTCCAGGAGGGAGAATGCCACGCCCATCAGGATTCTGGGTGCGTACCGCCATTCCTGGCTTCCGGGGTGTGAGGAATGGAACACAGAACCTCATGCTTGTCGAGCACATTACCAACTGCGCTACACACCCAGCCTCAGTTGTGACGCTCAAGAAAGCTTCCCAAATGAAACAAAAACTCCCGACAACCCTTTCTTCTCAGGAGCACCGGACAGCTGAGCACTTTTACTCATTTTAACCCCGCATGCGCAGTGCCTACCGCAGCCTGCTGTGGCTCCGCTCTGCCGCCCCACCAAACCTGGCTCGATCAGTCCTTCTCTGGTCTATTAGAAAACACTCGATTTCACACATAATAGGCTCCCAGAAATATGTTCTCACAGAACAACAGGCCTACATGACTTCAAAGGAATCCTGCTTCTATAGAGCTAAGAAGGGTGATAAAGCCCAGAGCTGCGTCTCTTCAGAGCCCACCTTTGGGTGATCTCGTCTCAGCCTTTTGTACCTCTGCATTCCTGTCCTTCAGAATAAAAGACACAGGAACCAAATCCAATGAAGCCAATGGAATGATCCATTACCTCAGCAGACCTATTGATTCTCATCTTTATCTAAAAATCTATGAAGGCCTAAAGTTATCAATTTTAAGACTCGTGTTTCCACTTAGTTTCACGAAATATGACAAAAGCACAATAAAAATATCTGAATAATTGCACAGAATTAATGTAACTGCTCCAGAATCTGGGAGCAAGAAATCCGTCGACAGGTAACTCCTGGCTGGCAGAGAGTACTCTGTAACCACACTCAGGTAGCTGCTCCACCTCAGAGGTGTCCCCCATCCCAATGCCATGCCTTTGTCCCAAATACCAGTCACACCTCAGTCCTGAGGACCTTCTCACCTAAAGCACAATCCTTACCCAGGCTCCTTGTCAAAGCCTCTTTGTGCCCTGGCCCCATTTTTAACCTGCAGAGTATGCATGGAATTCCCCTTCTTCCCAGATGGCCACCTCACCATCTCCGCTTCCTTTTGGGGAATCTTGCTGATTATAGAAGTCTTCTGAGACGATGAAAAAAGGGAGCTGTACTTCTCCTTCCCCATTCAGCTGGGATTTGAAAACCACAAGAGTTTGTCTCACCACTCTGTTCTTCCCATCCCTTACAAGTCTCGTTTTAGTTTTCTTTTTGTTTCTGTATTTGTTTTTTTTGCTTGTTTATTTGTTTGTTTTTTGAGACAGGGGTTCTCTGTGTTGCTATGGCTGGCCTAGTCCTAGAACTCACTCTGTAGACCAGGCTGGTTTCTCACCTGCCTCTGCTCCCTGAGTGCTGGGGTTAAAGGTGTGCATCACCACCGCCAGGCTAGTCCCACTTTCATAATTAGTTATTTTATTTTACTTATATTTATTTATTCTGGGTCTGATCTGAAGACCCCGCCATCAGTCAATGCTACTGTGTGTGCTGCTGATAGCAGATTCATTTATATTCTTGCATTGTTTGCAGTTTAAACTCCATTCTGCCTAGGACCTCAGCATGGGTCTCCTCTCCCAGCCTCTGCCAAGTGCACATCACACTGTGACGATTGGTCTTGCAGCAATCAGATAAACAAAAGTACTCACACACCTATGTATATTCATATACATGTGTGCTAACCTGTACATGTGCATACACACACGCATGCACGTGTGCACACACACATTTCCCTCCTCCCTAGCGCTAACTCACCCAGAGCCTTTGACTTCAGCTTAAGTTTCTATATAAAGCAAAACTTTAATCCCACCAAAAAAGAAAAGAAAATGGAACCTTCTGGGCTTGGGGCAAGGTTTTTCGCAAATAGTGTAACCTACAGATGCAGAACTGAGAAAATGAGGTATTCAACACCCTGCCCTCACACTTTGAACAAGAGTGATACCTTCCTAGGCAATCCAAAAATGCAGATCATTTTATAATATCCATTTTTGAGCATGGTAGAGAGGCAATTATTCCTCCAAGCAGTCACTAGGATAGGGTTCTACTTGGAAACCTCAATTTTCCTCCCAGACACAATTCAAAACAGACAGGGGAAAGCGGGGAGGGGAGTCAATATTGGAAATGTCAGAGATTTCTCTGGCCAGTGTCTCAGAAATCTATTCAGGCTCCTGTACTCTGAACAGGCTGTGTTCTCTGCGTGCAGACCAGAGATAAGCACCGTTTTCCTACCTCACCTCAGGTCATTTTCATTATTCTTCACTGTGGATGTTCTTTCTTCAAAACCGTAAAATGGAAATGCTCGCTTGCTCCCACAAAAGCAGAGCCTCAGACAGGAAAAGCCCTGTGTGGGGCTCTGTAAATGAGCTCTCACTGGGAGGAAGGGTCCCAAGATGGGGGCAGACCTCACTTCCAAATGCAGGTGCCCGAGGATGGCGTCTAAGCCTCACACTAAGGAAGACTACAGGGTCCAAGGAGTTTGTTTACATTCTTCTGAGCCACCAAGGTTTAGGGACTTCCCTGATTGCCCCAAGGCTCCGCTCCTGTAGGCCCCCACTTCCCTCTAGGTCCTTTGTTGGAGCCTCTTAAGGCTTCACCCCCGAAAATGAGACTGTTGTGAAGCTAAGTTTGCCTCTGTGAGCCTGACTTTCTCCGGTGGGGATTTCTTGTGTAGCTTTGAAAGCCTCCTCAGTAGTGCTCAGCCCCAGCCTTCCCACTTGAATGTCTGCTGAACTACCTTCACCACGGGGCCATAATCAGGGCCACCTGCACCATCATCCTTTATGGGCTTTTTTTTCCCTTAAAATTACTTATCAAAATTGCCATTAGGTATTAAAAGGAACCAGTAGCCGCACCATTCACCACAAGTGGAAAAAACACTCAAAAATGAACTCACAGCAAACAAAATCATGCCACGGAATCTCAGCTAGTCATGTATACCTAGCTAAAGACACCAAGTTCAAGGCCAGCTCCCTCTTCCTTAAATAAGAAGACTGCTGAGTCCTGCAGAATACTGCCCAAGACTTGAACACAAGGGCTAAAGAAAAAATTTAAAAGGGAAACATCTCTGATGTTATTCATTGTTATTGTATAAGTCACCAAATGTCACTTCTGGTATGCATGATAGACAATCCCCCTGCTCTCCTTAGAAAGGTAGACAGAACATCCAATATACACTCTACACAAAAGAGAAGGATACTTAAATGCTTAAAAACACCAGGAAAGAAATGTACACCCAGAGCTTAAAAAAAAAAACCAAAAAATAAAAAACATTAAAACCTACAGTAGAAAAGTATCTAGGAGAGCCTTCCTCAAGTTTAGCACCCTAAATAAGGAAAACCCCAGATTCAAAGTTCTTAAAATCAGACCTCACATCACACCCCCAGAAAGACTCAGCGTTCAACCAACGGCTTCACAGGCCAGGATCCTGATAGGAAATGCCGCGTGGTTATTAGTTTTGAAGAAGCTGGCATCTTTGTAAGCAGTATTTGCCAACCCCCAAAACCTCAGGGCTTCCCTTATGCATCAGTCCCCACCCGGACACACCCTTCCGATGGGCCAAGGGGTCGCCCCCCCAATGCCAAAAGACAGCTGACATTTACAGGTTGACTGAAACCACACGGACCCTGTCTCTTTGAAATGTCAAGGCAGAAAGCAGCCAGGCCCAGCAGGCTTCTTCAGGATTGGTGAAAAAAAGAAAAAAAAAAAAAACCTTCTCAGAAGGCTTCCTTCCAAGCAATCCATAGAGACCACAGGGGGCAGAGTGCGGCAGAGGCTGACCTTTGAGAGAAGGGCAACTGAGGTGATTCACCTTAAGGACTCACATTCTGAGTCCTCAGGATCCCCCAACCCCCACCTCAATAACAGATGCTGAGGATGACCTGAGTGAACTCCAGGTTTCTACTGGATCTCGGTCTGTAGAGGCTTAGAGTTATGTTTCCTGCATGTGTGTGTGTGTGTGTGTGTGTGTGTGTGTGTGTGTGTACAAGTGTGCCCACACATGCACATGTGTAATGCACTGGTGTAAAGCTGATTGACACCTGTCATTTTTTAAAAGTGGACATACGAGTTTGACATTTCTTGATACTTGAGTAGAAAAACAAAATGATTTCTGGTTTTTTTTTTTAGCAACAAAATTCTCTTCAGTTTTAAAGTTGTGCTCTACTTGGACATGAAATAATACAAAACAAACTGCCACCGAGATATTTACATTCCTTTCCCATTCAGACAGATGGCTGGCACTTCGGGAATGTAAATAAGAACCAGCATAAATTTAACAAACACTATTACTCTCTTATTTTGTGCTGGCCAGTAAAAATTAATTAATTCATTTTAGTTAACAAGCAATTCATTTAACCCTACAGTACCACACTATAACGGTATGTCCTAAAGGTTACGTCCTGGTTTTGGAGAAAAGAAGACTGAAACAGAGACACAACAACTCGCCCATAGTAACACATTCAGTAAACGGCTGTGCTGGGCCCTGGTTAGCCTGCCTCAGTGACCCATGATCTTGACTACCATGCTATGTTGCCTGCTATAGCTAGCATTGAGTTCTCTGTTGCTATTATTTCATGCAAACCACAAAATGGGGTAAACTGAGGTTCTCATTTTACAAATGAGGAAACTGAGAGACAGGCATAAAACAGTTTGCCACGCCCCCACTAAGCAAATGAGTAAGACATAGAGACTGCTGAATCTAATCCTGCCTTCAATGGACTAGGAGGCTTAGTGACAAGAAGTAACCTGTCTAAGGGGCACATATACCTAATCCAAATAAATACCACACATAGGACAGGAAGGGCTGAGGGCAGGGAGGGACTCAGGGGCCTCTGGGTGAAACTATGTTTTCAGTAGCAGTGAGCTGATTCTGTCTGTTCCCTCCTGTGTCCCTGGGCTGAACAGTGCGGCTGTCCCGAGACTACCTGACATGCAATACACGGCTCACAAAAAAAGAGGCAGACAGGAAAAAGAATTGCCTTCTACCAAGCAGGCCATGCAGATGTTTGCACAAACACGGGACCAACAACACTCTTCTCACTTCTTTTTTGTTCTGGAAACTCTTTTTTTTTCCTCAAAGAAGTGCTCTGTATTCTTCTGTGAGTTAATTAAGACATACTGGCTGTGTATTCTTCTGTGAGTTAAACACACTGCGAAGTCTCTGAGGTACAGTTCCTCATATGGTAAGGACAGACAGAACCCAAATGAGCAGCAATCTTTGACAATATAAATCAGTCCTGGACCCAAAAGTCCGAGACTGAATGCAAGAGACCTGATCTCCACTAACATCAGTGAGCCAGCTGGCCCAGCAGCCCCCGTAGCCACTGAAGCACGTATAACTGTAGACATTAAAGGACGCCCTTGTTGGTATGGCAACTAACTGCAAGGAGGATGGGTTCTGGGGCCCCCGAGCTTACCTGGAAATAGTCTGAAATGAAAGATCCAAGTTCACTCTTCAGCAGCCGCCTGGGGAGAGAGAAACACAGAACCACAGTCAGGCAGGTGTCAGTGTGCTTACAGCTCCTGAAGGATGACAAGGGGCTCATCGCTGATGACAAGTGCTTACCAGTCCCATAGGGATGGAATCTAGGCCTGAGGAGGGAGGACTCTTTCCTGGGTCCTGGTAGCGCTCCACCTCCAGTTCCACGGCAGTAATAACATTTACAAACACTGTGTAGTCTAAAACACACTTCCCCCATCCAAAGATGGAAAGTGTGTGCCGGACGGTATAGTTACAACTACTGTAGACAGAGAAACCATGCTCATCTCCATCCTACACATTAATCCAACAGCCTAGGCTCAAAGCTAGAGCTTCTGCAGGCTGAACATCATTTCCTATAACTCCACCTCTCCTCTCCTTTAGCTCCATCAGAGATGCCCAGACTTGAAATTCTCCTTGAGGATATGATGGGGTGGTCTCACTATTCATCTCGAATGTACTGAGGCAATCTGCAAAGGGGACCACAGTGAGGAGAATTGGGTTTCTGGTTACCTAGGCAACACATTTACTGAGCTGCCTTGTATGTTCCCACAAATATTGTACGAGCAGTGAGACCACCAAGGTGAAGAAGACACACAAGGTCTCTGCTCTCATAGTTTCTACTCTTGGGTGGAGGATGTGGATAGAGACAGCATAGTAGCAATTTTACAAGATGATGTCAAAGCATCTTAAGTTCAAAAATATAGATGAGTAGAGATTTGGGCACCAGGCTTCTTTCCCTGTCACAAATAATGGGCCCATCCCTACCAATCCATCTTGAATTTGAGCCAGACAAGAGGAGAAAAAGCTAAAAACAAGAAAAACTGGCTCCCAGAACCCAATAAGTTCTCTAGGGAACAAAGTCTCCCGGACTCCAGTGTTCTCATTGCCCCTCCCATCTGCTATGGTTATTAAGGAGCAAATACTCAAATTTCTGACAATCTTGCTAGGTATTAACTTCCCTCAAAACATGCTCACACATGTCACTAAAGAACAAACAGACGGTTACGGCAATATGTCATTATGTGCGTAAAACCAGGACAAGAATTTGGGGACAGAACAAGAGAGAAACACTCATGTTTGAAATTTTCAGAAAAGCTTGGGAAGCTGAAACACATGGAGAATACTGTCCTTTCCCCAGAGCAGAAAATACGTTAGAGAGAAGATAAAGCATCTTGAGATTCAACTTAATGGCAAACAACCTAAGAGCAACTCCAGCAATACAGCCCAGGGGTTCTTGGGATGTGGGCAAGTCTAACGAGAGATGGGAACTTATCAAAAGTTCCTGGGCCAGGACTAAAGACATGGCTTCACTGTAGAGGATCCAGGTTCTGTTCCAGAACCCATGTGGAGGTTTGTGAGTCTGCTATTCTGTACCCCTTTCTTGTAGATGCTGCAGGTGAGGCTCAGAGAAGGGTATTCTTTGTCTAAGAACAGGGCAAAAGGTGGACCAAAGCCCTGCCTAGGCCACTGGGCCACAGAACAAAGTCTCCCAGATTATACTGTACATATATAACCACCTGTAACTCTAGTTCCAGAGGATCCTATGCCCTCTTCTGATCTCCATGGGTACTAGGCATACATGTGATGCACATATGAACATACAGGCAAACACTCATACACATAAAATAAAAATGAATTCATCTTGCTTTAAAAAGCCATTGGGCTGAGTGCACACAGGAAGGAAAACAGAACTGAGTGGCTGACACCACATGCATGGAAGTGTCAGAGAAGAATGAAGCAAGGGGTCAGCTTCCGATCGAGAGCGAAAATGCCTCCTGACGGTCTCTGCAGCCATCAGTAAGTCTCGAGAGCATGGGTGAAGAAGACATGTTTGTGGAAAAGTATAAAGGTCTAGTGCTATCAGCTAGCCCATGTCTCAGAGATGAGACATGGTTTGTGAGCACCAGGTTCATTTCTGAGGTTATTCCTATACACCCAGACGATATTCTCGAAGACTAGTCAGTGAGATGCTGTTATAGTAACATCTACCTCTGAAAAGGAGAAATTAGGCTTTTGGGTTACAGTAAAGGTTTTCCACCTTGTACCCTTTTTTATAAGAGGTGTGTGTGTGTGTGTGTGTGTGTGTGTGCATCAGCACATGTTCATGTGGGTTCATATGCACGTGGAGACCAGAGATCAACCTCAGGTGTACCTCGGAAGCCGTTCATCTTGTTTTTTGAGATAAGTTCTTTCTCTCTCATTGGGACCCATGGCTCAATGATTCAACTAGGCTGGCCAGCTAACCAGCAGCCTCAGGATCCTCCTGGCTCTGCCTTCCCAGTACTGTGATTACAAATGAACACCATGCCCAGCATTCACAAGCCCACAGGGACCAAACTCAGGTCTGTCTGCTTATACAGCAAGACTTTACCACCGAGTCATTTCTCCAGCCTCAGCTATAACATGTTTGAACTGTATTAGGACACTCTTGTTCAAAACAACTTTTCAAAAGATTCTAAAGTTAACAGTAACCTCCACCAAGCTTACTGAGGACGATCTGAAACCCAAGAAAGGACTGTGGGAGGAAGTTCCAAGCAAGGGCACAGTGTCAGGGAGCAAGGCGGCATAAGGTGACAGAATACTGGAAGTCCCAGGAACCTGCCCTTCCAGCCCTGCCTGGGCTGGTAACATGAGAATCACTGATCCAAGGGAACACAGAGGAGGAGGAGGAGGAGGAGGAGGAGGAGGAGGAGGAGGAGGAGGAGGAGGAGGAGGAGGAGGAGGAGGAGAAGGAGAAGGAGAAGGAGGAGGTGGTGAAGAAAGGGGGCCGAGGCCAGGGGAGCAGAGCAGTGCTAGCTGGTCAACCTGCGGGTAGACCACAGAGAGTCAGGTTACACAGCTGCCTCTACACTGTCTAGTCTGCTTGTCCTTGTCTAACAAGGAAAGGACACCTCTAAAGAAAACTTGACTCACATGTCAGTCAAACTGAGAGTTAGAAGTGCTTTCACACTCCCGCCCCCTCCAGAAACATCCTGGCGGTAAAAACATATGAAGAAGACACTTGCACCCCCACACCCACCACCTAGTCTAGACTATTGACACATTAGTCCCCAAGGAACTGGAATTTCCCTAGGAACCCCATGTTCAAATAAGGAAAATGCTGAATCCTGATGCCAGCCAAAGGGGACACTTGTACATGTAGTTTATCAACGCATAGGACAAGTTTGACCATCTTAGGACAGTCTGGGGCTGAGACAATGACGGGGCAGTAATGGTCAGGACCACTCCTTGACCAAGACTGCTTAATTATGCGTAACTCTGATCTACTACTTAAGCCTAAATCTTTTGGCAGAACCCCAAAGATGGACTTGGGGAGTCACTAGATATCTTTGCTCCTTCCTCTTTTTCCTCTTCTTTTTGTTTGTTTTTGTTTTTTGATTTGTATTTGAGATAGGGTTTTTCTGTATAATACCCCTGGCTGTAGAAAAAAGTTTCTGTCCCTCCTGGTCCCTGCAGCCATTCAGTCCCAAAGAAACACACAGAGGTTTATATTAATTATAAACTGTTTGGGCTATTAGCTCAGGATTATTACTAGTTAGCTCTTACAACTTAAATTAACCCATAATTCTTGTCTGTGTTTAGTCACGTGGCTAGGTACCTTTTCTCAGTGTAGCATTCTCACCCAACTCCTCTGCGTCATCTGGGTGATGACTGTAGACTGAGCCTTTTCTCTTCCCAGAATTCTCCTACACTGGTCGACCTACCTATACTTTCTGCCTGGCTACTGGTCAATTAGCATTTTAGTAAACCAATGCAAGTGTCAAATATTAATAGTGTACAAGAGCATTATCCCACAGCACTTGACTATCCTGGAACTTAACTTGTAGATTAGAATGGCCTCGAGCTCAAAGATCCCCCTGCCTCTGCCTCCTGAGTGCTGGGATTAACGTTGTGTACCACTATGCCCTGCTTTTCTTTGTTCCCTTTTCAACATGACTGTACTGAATTAATCTCCTTTTTCTGCTTCTCAGCATCACTTGCTTTTCCAATTAGCTGTTGATGACAGGTCTACCTTGTTAGGGCAGCCAGAACCCAGACTCTGGTCCTAACACACGGAACACCGCCATCCCCAGGGAAATCTAGACGTTGTCCCTCTTATGGCACATTCTGCACCCCTTCCCCACTAAAACAGAAAAGAGCAACTGACAGAGAGAATAGGAGGCCCACTAATTATTTCTTTGATCTATTATAATTTACTAGAAGCCTGTTAGGTATTAGATACAATGCTGGGCAAAAGAAGGAAAGGAAACAGAACTCAGACAAGGGTCCTCTCCTCACTGACCACACCCTCATTCAAAAGCTGAGATTTCCTTAAAGATTGTTCTGGGGGCCTGAGTTGGAACCCTAGAACCCAAGCTTAAAACAAAACAAAACAAATAGGCATGGTGGTGTGCACTGGTAACCCCAGACTGAGGAAGTGGGGACAAACAGGACCGCTAAGGCTCACTGGCCAGACATCTAGAACTGGTGAGGCTGGTTGGTAGTAAGACTCAGAAAACAAAATGGATGACTCCTAAGAAATGATACCCAAACCTGGCGATGATGGTGCACACCTTTAATCCCAGCACATGGAAGGCAGAAGCAGGCAGATCTTTGAATTCGGGGCCAGCCTGGTATACAAAGTAAGTTCCAGGACAACCAGGACTATCAGGACTGTTACACAGAGAAACCCTGTCTCAAAAAGCCAGAAGAAGGAGGAGGAGGAGGAGGAGGAGGAGGAGGAGGAGGAGGAGGAGGAGGAGGAGGAGGGAGAGATTGCCCTTGGGTTCTCACATGTGCACATTACATATATAAACACAGACACATATACACATAAACAGAGGTATACATACATATATACGCAGATACCCAAAGACACACAGAGACATTACATACACGTACATAGATACACACACAGAAATACACACAATCAAGGTATGAGAGACACCACTCCAAATCACAGCAGGATACCCCCCACACCTTCACCATATCCTGGCTCACCACATTTATCTAGTTCACATGTGAAACACAGAAAGAGGAGTCTCCCAGTACCCCAATACCTAGACATAGGTTCCTACATGGCTCAGAATCTGCCAACCTACCTTCTATTTTTCCCAGTTTTTCCTAAGGTTCCTTCTTTGTCAACAGAAATGCAATTATTTGCTGGAACAAATTAAAGTAATAAGGAATAAGAACAAACTGTACCTAGGATGGTGTCTCTTATTCTTTTTTTTTGTTTGTTTTTTTTTTTTTTTTTTTTTTTTTTTTTTTTGGTTTTTCGGGACAGGGTTTCTCTGTGGTTTTGGAGCCTGTCCTGGAACTAGCTCTTGTAGACCAGGCTGGTCTCGAACTCACAGAGATCCACCTGCCTCTGCCTCCCGAGTGCTGGGATTAAAGGCGTGCGCCACCACCGCCCGGCTGGTGTCTCTTATTCTAAGTCAATTTACTACTCATGTGTATCAAGCCCTGATGTGCAGGACATTTGTATTTCTGTGCTTTAGCCTAGGCAGTATCTGCAGAGGAGCAGATAACGCCCCGCTTATAACCCAGAAGCTGACCTCGGAGACAGCAGCTCATTAAATCTGGAAGCGGCTGCCTGGGTCTGAATACAGATGGCTGCTTCCCCAATACTGACAGTGGTAAGCAAACAAATGAGCCCAACTTTCCTCCTCCCAGTCCTCAGAGAATGTGTGGATGGTGAGATCACCTCAGGGCAGGATGGCAGCAAGAGGCAAGCGAGTGCATCCTTGAGAAGATTTTGTGGATGAACTCCTGGCTTGGCAAGCGATAGTCCCGAGGATTCTACCCGGTCTGCCCGACTCTGGAGCCTACAGCTCTACAATCCCACCCTTCTTCTTGACTCCTACCCAGAACAGCAGGAAGCCTTGCCCAACCTCACATTAAGGCCCGGGGAAACCTGTGAGTGGAATAGCATGGGAGGCTCTTCTATCCGTGAGCATAGCACTCAAGAGGCTAACGGGTAGAAATCACGTGGGAAAGGGGAGCTGTGGCTGGAAGCCGACGTGAAAGGGCCTCCCGGTCCAGGCCACGCCCACATGAGCATTCCCACACCCCTGGCTTCAGTTGACAACAGAGTTCCGCTCACAGTCCCTCCACCGCAAGCAGCTGAGCACCGGGACGGAAACGGTTATGTGGGACATGTGAGCCCAGTGAAAGCAGAAATAGCGTGAAGTTCAGTTAGAAGCCAAAAGGAGCCACAACAGGGAAAAGGGGAACAATTTACTGGGCTACACCGTGTCACACCCCCATCCCTGCGCAGGCTGCACAGTTAAGCCGCCACCCCAGCTCACAGGAATTCCTACGATTACACAGACCTTGATTTCCATCTCACACCACGCTGTCAGCAGTCCCCACTTGGGCTGTCTCGGAGGTAAAGCGAGCGGCTCCAAAGCCGGGTTCCAGTCGCAGAGGCACAGGGCAGAAGGGACTCTGAGGAGCCCTCCCGAATCAGGTGCCACCACCACCACTACCACACCCCCACACCCCCACACCCCCGCTGCATGTATAGGCCAGCCAAGCCCCTCTGCTTCTCAGCTTGCTTAATTTGTCTTCCAGGACCACAGTAGAGCAAGGAAGGCCACTTTGGGCAGGTGCCACCATTTAGGTGGGATGGGTCAAGAGAATAATACTGGTTGTTAAATATTTGGCCACCCCAAGTTCTCCCCAGGCCCCTTTTGTGGGACCCACTTCAACTGCTTCAAAATCCAGGAACAGCAAGGCCCTCCAGGCAGGGCTCCAAACCAGATGTCATAGCTGTGTCCATCCAACCTGACCGCTTGACTCTGAAGACTCCCACCTTACAACAGGACTTGTTTGGAGGCGCAATTGTTTAAGTGGTAGCATACGAAAGTCCCCCTTTCAAAGTCCTTTGTCCTATTCCACTGGGATGCACTGGGGTTAGTGTTCCTAGGTGGGGGACAGTACTACCAGTTCCCCATATCTCTGTTTGTACCCCAGTGTGTATCAGTGGGAACAATGAGGAAAAAGGATTCACCTAACAATGGGCACAATAAACCCCTATTATGAGATACAAGCTGTGTGGGTCAGCTTGCACACACTTGAATACTCCAACAGCCACCCAGGTGAGAGTCTCTGAGGTTGCCCTCCTCTGCCCAGAGCAGACTAACGCTCAGAGAAATCAAATGGAGGTGGTACACCCTGTCTACAGAGGAAGAAGGCAAGTTGGGGAGCGAATGAGTAAGAATACTGAGGGTTGAGGAAAATTCCTCTAAAACAAGCAGGCAAGTCTCAGATCCCATGACTGACACCAAGCCAGGCTGTGGGTCTAATACGGCCAGAGTGGAACTTGGCAGAAAATCTAGAAGCCTTCAGTTTTAGGGAAGAAGGGCGGTTTTCTAAACAATATTCTGACCAACACATGAGGCAGCTGCATTGGCTTCCAGCTGCCACTTCTTGCTAAGGACTTTCCTGTCCCCCAAAGACATTTGTTTCTCAACTGCAGTGCAAGGTGCCAACACAAGAGGAGGCAGAGTCAAAGAGCTCAAAAGTCCAGCCTGATGGTACACATGTCATTAATCCAGGGTGAGGGAGGCATAGCCAGGTGGATCTCTGACAGTCTGAGGCCAGTCTGGCCTACGACGTGAGTTCTAGGCTAGTTGGGGCTACATGATGAAACCTGTCTCAAAAAGAAAGAAAAGAAGACCTTATCTTAGTTCCTCCCAAACCAGGGTTTTAGTTTTAGAGACACCATACCCAGCACCCCCACTTACTTCCAGATCTACTTGTGAAGCCACACCCTGGGGCATCGAGCCTGAAGGGGCCTGTGCCAGTGCTAGGGGATGCTAGGATCTTCTGACACCATGGCAGGCTGCGTTTAAATCCCAACCCTCTCTGCAGAGATGACCCCAGTGAGCTAGACCACTCCGTGCACCCATACTTTCTCATCCCTCCGACAGGGAGACAACACCCATCTTCCAGGCATGGCACTTGCACAAGAGTGGGTACGCACAGCCGTGGAAGGGCCTGGCACATAGTACTCAGTGGGCACCTGCTGCCATCTGCCTCAGGGCATGGTGCCTCACACTGGTGTCGGAGCCGTCAGCCACCCTTGAGTGAGGCGTAGGCTCCCCTTCTTCTCATCCCTCCGGCAAGCTTTTCCCAGCAGACTCAGGTTCCCAGAGAGATGGGAACCTTTATGGTAGATTTCCGTATATGATTCGAGCAGCCCACTCACTCCTTGGGTGGAAGACTCGCCCCAGATCTGCCCGAAATCAAACAGTTGGAGCCTCCTCTCCTTAAAAATCTCAGGTTCCCTTTATGCCACCTTCCTCCTCAATAACAGAAGCAATGTGATTGGAGAGAGAAGGAAAATGCCCATTTCCTACCTCGGGCCAGCTACAGACAACCCATCTCCGACTTCCGAAAGTGTCACCTCTGAGTATTTCTGCAGAGAAAACATGCTCCCTGGAAGCTGAGAACACACCGTGAGCGATGGAAAGACATTTCCATCCTCGGCTGCCCTGTGGACCCGATGACTGCCTGCTCAACCCTCAGATTTCAACTTAGGAATCAACCCTGTCCCCAATCTAATGATCTGCTACCACCCCACTTCAACTCTCAAGACAACAACTCTCTGTCCAGCTCCTCTCTGCTGCAAACTCTGAGTCACCTGCCTCTATGGCTGCCCCAGAACGTGTCAAGGACCTGGCAGAGCCCACCACAAATGTTCAGTAAGTGGACAGCAGCACCATCTACAAGCCCAGCCCAGGTTCTCACAAGAGCCAGTGAACGTCGGTCTGTGTTTTCTCACTGTTCTCGTTGGCCAGGTAAGAGCAGAAAAAGGTGTTTGCTGAGAAAGGATTGTGATCCATGTCAGGACTCGGCCACCCCTGCTTCTAGAAGATTCCTGAAACCCAGACCTCCATCCAGCCAGGGGTGAGGCAAGAGTGTTAAATACCACATCCAAGCTCCGGAGAATTCAGTCAGGAAGGCGTGCTAGTTGAACTATGCACAGTGATGACTGGAAATCTGGCCCAAATCAGTCTATTCAGAAAGGTCTCTGAGAATGTCAAACCATGGTCTGCTTCCTAATGCAGTTGCAAATAGAAAATATTCTGATTTATGGTTTTCATATTGACAAAACAGGTGCTTGGACTTTATTTGGGGAAAATTGGCCAATCTGTTTTGGATGAACTTACTCCTAAAGTCTGGAAACACTTGTCTATAATTTCAATATTATGTTTTAGAACTTAGCCACACTTGAACCCAAGTTCTTACCTGTACAAACTATCTACAAAGATGTTGTTTACAATGACGTGTCTTAAAAGAAAGGGCCAACATTTGCAAAGACTGCATTATAAGGTCTAGTTACACAGACACCTGCCTTTTGGCCATCTTGCACTCTGGCTCCCACTAGCAAGCATCTCAACTATATTGTGAGAAAGAGGGCCCTGTGAAGCTGTCAGCAAAATGCCCATGACAAGCATGAGGACCTGCCTTGTATCAGATCTACATGGTCTGAGCATGGTCTGGAATGCTAACGTTGGGACTGCACTGTTTTTTAGATCTTACTGGTCAGCCAGCTCAGTCAATAGATATACCCCAGGCTCAGTGTCTCAGAACACAAGGTTAATGCCAGACAGTGGCAGTGCACGCCTTTAATCCCAGCACTCAAGAGAAAGAAACAGATGGATCTCTGTGAGTTCGAGGCCAGCCTGGTCATAGAGTGAGTTCCAGGACAGGCTCCAAAGCTACAGAGAAACCCTGTCTCAACCCCTTCCCCAAAAGGTTAAAACCCTAATCTCTCTCTCTCTCTCTCTCTCTCTCTCTCTCTCTCTCTCTCTCTCTCTCTCTCTCTCTCTCTCTCTCTCTCTCATTGTGTGTGTGTGTGAACCACAAGTGTGCAGGTGCCCAAAAAGACACCTTTGCAATTAATAAGACACCTGTTATCAACCTCTGCCTACCCCTCAAGCATACATACACATACACAGACATGTATACACACACGAGAGAGAGAGAGAGAGAGAGAGAGAGAGAGAGAGAGAGAGAGAGAGAGAGAGATGGAGGGAGAGAGGAGAGTGGGGGGAAGGGAAAGTGGAGGGGGAAAGGAAGGTGGCCAAGCCTGGCTGGGATCAGAGACCCAAGGGAGAGGATTCAGCTTTGGACACTAGACTTGGGTGAGCATCAAAAGGCTCACTACTGCTTGGCTGAATAGAATGGAGAACTGAGAGACTCATTTCCTCTTAGACTTGGTCTCCACAAAAAGAAGAAATAGCTGTCTGTCCTTGTAAGAACTCAGCCTCACCCAAACTTCAGTTCCAAGCACAAGTTCAAAGTGAGCTCGCCTCATCCAAAACACTGGGGCAATGTCATGCTCGCTCTGTCCCTAGGATGACTCGCCACCCTACCCGGTGGGATCCTTCGTGGTGTTTAACACGCATTGTCCTCAAGCACCCACCATAAGAGCAGAGTATTCCCAGCATTCACAAAACATTTCTTTTACCAGATTTTGTCCTAAGACCACTTAAGCAAGACCACAGTCCCCCAGCTGCCGTGAGGCTGGTCTACTATCACCCGCAGTATGAAATGAGAAACAAACAGAGAAAAATTAAGCAACTTCCCCAAGCTCATATGGCTTAACAAGTCTGGATTCCTCAGGCTCTGAATCAGCGGTGGCTGGCTTTCTTACATTAAAGTCTTCTATCAAGTCTAGAACACAAAGGTCACATAATAGGACTGGCGAGGTTATCTTAAGAATGAGGCTGGGGACCACTCAGCCTTCCCTCCTACCACATCCTCTTTGCAACATTCCTGTTATCCCTGTTGCCCTCCACCCTGGGAAAAGTGGAGGTCTATCCTGCAAACAGGGCTTAGGAGGAGACAAAGGAAATTCAATGCCCTGTCTCTGTGGGCACGTGCTGAGAGTGGCACATTCGCTTTAGTGCTGAGATCTGTGGAGCAGCTGTGTCTACAGATACTTGCAAATACGGGAACATATTTAGGTGGCTTGCTTTATGCAAGTTGAGATGTCCAGGTATGGTGGCTTGAATGAAAATAATCCCCATAGGTTCATATGTTTGGATGCTTGGTCCCCAGTTAGTAGAACTGCTTAGAAGGATTAAGAGGTGTGGCCTTGTTGGAAGTGTGTGACTAGGGGTGGGCTTTGAGGTTTCAAAACCCCTTGCCAGGCCCAGTGTCTCTCTGCCGGCTGCTGGTAGATCAGAATGTATAGTTCTCAGCTACTCCCCCAGCACCATGCCTGTCTGCTTCCTGTCATGATGATCATGGACTAACCCCTCAGAAACTGTAAGCAGGCCCCAATTACATGTTTTCCTTTATAAGTGTTGACTTGGTGATATCTGTTTACAGCAATAGAACAATAGCTAAGACACCATGTCACACATCTGCCTGGGACATGTTCCACATTCCCAGGCCGACTCTGTGCCAGTGTTAGGAATGCCTGTCTCCACGCCATCATTAGACTGGGGAAGCCAAAGAGCAGAACTCCCAGATGCAAACAGAGCCCAAGTTCCGCATTCTAAGAGCTACAGCTTACTCTAGGTTCAAATCACACCAACCACTGGAGTTCCCACCAGGCCGAAGAGAGAGAACCTTTGGTGGCACCCCTAAAGTCTCAAGAATATCTGGAGGGCCACTGTTTCCTGGGGAAACGGGGTAGAATCATCACACAGTAAGTGATGGACTCAAGGCCCCGTGAAAGAAACTAACACAGAAAAAAGTCATAGACCTCAGTTCAACCGACTTCCCAGTAAGAAACTGCTCCCAGACACCACACTACGGTACAGAGTGAGGTGCCACTGTGTGCTGAACTGTGCACCCTGCCCCCCAATTCCTATATCTAAGCCCGGACCCTCCACATGATGAGACGGTGAGGCCCTTGGGAGATGCTCAGCTATAGGGGGTTTTAAGGGGTACAATCCTCAAGGCAGATTGGCGTCCTTCTAAGGGACACCAGAAAGCTGGCTTTCCACCCTTGAACACAGCAAGAAGAGGCCATGTGAGCTGACGGGGAGGTGATCCAGAACATACAGGAATAGGTTCCTGTTGCTTAAGCTACTCTGTCTGTGTCACTTGTTAGCAGCAACCCTACAGACTGGTATCACTTTCAGATGCAGGCGCTCAGGCAGGAGTTCAAATCTGGACCCATATTTACAGTTGTGCCACTATGGTGAGTCACAAGGTTTCTCTCACTCATTGTTTTCTCGTCTATAAATTACACAAAGAAGATATGGCTGTGTGCAGACACAGAAGGTGCCTCAAGTTGTCTAGGACACAACACATTTCCTCAACAGGAACATCATTCCATATACACTACATATACACTACCTTCATAGTTACGGGTAGCATGTTCGCCACACTTGGACCACGGTGTTTTGTTAGGTCTGCACCAAAGCTTGGAGAAATTTATACTTTTAAAAAAGCAACCTTTTTTGAAAGACCAGAAAGTCAGATACACCGATTTATAAAAGATAATTTTAAAACATAATAAAGCTTAAAATGGTAAACGAGCTGGGTGTGGTGGCTCATGCCTTTAATTCTATACTCAGGAGGCAAAGGCAGGCACATCTTTGTGGATTTGAAGCCAGTTTGGTCTACATAGTTGAGTTCTAGGAAAACCAGGGCTACACAGAAATAAATTTTACAACAGCCAAAAAAAAAAAAAAAAAAAAAGAAAAGAAAAAAGAAAAAAAGAAAAGAAATTCTATATTAAAAAAAAATTTAGTTTCGGGTTTTCTGGGAGCATCTGTACATGCATGCTTCCCAGCTGGCCTTGTCATTCAGAAGGTCCCTGCCCCCCCCCTCCCCCCCCCCCCCCCCCCCCGTGGCTGCTTTGCTTCCCTGGGTTGTGGGGGCAGGTAACATCACGGACTGGTTCCCACCTTCCTAGCTGCCACAGTATCTTTGAAGTACAATGTCAGGATCTGTCTCCTGAAGGGAGAAACAATTAGCACATTCTTGAACTACTGGATTATTTATTTATATTTCCACTAGGGGTTGAGGAATGGGGGTAGGAACTCAATGCTTTTGGAGTAAGCTGGGCTCTTTCTTGTAAGTCAAGCTGGTGACCCAGTTCTGCCCCTGAGACCATATCTTCTTGGGACCTCACTTTCCTTCCCTGTAAAATGAGGCCTTGGGCTAGATGGTCTCTTCCGTCTCTTTCCACATTTATGTAACTGTGATATGAAATTCAAGTACATAGACGGAAATGTAACAACAGTTTGCTTATGTGCTGAGCAGGCTTGAATGAAAACAGACCCAGCTGACCTTAACACAGACCCTGATTCAAGGTAAACAAGGTTTGAACAATGGCCTTGTTTGTTGTTGGCCCACTGCAGGGCTCGGGTCTTTACCCTAGATGTTCTGCATTTAACATACTCAGAGAGGAATTAAAAGCCTAGCTAACTCAACTTCCCAGCCCTAGCTGAGCCTGGGGCTCTGAGAGCCCTGTTCCCTTTCTCATTCCAGGACACAAACCCAGCTGTGCCACCGTCCCTCCAGTACCCTATGTACGTAGGCTTTCTTTCACTGCACAGGGCCTGTGCACCTGCTGATTCCTCCCGCTGGAGCCTTCTTCCTCCTAATGAATCCCTGTGGACCCTCACATCACAGCATACACATCACCTCCATTGTCCCTGGACTCTTGGCAAGACCAAGTCATGTTAACATGCTTTCTTATATCAATTATGTCATCATACAGCTCATGACTTGTTGACTAGTGATCATCTCCCATCAGACTGTACATCCTAGGAGAGTGAGCTGGGAACGTTGCTCAGCTGACAGAATGCTTGCCCGCTAAGCAAGAGACCCTGGGCTCCATCCCCAGCATCTTATAAACCAAGGATGAACTGGGTGGTGGCGATGCACGCCTTCAATCCCAGCACTCAGGAGGTAAAGACAGGTGGATCTCTATGAGTTCGAGACTAGCCTGATCTACAGAGCTAGGACAGTCGTGGCTGTTACACAGAGAAACATTGTCTTGAAAAACCAAAATAAAATAAAAAATGAAATAAACCAAGGACGGTAGCTCATATTTGTAATCCTAGCACTCAGGTGGAGACAGGAGGATCAGGAGTTCAAGGCCATCATCAGTTATATAGTTAGTTCAAGGCCAGTGTAAGATACCTGATAGGGGAAAAAATGAAATGTATGCCCTGGCAATGCTGAAGCATGCAGGGACAGCCCATATATGGCGGGTCTGTTGAACTTATCCATATTGGGGTTCATGGTCTAACTTGATGAGAATGACTGATCAGGTCTCTTCCTCAAGAAGGCACCAGATCTCATTACAGATGGTTGTGAGCCACCATGTGGTTGCTGGGAATTGAACTCAGGACCTTTGGATGAGCAGGCAGTGCTCGTAACTGCTCCAGCCTATAGGCTACCTGATACTCTGTCTCAAAACAAAACAATAACAAAAACCAGGAAATCAGAGTCCACACATGTCTGTTCTAGCACCTGGCCATAAAGAATATTTGTTACTAAGTCTTTTATTTTTTATTTTTTTTAAAGATTTATTTATTTATTATGTATACAGTGTTGTTTCCATGTCTGCCTACATGCCAGAAGAGGGCACCAGATCTCATTACAGATGGTTGTGAGCCACCATGGGTTTCTGGGAATTGAACTCAGGACCTCTGGAAGAATAGTCAGTGTTCTTAACCTCTGAGCCATCTCTCCAGCCCACTAAGTCTTTTATTAACAGATATAAATCTCAAGTATCCTGGCTCCAAACACTAAGTCATATTGCCTAATACAGTGCCCAATAAATGTTCACAGAATTAGTGTCAGCTCCTATCTATCAATCTGTATCCCCAGCACAAAGTGCATAATACACATGAGCATAGACATTGTACCTGAATGAGAATTCTAGATGGTAAAGGTCTCAACACAACAGACACAAGAACAGTTTTACAGCAAGCAAGGGCTAAGCAAGATGATGGGAGTGGGAGGTAAGGGAGGGGGAAGGAGGGAGGGGAGACCCTAAGCCTCCTAATGGGAAAACAGCACTGGTTTTGGCCAGTCAAGTACCTGATGTTCTCGTTCAGTGCATACAGTTCATTGCTCTGCAGACCGCCCCCTTTGAAAACGTTGATCACAGCTGTCTGTACGCTGCAAAGAGACAGAAAAAAATCCCAGTTAGGTGATCTGCCTCCAGGAGCCATTTTTTTCAAACAGATCACAGGAGAGGTCATGAAGAGCTGGGAAGCCCTAGGGGATACTCGCAGCTGCATCTTCTGTCCGTTTCCTTAATGTCCTAGAAGTACTGAGGAGACGGAAGCAAAGGAATTCAAAGGCAGTTCCAGGCATCTTGCAGGTCACAGAGGGCTTCTTCCCCCTGGTCACATAGAGGCAGACAGTGGACCAGCTCACTACTGGAACCTGCAAGCATCCAGAAAGCGTTCATTGCCAGCAGGAGCGGACCCTGTCTGATCTTACAACTGGGAAGTCGCCATATTCTCAGATAGAAACTATAACCATTTGCCTTTATAATAAAATTTTCCATGGGCCTTTTTTGTCTTTTTATTTCTCCCCAGTGAGGTAAGTAGACAGGCATAGAGTTAGGCTCTAAGGGCCGCAGTCAGGGCTCAACTCCACTCAACTCCAGGGACCTGGCTCCAAACTCTCACCAGAAGAGCTGGTTATAATATTGTCTGTGCTGAGGAATTTTACAGGAGTCAATGACCCTCGGAATGCCAGAATATTCCAGGCAGCCCCGCTGAGTGGCACCAGCAGAGAGGGTCTGATGGCCATCCACTTAGAAAACACACAGAGAATTCAGTGATGCTTTCATTTATCTGGCGGCCACCCCAGATCTGGAAACCAGTAGCCCGAAGACTTACGAGGCAGTGCTGGTTTGCTGACCTGCTCAGGGCTTGGCTCACAAGCTCTGCCGGACACCTTCCAAAGGTACGTCTCCTGTCCCAAGCACTAGCGGCTCAGGTGAAAAAGACTGTGGCATATGCCACCCACCGAGCTTTGCACAGAAACACGCCTAAGCTTCCTAAATAGGAGATATGAGGTCATTTGAAAGACTCTACCCTTAAATCCTCACGCGGTGAAGGGTGTTAAGGGGCATGAACAGTAACTGTAGATTCTAACTCAATGATCCCAGGCTGGCAAAACGGATCCTGATAGGCTAGAACTCACAGTGAGCTACTTTCTCTATGAAAACAAGGGGTACTTGCCCCAATCATCACCAACACTAGGACCAGACTTTATGAGCAAGGCTCTCAAGGCAGCAGATGTTCAACAAACCCCCAGATCATCCCAGACTCCTCCCTGGTGGCCCTGGACCCTTACCTGTTCCAGGCAGAGTTGGAACTCAGCTGCAGAGCCTGCTGGGCAGCCTGGAAGCGGGGCAGCTCACTGAGCACGGGAGAGCTCATAAATCGTGGTCTGGGACGGCGGAAGGAGCCCATCTTGTGGAACTCAACAGGCAGGAGGGGAGCAAGGCCTCGGGTCATAAGTCTAGGTGAGGACTGAGCTGTGTCTTCAGGACCAAACGTTTCTGGCCACGCACGGAAAAGGCTTTTCCCAACGCTGCTTCTGGGATCTCTTAAAACCCCACTCCGAGCCAACACCTGAAACGAGAGGCGACCTCTCCTGAGAATCTGGCTGAAAACGTCTAACTAAAGGATGCTGGCGAGACTCTCTAGCTAAATGATCCTAAAATCAATGAGGAAGGAGACACAGCAAGAGCCTCTATTACCACTGAGGCTCCTGTTCACTGTGTGTGTGTGTGTGTGTGTGTGTGTGTGTGTGTGTGTGTGTAGAGCATGGGACATCACTTCATGACTGAGATACACCAAGTCCTCCAAACAGAAAGGCAGCCTCTGTGGGCACCTCAAGAAAAACGTAAAAGCTCCTTTTCCTTGTCAGTAAAGACTTTCCACCCTCTGTCCCATCAGCCACTACGTGTTGTCCAATATTCCTCAGGTCACGAGTGTTTCTTCTCTCAGGCACATCTTGCCATCCCTTTCCTTACCTGTGGTGTGTTTATCTAGTCCATCAGGACATAGTTACTGTTTGATGTGTAATAGCCATCGTAACATGTCAAGCAACCAAAAATCTCTAAGGCCCAGGCCCTGCCTGCCTTCCGGAAACTCTCACTCCATGGTAAAGATGACTGATTGCTCTTGTACCTGTTCATTCAATAAATACTCACTATGCCTATAAGCTCCAGGTGCTGAGATACTGCAAGATGATAAGAAGGCCATGGGACTCTTTCATGTAACTGTCCCATGTAACAGTCCCGTGACCCTGCCCTAGGCCCTTTTCAAGGCTTTTAAGCCATTTCTTGTTCTCCTTCACCAGAATGATCCTCCTTTGGCTCTGTGCATTTCTAAATCCAACTAATTCTGTCAGGTCAGGTCAATATAATCTTGTCACTGAGCAGGGCTAGGTGCAGACCTGCAATCTTAGCTACTCGGAACGGCTGAGGCAGTAGAATCCAAAGTCAAAAGCATTCCTGGGCTACAGTACATGATAAAGTCAACCTGAATAAGTTAATTAGACCCCCAGCTCAAAATAAAAAATGGAGAAACTATAAAAAGTGTCAGAGAGATGGATCAGAGAAAAAGGTCTGCCACCAAGTATGACAACCCAGAGTTCAACCCCTAGGACACACATGATAAAAGGAGCGAGCCAACTTCCACAAGTGCACTGCACACACACACACACACACACACGAGTAAGTAAACATTTGTCTTAAGTAAAGAGGGCTGGGAATGTAACTCAGAAGTAGAACGTGTATACATGTCATAAGCTCTTTGGGGTCAATGTTCAGTTCCACATGCACAAAATAATCTTGTTCCTTGCAGCAAAACACAAGATGCTTTATATCTCCAGTGGAAGGCGACGGCTTTGCAATGAGAGTTTTGGTCTGGGGTTCAGGAGTTTACTCAGGCCCTCCCACGTCGCATGACTTCAGACACTGTGAGTGTTCTCAGGTGCTAGTGTACCAGCCTCACAGGACTGGGGAGGGATGAAACAAGATCAACTGACATGCCCAGCAGGCTGGCAGAGCGCTGTGCCTCAGGGATAGCTCGCTCCTTCGATGCTCCTCTCTCAGCGCTTCTGAATCCACCATTGCAGTCACCTCAGCAGACTGGAGTACAGCAGGAAGCAGCCAAGGGCGCTTTCTTTCTCGAAAGGTTTAGTAGATTTCACTCAGGGTGTCTTTTTGTTTGTTTTATTTGTCTGGGTTTTTTATTTTGTTTTGTTTTTACTGCTACTTCTGGCCTAACTCAGATAAGTTAACTCAGATAAGTCCCAAAGACCAACGAAGGGAAAAAAAAGATACCAGTCATGAGTAGCAGTCTGCAGGTTGGCAAGGAAAGTCCCACAACCTCAGCTGCAGCATTTGATGCACAAGGAAGGGACACCATAGCCAGCACCATGACAATTCAACTTGTCAGGAAGGCATGGAGGTGCTGGTGGCTTCATGTAGGCAATGGGCCTACTGACACTGGATTCATAGGCTCAGAAGGATGTCTGGTCCCACTCTATAACTGTAACTGTTTTCCTTAAGGGAAGCAGTTTCATGTGCCATCTTCTTAAACAGTCTTTGGCTGGGAACCCTGCACACCAAGCAAATCAATAGTTATCAAAATTGATTAATAAATGCTGCAGAAGCCTGTTAAGTTCTGGAGAGGGTTTCAACAGGTTTCCAAATGCCAGAAAACTTAGAAAGATCTATGCACATCAGTGATGAGGGGAGGGTAAAATGAAACCATGGATCCCTCAGAATGCAAACACTGGCTGGCTTAAGGCTTCACTTGCCAACAAAGGTCCCTCTGCTTAGTCAGGATGCATCCCTGAGCCCCGCTCTGAAAGGCCCGTGAAGTACAATCATTGTGTAATTGCCGGATATTAACTCACCCTGTAAAGCTGCCGCCCACTCCGTGGCACTAGCTCAGGGAAGCAGAGGAAGGCACAGGACACAAAGTCAGGGGCCGCACACGTGACATTTCTCCTAGGGGCTGAGACTACAGAGGCTCTAAGGAGGCTCCTGCCCCTCCATGTCTCAGCTACAGCTTCTAGATCTCCCATTCCAAGCTATCTGAGCATCCCACACAGCACCCTAGGCAAACCCGGTCACATGGGCCAGCTCCAGCAGCATAGCCTGCCCTGTTATAAACAAGGGTAACTCTCAAAGGACAACGACCACAGTGCGCACACCCAAGTCAGGGACACACGCAGCAAAAGCTTCCCTCTGGTTTGTTTTCAGCCCCCAAACGTCATCCTTTTCAGCTGATGAAGATGAGGAGAGTATGTGGTCCCCACCATCCCTGCTCGTCAGACAGGCAAGCAGTCGTGTGGAAACCGAGGGAGGAAGCTCTGCCCACAAGGGCCTGAAGAAAGGTGGGCGCACCCTGTATGCACCTGCTAAGGCACTGGCCCTTCAAGAACTAGCTTGTCCTGACCCAGATACGATGAGTCAGAAGTGACAGGACAGACAGGGCCTAGGAGCGCAGCCATTAGAACCAACAGACGTGGTGCGCATGAGCAAAGAGATTTATCCAAAATCTCCAACATGGGATTAAGCCAACACGGCCTAGAACTTCCATTCCGCAGTGCCAGACCTGAGAAGTTCTGCAGCCCCAAGGGCCAGGGTAGGAAGCCCTTGAAGCCCGAGAGGAGATCCACTCACACGGAACGCACAAGCCTTAGCTCACCGCTCAGGACAAAGGTAGAATTAAGGATGAAGGGGGCATGAGTAAGCTGCCTGAAAGGATACTGGACACTGTCACCAAGGTGACTATCCAGCCCTCACGAAATGCCATCTTAAGTTAGAGAAGTTAAGTAACCAATCTGAGGACACAAGTCACTGCCATGTCATGGTCGGCCTGCCTTCCAGCCCATCTCCACTTTCCACACTACTAAACTCAGACAGGATCCTAGAATTAAAGTTACTGAGTTTGAAATACCAATCACCAACCTTCATGTCAAAACCTAAATCTCATGCCTCCCAAGATAAGTAATCTACCAAAATCAACTGGACAGCCCCCCCCACACACACACGATCGAGACCAAAGGAACAGAGTAAGAGGAAGGACCCCATGAGGAGATGCAGGCTTGCCAGTCAGACAGACAGCCTTGCCTACTGTGTGACCTTGGACAAGGTACGCGACCTCTGAAGCTTGATTTTTCTCTCCAGGAAAGGGATGCACCAACAGAGTACCAGGAGTGTTTGTGTACCGGGAGTGTTTGTGAAGCACCCACATGCACCCACATGCTTTACCTTACAAGGAGCAAGCGTGACACAGTACTGACCAAATCAATAAGGGAATAATGTTTTGTATTGCATCAAGATTGCCCAGCCCTCGCAGCAGCGGCAAAACAGCAATGCTTCTCTCATTGCTGGGGCCTTCCCCAGAATCTGAACAACATTCCCTCCAGCCAGGCCCCTGACACTGTCACAGAAATGGACTTGATCTCTTCAGACCGTTAGTGTCTTACACACAGCTTCAGGCACTGAGGCTTCACTGCCCTAATGCATATATCCCCTGCTTCTAAATCTCACCCAGCCCCGGGCTAGGGATGCAGCTCCGACAGAGGGTGAACTAGCATTGCGTAAACCAGCGTGATGATACATGTCTGTATCATCTAAGCACTGCAGAGGTGGAGCAGAGGATCAGAAGGGCATAAGGGTGTTCAAGGCCAGCCTAGGCTACCAGAGACTCTTCCTCATTAACCAGAAAACATACATACGTACATACAAATAAACATATCATGCCCAACCACAGGAAGCAGGCAGAGCAAGGATTTGACCCTTAATTAAGAAACTGAGGCAGAGTGACTCAGCCAGGACCGGAGGGCTATAACCAACCCAGAGCTAGTCAAGAAAGGCTCTACCTTTAAGACTGGTCCCATAACATACCAGCCCAGGTGACTGGTTTTGTCTTTTTTTTCCTAAATATTTCAAGATTATGACTCATTATGAAAGTTATGACTCAGTATGACTCACACTTGAAAAGTGTATGCAACCCAGGCAGTGGGGGCACACATCTTTAATCCTAGCACTCAGGAGGCAGAGGCAGGTGGATCTCTGTAAGTTCAAGGCCAGCCTTGGTCTACAGAGCGAGTTCCAGGTCAGGTTCCAAAGCTACACAGAGAAACCTTGTCTCGAACAACAAAAGAAAACAAGAAAGAAAGAAAGAAAGAAAGAAAGAGAGAGAGAGAGAGAGAGAGAGAGAGAGAGAGAGAGAGAAGTGTATGCACACAAGCACATATTTCAAATATGACAGAGACCTGCCAGCAGCTGGAGGAATACAACACTGGCTCAGAAAGCCATGCCCCCACTTCCTGGACAATGGCATATTTGCTTCTATAGGGGAAAGAAAGGAGGGGGGGGGAGGAAGAGGAAGAGGAAGAAGAAGAAGAAGAGAGAACATTATTCATGGTATCTGCAACAGGAAGTGGAAGGCTACCTCAAAAGCTGAGTGTACACATATTAATGCTAGCCATGATGTCACCCGTAGCCACTAAACACTTAATATGCGCCTTGTACAACTGGAGAGTGAATTTTGATTTTACTTAATTTTATGCCAGTGTCTACAGGTTAGTGTGTGCACATCTGTAGGAGCAGCAGTCACCATTAGGTGTCATTCCTCCTCAGGAATAGTCCACCAAGATTCTAAAACAAAACTCACTCTCCTTCCCCAAGAAGCTTTCAATAGCTCCTCAGCCTGGGATGGAGCCTCTGCGGCCCTCCCTCCCCTCGGTACTGCATGCTGATTGGCTTAACCTTGCACAGGTCTTGTGCAGGCAGTAGCAGCTGCTGAGTCCTCAGTTGAGTGCAAGGGTCCTACCCCATTTAGGAAACACCGTTTTGCTTTAGTCTTCCGCGATTTCTGCCTTATGCCCCCTCCCCTCTTTAGCGGTTTGTCCCTGAGCCCTGTGGAGGCAGGAGGTGACACAGATGTCCCCTGGTAGATGACCCTTCCACAGACATTCTCTATGCTTGACCAGTTGTGGGTTTCTGCATTAACACAATCTACTGCACACAATGCTTCTCTGAGATTCAGCTTCAGGACTGAGATTCATTTATCTACGGCTAAAGATATATGTCTCCAGAAGGCAGTCAGATACTATGTTCATTACCAAAATCCAGCAGTTTTACACTTGGGGCCTAACAGTTGCCCAGCCTCGGATTCTGGGCCAGATTTATAGTAGTAAGTGTGTGTTTGAGCCTGTGGATTATGCCCTAAGGACAATCAGAAAGTGATTTCTTACTCATACAACATCCATTCCATGGGCATGATAGCCCATGGGCCTATCCTGCAAGGACAGTCATTATTGCGACTCACGGAGCCATAGCTGTTGATGACTTTTTACACACCACCTTGCTTTTCATTCAGTCTTCCATTGGCCTAGAGTTGGTTCCCTTCACTAGACTGGTTGGCCAGCAAGCCCCGGGAATCTTCCTGTCTTTGCCTTCCCAATGCTGGAATTACAAGCCCACTCCAGCACACCTGGCTTTTCTACATGGCTTCTGAGGAGCAAACTCGTCTTTATGCTTGTTCGGCAAGCACTGTACTGACTCAGACAACTCCCTACCCCTTACTTCACTTCCTTCCTTCCTTCCTTCCTTCCTTCCTTCCTTCCTTCCTTCCTTCCTTCCTTTCTTATTTATTTTCCTTACTTCACTTTTAACAGCCACAATATTTTAACAAGGGCGGGCAATTCTTTCTTCCTGCTAGTACACTACAGGCATCTCCTACCGCTTCGTTGATCTGCTTTTCGATTAGAATGGCAGACGATGCAACCCAATTAGAGGGAATCACATTTTATTCGGCCATCACCCTGTGAAAGGACGTTTAGGAAGATTCCAGGATTCTGGGATGGCAGAGGATGAGTCAACTTTTAGGTCTCACGGCCCTGATGTGCTTCTGATGCCTCGGCTTGTCTGACAGCTCTTAGCCAGCTTCACTCTGTGGCTCTGACGTCCACCCACACAGAAGTCCAGAAATAGCACACAGGAAAGGGGTAAGGGGTGATGTCTCTGGCTCCAGGGGATAAGACACCACAAGGCCATGTCACTCCAGGCTTGGGATCAGAGGAACTATCATCAAGGTTCTTTCTTTTACTAAGAGGCAGGCAGAAAGAATGACCTGAAGATACCTTCTAGACAAAATCTCACACAGCCCAGGTTGGCTTTGAATGCACTCTGAAGCTGAGGATGACCTTGAACTTCTGATCCACCAAGCGCTGGGGTTACAGGCATTTGCCACCGTAACACGTTTATTTTTGCGTTAATCCTCAGAACTCATTAAGTTTTACCTTATATAGCAGAAGCTATGATGAAGTTAAGCTCTTAAGAGCAAGGGATTATCCAGGATCTGTGGGTCCTACATGTAATCCAGGCAACTTAAAAACCACGGTGAAGATGAAGGAGCAAAAAGACAGACAGACAGCAAAATCTGGGAAGACAGAGACAAAGACAGCAGTGATGTAGCTATAAGCCAAGGAATGCCAGAAGCCTCTTAGAATCAGGACGAGAAAAGCTTCCAGAAGGAAGATGGCTTCAGTATGACTTGACTCTGGACCTGGGCTCTCCAGAACTGTGGATAAATAAATTTCCACTGTTTTAAGTCACAAAGGTCATGGTAACCTGTTACAGCAGCTATTGGAACCCACTACTTACTACATGCACAGCCTTGGACTATCTGAACTACAGTGTCCATCAAGAAGAAAGACTAAGGAGAGTTTCCGTGGAGAGATGTGAAGATCATAGATACTGTTAGGAAGAGCGGGGCATGGTTTCTGTAACTGTCCAGGGAATGGTCCAGGTAGAGAGAAACTCTGGTCACAAAAGACAGGCGGAGGAGGCCATGTTGATGTCCGTGGTCTGTGCCGCCACTGGAGACCATGCTGATGTCAGTCTGTGCTATCTGAGATGATGTGATTCATGCTGTGATTGGGGGCCAAGTTGATGTCCATGGTCCGGCTGCCACTGCTATGGACAAGGAAGCTTCTTTTGCTGTGGTATCTATGATGGCAAATGGGAGCCATTGAAGGCTCCTGAACAACCTCCCCTGCCCGAAACAAACAGTCCAGAAAGGAAGCTACTGAAACTTGAAAACTGTGATAAAGATGCTGAAGTGTAGCTCTTCCGTTGATAGCTTTTGGCAGGAAGGGGGTGGGGCTCAGTTTTCTTTAAAGGGCTGGCCACTGGGAGTTTGACCAACGAGTATATGGAAATATGAATTAGACTTGGTGGGGCTTTCGAGGGGGATACAAGGGTAGAAGGGTGAACCTGGGAGGAATGGAAAGTGAGTGTGATAGGGGTGGATTGTACAACATTCCCAAATAAAGAGTAAAAATGTCATCTTTGGAAAAAAGAATAAGAAGATGGCCACTATTATATTTTATCATTATTTCACTTCTCTGGTACTTGATTTATCTTTTTGTTGTTGTTTGTTTACTCTAATAAGCTTACATGCCAGTTCTGTCTTCTGGAGATGCTGTATCTGCCATCTATGTTTTTGTGTTTTCTCAAATATGCAACCTTAATAAAAACTTATTCTCCTGGGGCGGGGGAGGGGATGCCACCGCAGGATGGTGTCGATGGGATGCTCTTCTCCGTCCCATAATCCCACTGGACGCATGTCTCTCCACCCGCCTGTTCCTGAAGCCACTTACAACATGTCACATAATAATGAGGCTTATTATCAGTTGCAATTGTTAGGCCAGCGTCTTGGGCTTCTTACTGGCTAGCTATTACTGTAAGTTAACACGTTTCGATTAGTTTACATTTTAGCATGGGGCTCGTGGCTTGTTATCTCACATCTTGCTTCCCTGGCAGCTATGTGGCATCTTCCTGACCTGGCCTTTTCTCTCTCTGTATCTTTGTTTGGACTTCCCGCCTAGCCATATTTTGCCTGTGCATTGGCCAAAACAGCTTTATTTATCAGCCAATAAAAGCAGCACACATCCAGAAATACATCCCACATCAGGATGGTACTATCGCTTCTGGCTGGGCAGCTGACTCAGAACAGGGATGAGGTTAGGTGTGGTGGCTCAAGGAAGACACACAGGAAGTGTTTGGTAGGTGCAGCCCGTTGTTTATTTGTATCACCACCACTACTCCATTCATCGGCTGAATCTGTCAGAACAAAACACCACAGCCTGGTTGGCTTACACCGTACCAATGGACGCCCTAGCTCTGGAGGTTGAAAATTCGAGACCCAGGAATCAAAAGGGTTGGTCTCCCCTGAGGCCCCTCGCTCTGACTTGCAGATGGCTTCTTTCCCACTGGGTCTTCCCTCCATGCTCTCACTGAGTTACCCAAATGGCTTCTTCTATGGAGATACTAATAGATTGGGTTAGGGCCACAAGTCAAGCTCTTTACACATGTGAAGAGGCACAGTGGCTATAGCTTCAACGCGGGGACATCACCTCAGCCCATAACCCCACGATAATCACAGGAAGCACAAGTCTAGTGTCTCTGCATTGAACAGATTCTCTTCTGAAGGACCAAGCTACCGAAACTGTCATGTAAGCGTGCTTTAAATGATAGATTTAGTGAATGGTCGACTTCACTTCCGTTCTACACACAGCTGGGGTGTGGGGTCGCAGAGCCCCTGGGAGGCATCGCTGGCCGGGCTCTCTAGGTGCCCCACCTAGTTTCTTTGCCAAGCTCTTCACCCATCTTGGGGAAAAATTTGTTGCCACGTTTTCTCCCCACAGCTGGCAGAGTTGGAGTTTGGGGTCAAGACAACAGATTGTGGATGGCATGCAAGAGGAGGGAGTGGGCGTGGAGATGAGGAGGGGAAGAAAGAAGACAGATCTGGGGATGAAGATGGGGAGTGGGCGTGGGAATGGGGTTGAGGATGGGGGTAGGGCAGGAGGACAGGGGTGGGGATGAGGATGGGTAGGGGACACGGGATTGGGGAAGAGAATGAGGGTGGAGATAAGGATGCAGATGGAGTGTAAGGACAGGAGTGGGTGTGAGGGCAGGGTGGGGCACAGGGATGGGGAGGAAGCATGAGGGCAGGGGTGGGGAATAAGGATACAAATGGGAACGAGGACAGGGCCTAGGAATAGAGGTGAAGAGATTGAGCATGAAAACAGGAACAAGATAGGGACTAGGGATGGGGACACAAAGCATAAGGTCGGGGGTTAAGGCTGGGACAGGGTTCTGGTGGGGGGAATGATACAGGGACCCTCTGCACCCATAGATACAAGGACAAAAGGAGACATTGCCCTTATGGCACATGCAAATGAAGTCCACTAGGGCTCCAGCTTGGCCTCTGAAAACGGAAGTAGCATCGTAACAGAACAGCTTAAAATAAAGAAGTGTGAGCTGGTAATGGCTGGAGGCTTCCAGGAAAAAGCCGCTTCAGTGTAAACAAGAGTCAAAGACAGAGCCACCCAGTCTGATGTAACCTCCAGGAACAAGAGAAGAATCCAGTTCCCAGGCAGACAGAAACAGCCCGCTTCACATGCTTCCCAGAGCTCAGCAGCATCTGCCCTGCATCCTGAACACAGGCGTCGGTGTCTCCCTGAAAGGCAAGACTCACCGGGACTCAGCCCCACACTCACCGACACTGGAACTCGCTGACCCGTCCCCTCCCCCACAGCAGAGCAGCCTTTATAGTGATGGTGGGAATGGTGGAGCTAGTTCCTGGGGGTCTATGTCAGACAGTGGGCACACAGGCGTCTATGATGTCAGACAGTGGGCACACAGATGTACGCCTTCCTCTCAAAAACAGACTGAGGAGCAGTGGTCTGGAGATAACCATACCTGCCATGCTGGCTGTCATTTTGTCTATTTGAAACAAGCCAGAGTGGTCTGGGAAGAGGTAATGTCGACTGAGCTCATAGGCAAATCTGTAGGGCATTTTCTTGATTGACAGTTGATTGGGAAGGCTCAACCCACTGTGGGTAGCGCCACCCGAGGCGGGTGGTCCTAGGGTATAGAAGCAAACAAACTGAGCAATACATGAGTAAGTGAGCAGCAATCCTCTGTGTTCTCCTTCAGCTCCTGCCTCTAGGTTTCTCCCAACTTCTCTTCACGATGGACTGACTATCAGCTATGAGATGAAATATGTCCTTTCCTTCCTAACTTACCTTTGGCCATGGTCTTGATCACAGCAACAGGTAGCCCACTAGGACACTTAGACACTTACACTGACCCAAATCAAAATGTGCCACATATTTTACAGTGTACCCCCAAAGTTTGTGGAAGCCCTTGCACTTGGCCCTCCAGTCACCAGGAGACAGGCTCTGTTACCATCACACAGAGAAAGGATGTGGGTGCACAACGGCAAATCTATCTAAGGTCGCACACTGAGGAGAGAGTGTGATGGGACAAGAATCCAACAATGAAGAACGCACAGTACTCGCGCCATTTAAGTCACTGTCACACCAACACCTTCCAAGACTCCCCACAGCTGGGAGAGTAAACCCAGCTCCACCCTTCGCACCCTTGCCTTTAGGTACTGCATGCCGGCTCCTCAGCTCACTTCACTTCCGCCACCACCTCCCGCTCCCCACCGGGGCCTTTCCACGCGCTGTGTCCCCAGCCCATTCTCAGGCTCAACCCATCCTCTTTCCCCTTCATCCCTTGATTAGGTCTCATCACTCCCAAAGAGCCCCCTCCTCGCCATCTTTGTGGTCTTATCACAAGTGGCCTTGTAAAATGTACAACATTGTTACTTTTTCCTTCAACATATTTTTACTGACTTTGGGGGGGATTTCACATCACACACCCTAATCACACTCATTTCCCAGTCTTTCCTGCACCCACCCCCAGCCCTTGTGCCCTCTCATCTTGACAAAAAAAGGGGAGAAAAAAAAAACTCCAGTCCAATTTGTGTTATCTACTTACTCTCTGTGGCCTGTCCCCAAATAGAACTGAGTCCTTCCCTTCCAGCACCCCCACCGGAAGTCATGAAGTGTGGAGAGCTATACTTCAGCATCCTTATCACACTTTATAAGAGTTAGCTTCAAGGACTTCCTGTTTAGGCTGCTACTTTTGAGAGGTGTTGGAGGGGGAGTAGGGGTTGTCACAGAAGCCTTCCACATCTGCGATCATCGCTATCACTGCCAAAGTAGCCTCCTTGCCCTTTATAATCAGTGGAAGCACGGATCATGGGCCTCTACCCAACAGCACAGACCACAAACACTGGCCCTTACCCAACCTGCCCCCCACCCCCTGCTGCAATAAGGCCAAGGACCCAAACCTGGCCCTTGGCATCAGCCTGGACTATGGACCTCACCATGGCCTCAGGAGGCAGCACAGGCCTCACATCAACATGACCCCTGAGGGCTGTACAGACCAGAGATATCAACGTGGGTGCAGGGGGCAACACAGACCATGGACATCGACAAAGACGCCAGCTGCAGTAAGGTAAGAACCCAGACATGACCCTCGCCTGCAGCATGGACCTAGATATCACCATGACCTCAGGTGGCGCAGTACAGGCCACTCACATCAATATAGTCCCACGGACACCAACATGGCTTTAAGCCACCACACAGACCATGGATACCCACATGGTGTTAGGTGGTATCGCAGGGCTCAGACATCAACCTGAAGCCCTGCTGCATCAGGACCACTGACCCACACACCTCGGCAGCATCACAGACCACAGTGGCCCTTCAAGGAGGTCCAATTGTTCCTCACCTCAGGTCTACATCACCGCCCAGAGCCAGGGCTATCCTGAGGCTGGGCGATGTGCTCAGGGGCTGAGTCTACATCTGCAAAGCTCCAGGCTGCTGCACAACACCCTGCCAAGCCCACTGGGCAATGGCACGTTTCCCTGTCACCCTCAGCCCTCTCTCCCACCTGTCACATCTCTGGTTCTGCCTCTCTTCTCAGTACACACACTGCTCAGCTCTTCCATCCGTCCAACGCACATTCATTCTGAGTGTGGCACCTGCTGGACCCCTCACTTGTGTGAGTGCCCAAAATTGTCGCCTCTTAAAAGGCCCATGTCCTCAAGTGCCCTGTGGTAGCCCACCCACTGAGGATACTATGAAGTGATGGGTGCTATCCAGGGGGGCATAGAAAGAAAGAAGGCTGCACATAGCTATGTGTATACCATTCTGCTGCTGCCACAGAACAACTCAGGGGTCATATTTTAATTAAGAGCATAAAGTGACTATGGAACCCTGGGCCAGATACTGATCATGCTCATCCCCACGAGGGCTTCTGCTGGGTGGCAGGCACGCCAACATCAGGAAAGTCTCTTTTCTAAATTTGAAATGTGAACCTGGATTATTGATTCAAATAGACAAAGACACCAACAGTGGCTCCTACGGCCCTGAAAAAAAAAGAAAAACGTAAGAGGAAAGGGTGTGTAATTTGCTCACAGTCAGTGTTTAGAAGGTAGGTGCTCAGAACCAGAAGCTGGCTTTTGGTCTCAAGCCAGGGCTAACAATCCCAGCCCATTCGTACATGTGCCTGTTCACTCAGCACACTCAGCAGGTTCCCACAGCGGGGCTGCTGTGGAGAAGGACCTGGAGGCCGAGGACTCGCTGATGGAAGAGAAAAGGAAACATCAAGCAGTTTCTCCCCCCACCACCACCACACTTTTTTTTCACCATACATCACAAACTGACCAGAACAGGACAGCTCTGACCACGGCAGAGAGTAAGGGGAAACCCACTTGTCAAACTGAAACAGCACCTACCCAGCTTAAAGAAGGCAGTCACTGTACAAGCCAATCAGCTTTTGACACTGCGATATTAGTCCAATTTTACCTGACCTTTCCCAAAATTCATGTGTGTGTGTGTGCTGTGCTCACATGGTTGTGTGTGTGTGTGTGTGCTGTGCTCACATAGTTGTATGTATGTGGGTATGTGTGTGTGCTGTGCTCACATGGTTGTGTATGTGTGTGCTGTGCTCACATGGTTATGTGGATGTGTGTGTGTGTGCTGTGCTCACATGGTTGTGTATGTGTGTGCTGTGCTCACATGGTTATGTGGATGTGTGTGTGTGTGTGCTGTGCTCACACGGTTGTGTGTGTGTGTGTGCCGTGCTCACATGGTTATATGGATGTGTGTGTGTGTGCTGTGCTCACATGGTTGTGTGTGTGTGCTGTGCTCACATGGTTGTATGTATGTGGGTATGTGTGTGTGCTGTGCTCACAAAGTTGTGTGTGTGTGCTGTACTCACATGGTTATGTGGATGTGTGTGTGTGTGTGCCGTGCTCACATGGTTATATGGATGTGTGTGTGTGTGCTGTGCTCACATGGTTGTATGTGTGTGTGCTGTGCTCACAAGGTTGTGTGTGTGTGCTGTACTCACATGGTTATGTGGATTTGTGTGTGTGTGTGCTGTGCTCACATGGTTATGTAGATGTGTGTGTGTGTGCGTGTGTATGTGTGTGTTGTGCTTGCATAGTTATGTGAATGCATACTCATGTACGTGCAAGTAGAAGACAGAGAAAGAACTCTACAGTTGGGACTTCCTTTATTCCTCTCCATCTTATTCCTCTAAGACAGACTCTCACAGGGTTGCAAGCTTGCCATCCTGGCTAGGGTAGCTGGCTATCAAGCTCCTGGAATCTGCCTGATTCTTCCCTATAATGCCAGCATTAATAAAATTGTCAATAATACATAGCTTTTTACATAGCTACTGAGGATTTGAACTCAGATCCCCTTGTCTGCACTGAGCCATCTCCCCAGACCTGATACTTCTAATGTGATTTTTTTCAAAGAATTTCTCACAGATGACTCCTATCAAACTTACTCAGCTGGCTGGGTCCTTTCGAGACCAAACATATAATAAGTGTTTGTTTCATCCCATCAGAGCTATGGCCCCAGCATTCTGACCAGAATTTTCCTTTCACATCTGCTGACTTAAATAAAGTTCACTAAGGGTTTTTCCTCCCAGAGCCGGGATTTTCTCCTGCTTGGCTAGCTGTGCAGTCTCCTCCTTGCTGACCCTACTCAGAGGTGTCAGCAGCAGGCACCACAGAGAGTCCTCCCACAAGAACTCGATCCCTAACATAACACAGCCACAGCCAGCTTTAGCCTATGATTGGCTCCAAAGCACCACTTCTTCAGATTCGCTTGTCTCCATTTCTCTGTCTGAGCTCATCATCACCCCATCATCTATCTGCTCCTTTACTGAAACACAGTATCCTCTCTCTCTATTTCAAGGAGACAGGGTGAGCCTGCAGCCCCCCAGCTATCACAGAGACACACAGCAAAGCAAAAGCCTCCGAGCCAATGCAAGAAACCAAATCCACACTCCAAGGCCACTGCATGAAAACCAGGTCAGAGAGGCTACTGTTAACAGTAGGGTTGCTGTCAGGCAGTGTGTGTGTGGGGGGGGCACACCTTTAATCCCAGCAGACGCAGAGGCAGGTGGATCTCTGAGTTTGAGGCCAGCCTGGTCTACAGAGTGAGTTCCAGGACAGCCAGGGCTACACAGAGAAACTCTGTCTAGAAAAAACAAATACATAAACAAACATTAAGGAAGAGGAAGCAGAGAAGGAGGATGATAAAAAAAAAAAGAAAAAAATGACAATCAAAAAAAGAGTGGGATTGTTTCATCATATAAAATGACTAACATGGCAATTGTATTGACATTTTACTACTGGTTAGATTAATATTAATTATCACTAAAGGCTACTTGTGACGGGCCAGGCCTCAATCTGCATGTATTATTATCATTAATTTCCACCAAAATCCAGAAAGGCTGGCTTTATTAGATTATTATCTGTTTTATAATCCCTATGTTGCAAGATGAAAAAACTGAGGCATGGAGAGTCACGTGCCCGACAGCAGAAAACTCATAAAGGTGTCCCAAAGAGCGATCCTACAGGCCCCAGAGTCTGGGCTCCCAAACTCTCTGCTTTACACATGCGTGTGTTGGCTGCACAGGCTGCCAAGAAGCTGGACACCGCCCCTCACTTTCCCTGTGAGCATCACCTTTCCTACCTCGTCCTTTCTCCCTTCCAGGAGAAGACCTTGCTTCTCCAGAGCCCTTGGCAAGCCACCGTCTTTGTACCAATCGTTCTTTGTGAATCTGACCAGCCCTAAAAGGATAAAAGTCCTTCATAGCAAGGACCCCACCTGCCTTCTCCACCGCCACCTGATACTGAGCACAGCACTGGGTACCACACACTTTTAAAAGGGTGAGGAAAGGGAATTTTCTAAGTACCCAGGAAGAGCATTACAGAGGGGCCAGAAATACCCTCCTCGTGATCCAGCACATATCCATCCGGGCATTCCCACTCACTGGGACCTTGCGGACCAGAACCACAAGGGCAAGGAATTCTGGGTCAGTTGATCGGCCAGTGGCACTTGTAGACCTAGCAGGGAAAGGATGCAGATTGCACAGTGGTGCACACTCATTTTCGTAGGACCAATGTTCCAAAGTCTTTGGGGTGGCTCACATCTGTAACCTGAGCTCCGAGAGGTTCAAGTCAGTGTGTGCTACACTGTGAGACCCTATCTCAAAAATAAACAAACCAAAACCAACATGGAAATCTCTAGGGATGCAAAAGGCTAAGGGACAGACACTGGGTTCCACAAATAAGATGAAAAAGGCCCCAGGAGAAAGATGAGCAACTTTCTCAGAGTTCCCTGGCAACCAAACCAAGAATCTAGAAGTCCAAATTTGGACACTCTTCTACATCCGAGCAAACAGGATACAAGCTCAGGGCTTGACCTCGACTCAGCAGAGGTCACTAATTATCGGGAGGACCGAGGACACTGGTAATTTAGTTTCACCTACAAGTAACTATATGACATTACCGCTTGGACCAGAAACCCACTGTATAATTACAAGAAAACCCCCTTCTTTGGTGCAAGTGAAGCGAAACTGTGGGAAATACCACACTTCCTATTTACTCACCTTGACGTCCCCACTTAAACATCAATTTTCTTGGAGTGCACGTGGCTTGGGTGTGGCCCGTGAATGTCATCCACAGTGGTTCTGCAGTGCCTACTCAATGGTAAGCCAGAAAGTCTAGACACAGGCAGTAGCTGAGACGCACCATTAAGGAGCAATTACATTTCTGACACATAATATATATAAAACACTGATGGGTGAAGGAGCGGTCAAACACTACTGCCTGGCAGCCAGCGGCACTTTGAAGTGCTGGGAAATGTGCTCCATGTTAAATGTGCTGTTCCTTGAAAAGTAGGTCTTCTCTCAGAGATAAAATGCTTTTTCCTAAGAAAAGGGGTGAGGAGAAAACAAATTCCTCAGTCAGGAGCAGAGTTATTGCAATGCAATCATTTCACGGAAGTCACAAGCTGGCCAAAGTCTCTGTACCTCAACCACAGCCGAGCGTGTGCCAGGACCTAAGCAGAGAAGCCATTGGCCCATAAAGAAGACTAAAAGAACTACCTCCAGGGAGCTCAGGGTCTGTCATCCAAAAGTAATACTATCATGGTGACAGGCACCAAGGTTACTGATGAAGATGGTCAGTCTGGACAACCAGAGGCAGAATGTTAGATTACATTCGGAAATGACAAGGCTAGACCCATCAAAGGTCAGCTGAAAACTACCGGCTCCCCAGTCCTTGTCCAGGACTCTGAAGTGCGGGAACTAAGCATGGGGAAGGAGACTTTGAGAAAGGAAGACAAACTTTTGTAGGTAAGACGTTTTTGTTTTGTGTTTGTTTGTTTGCTTTTGAGTTAGGGCTTCTCTGTGTAGACCTGGCTGTTCTATAACTCACTCTGTAGACCAGGCTGACTTTGAACTCAAATTCTTCTGCCTTTCCCTCTGGAGTGCTAGGATTAAAGGCTTGCACCACCACCGCCCCAGGGTAGATAAGTAGTAATAAGAACTTTAGAAGCCCTGAGGGCAGACAACACTGTCTCTCCGAGACAAAGATAGGTGACATTGCATAGCATCCAATACTTACTGCCGGCTGTAAAGACAACTCATATATGCAGCCTAGTAACAATAAGAAAATAAAAGGAGAGAATAATTGGTCATGACTAACAAAAAGGATAGGACCCCCTCCCCAAAGGGCAAAATCATTAATGGTCAAGGCAGGAATGCAGTAAGATTACAAAGCAGGACTGTGGCAAAATAAAGCACACATCCACCTTTCATCTGTCTGTCTGTCTCTCTCTGTGTATGTCTCTCTCGTATTGTGGGATTGTGGGTTGCTTTTCAGAGACAGGGTCTCAGCATGTGGTCTAGACTGACCCTGAACTCCTCTGGGCCCTGCCTACAAAGTTCTGTGCTACACTGTGCACTACTACAAACACCCTTACCAGAAAAGCTGGAAAGCTCGTGAGTCAACTCTCCCAGCTTGAAACCTGTGAGTTTTGAGTGTGTAGAGAAGTATGCCCAGTTCTCAGCTGCAGCAGCTTAAAGGGGTAGTGTAGAGAAATCTTGTACTGGTTGTTGAGGTAGGCCTGAGAGAAAATGAGCACAGGACTGAGTAAAACCAAATACGACAACCAAACCAACATTGAAACACAACTCCAGAGGTCAGCAGCAGTACAATGCCTGCTAACATCTGCACGGCACATGAGTACCTAAAGCCCTTTCCCGGGAGGGGGAGGCTCTGAGCATTTCAGCGACATCCCTGAGGCCCACTGCTGCAGCTTCATAGCTCAGTCCTAACATCTGTACCATCCAGAACCTCAGAACTACAGCCTCCATCACCTTAAAAAGTACAGTCGTCCCCGTCATCTGCAGAGAGCATTCCAACACCGCCAGTGAATGCCTCAATCTACAAAAAGTGATGAACTTTATGGATTCCATGGTTTTTTCTTTTCCTGTTGCTACAATATAGCACCATATGGAAGAAAGGATTTATTCTACAACCCACCATGATGAGGATGTCAAGGCAGCAGGAGGCTGAAGAAGCTGACTATATTGTATCCACAGAGATACAGGACAGGAAGAGAGAGTGATGAATGTAGGCCACTGCTCAGCTCCCAATCTGTTTACACAGCTTAGGATCCCAGCCAGGGAATGGTACCACCCACAGTGGGTAGATCTGCTTACGTCAAGGTTATGCCTCAAAAATATGCCCAGAGGCACATCTCCCAGGGGATTCTAGATTCTGTCAAGTTCACAACACCAACCCCACACCTTAGATAGTTTAATTATAAACTGAACAAAGAGACTGACAAAAATAGAATAATAACATACTCTGTTAGAGATTTGTAGTTAGTGTTCATTATTAAGTAAAATAAGGGTTACTGGAACACTAGCCCTACTATACAGGAACAGTGGATCTGATCCCTTTGACAGCTGCTCGGTCACTAACAGGCAGGTAGTGCATACGAGGGGAGCACACTGCACAAAAGCATAATTCACCCAAGCAGCAAATCACAGAACAGCATAGACTTTATGATATATCAGAACAGGATATAATTTAAACATGAATTGTTTCTTTGGGGAATTTCCTGCTTAACATTTTCATAGTAGCTATAGTTAACTGAAACCAAGAACAGTATCAGGAGTAAAGGATAACAGCAGAAGATTCCAGGGGATTTTGATACATTAACCCCGAGGCTTGGCACTGGTTCATGCCAGATGACTCTGGTATACACTAGCATTGATAACGTAGGGCTAGGCCAACACTCTCAACCAAAGCGACAGTCTCCTGCTTCCCTAGGAGACAGTCAGCACAAATGGAGATACTATGGATTGTTACCACTGTGGGGCTTAGGATAGAGGACACCACGATTATCTACTAGACAAAGGCCATCTTACAGCACCACAAGAACTCTGCAGCTCAAAATGTCAATAGAGCCAAGGAGGAGAAACCGTGCTTCAAACCCTAGTATCCGGGCACAAACACTATGGTCTGAGATGCTACATGATCAATAGCACCCTGGAGTGGGATAGACCCATTGGATCCACAGATTGTAGTTTCATGGGATTTCCTTGTGACCCTGCTTTGTAGTAATTTCTTATGAATTAAAACATCCCATCAAGGCTCACCAAGACTCAGGAAACAAGCAACTCCCAAGTCTTAGGAAGTTACTGAAACTCATTAGATTCACAAGCCCCAGCCACCCCAACAAACTTAGATTACCAAGGAAGACTGCTAAGCATCAGAGACAGCCCACCCTGTCCATCTGCCTGAATGTCATGCAGAGAGATCCAGAGTTCCCCATGCTGGGCTAGGTTTTTGGCAATACAACTGTTGTTGAGTCTTCCATGCTGTGAGTAACCACAAAAACCTCATTGGTTCATCTGGGCAAGTGGTGGTGCACACTTTTAATTCTAGCACTCGGGAGGCAGAAGCAGGTGGATCTTTATAAGTTCAAAGCCAGCTTAGTCTACAAGAGCTAGTTCCAGGAGAGGCTCCAAAGCTACAGAGAAACTCTGTCTCAGAGGGGAAAAAAAAACATTCACTGGTTCACCGATTTGAACTTTGGGGGCATCATTACTTTGCTCTGTCCCTGGTTCCCTATGTGGGGTGAAGAGACATCTGTGCCCATCTTCCCAGGTATAGTACCACACAACAGATTTGTGTGCACTTTGGCCATCCTGGATGGCACTTTGGAGTAGGTCAGTTTTACAAGATTTGTAGACAGCAAAAGTGAAGTCCAGAACAACTGAGAAGATAGCACGCTGTGATCAGAGTCTCTCAAGGTAGAGCCTCAGTCAGATTCCCAACCTCAAGTCCCCAGCCCGTGTGGTCTCCCCAATGCCAGTAAAAGCTAACAGTGGGCTCAGGTACCTTTGGGAAGTGTGGTGTGTGTGTGTGTGTGTGTGTAAAAGGGCATCCTGTGAGGGTTTTTCTGAGGCCTAAAAGACATCTATTATCCTGCTGGTAGGTGAAATTTTAAAAATAATTTTAAATACCAGCCATTAATTTTGTCTGCAGATATCACAAGTAAAATAGTCCAAGGGCTCCAAGGGGAGGAGGAAGACAGCTGCCTGATGCTTCAGAGTTCTCCAAACGCCTGCCAAAGTTGACTTGGTCTCCCAGAGACACGGGGAGAGAGGACGATGAGTCACTTCCAAAGGATTTCTGAAACATTCAACAGCAAATATGAAAGAGTTTACCCTGAGGAGTTGCACTGCTGAGGTCAGAAGCAGGTTGTGACAGGGTCGGAAGCCGCTCAGAGCAGGTTAATACAGACACATTTCAGAGCCAGGGGTAGGATTGTGTCCCAGTTCTGCGCAAGGAGAAACAACCTTTGGCTATTGTTGCAGGCTCTGCTTGAACTGACGCATATCCCAACGGTCCAAACAGACGACGGCACCCAACACAGTCCTTTCTTTAATCCCCAAATTTGCGAGCAACCCAGCTCCTTCCACAAAACCAAGAACTCAGCCAGTGTCAAGAGCACCTGCAAGGTTGGAAAAAAAGCTCTGTAAAGTAAGAAGAGAAGAGAGAGGAGGAGGCATTGCTGATGCGCGAGAGAGAACCTGAGTGTACACGTGAGGTTCTTCTCCTGATACCTCAGGACAGAGAAGGGAGCTTGAGAGAACAGAGAAAGGCAAGAGGAAATACACAATCCGATGTAACACGTAATCACACGCAGAGTATACGGCACATGTATGTAATTATGCTGGACAGCGGCAGGGCGTGCGTTTGCCAGGTCCTCCCATAGACCACAGTCAAGAGGAAGAGTCTTCTGGGGAGAGTTCTCCATTCTCCACTAACCTTCTAGGCTACCTCAGCAAACTGCGTTCTCCAGAGGCTGCTGAAACTGGATGAACATGGCCATGAACTTCTGATTTTTATAACAATGTCATACATTGCCTTCTATGGAAATGTAAGACTTAGAGAGAGTCTCTCCTCTTTCTCTCTTTCTCTCTCTCTCTCTCTCTCACACACACACACACACACACATATATATATCTACATTTATATACTATATAAAACATCTTAAATTCTAGAATATGTTACAGTTAAGAATACTGCAGGGTTTTGTTTTTTAAGCCAGCTTCTATTTAATAGAGTGTTTAAATTCCTCGTTAATGGTAATTAGAGAGCAAGCAGCATTTCTTTAAACGCTGCTAGACAGAACTTAATCCAATTTGGTAATCACTAACCTCTGGGCTTTTTCCCCTCTCTTTCTCTCTCTCCTAAATGAAACCCAAGCATTGATCTACAAAGGCTATAAACTGGCAAAGCATAAGAAAAGAATATTTAAAGAGCGAATGAGTGACTGTTAGCTCACAGGGCAAGTCCAATTAAAATGGAAACAGGTCTCACGGGCTCCCTTACATCTACAGCCTATAAGCTGGCGCAGAATAACAAAAGGCACTCCCAGGAGGTGGGAGCCTTACTTTCCCACTGCTCCCCCTCTGAGAACTGCATCCAGTATGTCCTTCACCAAGTCTCATTTATTTGGCTCCGTGGCCAAGGGCCACTCCTTCCCAAACCAACATAGCGTTATTCTCTATATTGACTCTATATCCCTTTCCTTCCACGGGCCTATCCCTCTGAGGCCATTGAGCACTACAACCGCCTCTTCCCCCACTGGAGATTCCCTGTGTAGCTGGAACACTGACTTCTGATTCGGAAACTTCCGTGTAAACCACTACAATCATCTTGAGAACTTGGGAGTCTGCCAAAATGTGAATTATCTCAAGCTGATCTCTGATGGTTTCTCACTGCTTGTGCCAGCTACGTCCCCACTCCCCTTCTTGACTACAATGTGGCTTCTTCCTTTATAAAAGCAAGGCATTCTGCTTACCAAGGTACCCCAAATCCTGGACAGGGCACACAAAACATCTTCCCTTCAAATCTCAGTGACTGAAGTATTAATTCTCTCTGCTCTGTAAGGAAATGAGCATTATCTATAAGCACGGCCTCTAACGTATTTAAAGCCTGCATAGAGGCAGGTAGCTCTACAGACCAAGCCCTTCGAAGACGCAGGCATTGTAAGAATTCCCTCACAGAGATGCACAAGCTAGCCCTCAAATCAATCCTATGCTTGTCTGGTTCTGCAAAAAGGACTAAAGAGAGAAAGTCCGCAATTCGGAAAAGGCCTTGCATTCGTTTCACCTGGTACAAGGGCTGTTTCACAGGCATGCACACCCATATCACCAGGACAAAGGAACGTGAACGGAGCTGAAGGCTCACAAGTTGTACCTTCTCCCGATGCGTGGATTAAATGTTGAACATGCACTAAGTTAATAAGTAAGCTGAGGATAGAACATCCAGGTAAGTTCTCTCAGTGGAGTTCTCACGGAGACATTGCAATGGTGCTCTAGGACCAGATGAAGGACTTTTTTAGTAATTGTGTGCTCTACACCATTTGGAAAAAACAACAACCCTGCATGTGGACCAGGGAAACAGCTCCATTGCCACACAAGTGTGAGGACCCAAATGTGGATTCCCAGAACTCATGTAAAAAGCCAGACCTGAAGGCTTGCTTGCACTGGGGCAGCTGTGCAGAGGGAGATCCCAGGGGCTTGCTGGCCAGCCAATTAGCAAAATCAGCGAGAAAGCCTGACTCAAAACACAAAATAGGAATCAACTGAGGAAGACACTGACATTGGCACACACACACACACACACACACAATGCAATATGCATATACATACAGACATAACACACAGCACACACACAGACACAAATATAACTAAATGATGATCCAGTGAACATCTGGGGAATCCCACAGAAGGGGAAGACACCTCGGGTGCCCAAACCTAATCTAGTTTCTACCGTTTTCAGAAGGAGGTTTTGTTTGGGGAAGGAGCTGTTTTGTTTTGTTTTGTTTTGTTTTGTTTTGTGAGACAGGGTTTCTCTGCTTAACAGCCCTGACTGTCCTGAAACTCACTTTGTAGACCAGGCTGGCCTGGAATTCACATAGAGATCCGCCTGCCTCTGCCTCCCGAGTGCTGGGATTAAAGGCATGTGCCACTGCTGCCTGGCAAAAAGCAGGTTTTTCTTAACGTTTCAGCATTAAAAATAACTGCTAAAATCACACACATTGAAATAAATACATACCCATGCCCCTCCAGGAGCTGAAAGAAATGTGCTTCAACCGGCTATACTCAGGTTAGACCCAATGTAGCAGGCTTAGTTCTACTACCAACTTTCTACACATTAATGGGTCCAGATGTTAGAAGGGCATTTAGACAACTAGAATAACACGTGGGTGTGGAGAAGCCAGAGACAGCTTGGTAGCCTGATCAACCATTGCTCGCCTTCTGTGGAAGGCAACATGACACAGAGATCACTCTCCACAGCCACGCTGGTCCTTTCTCAGTATTGCAATGAGAGGACTCCTCTGCCCAGTGCCACCTGGTAGACCACCGTACTCTCTCAAGGTGTAGAAGGAACCTTACTAGGGGCTAATTTTAAAATGTGGCTACAATGATTTCTATAAGCTTCACTTCTATCCTGATTTTCCTGCAGCTTGGTGTTATCTGTCAACAGCTCCTTCTATCTCCAGAGTAATTTAGTAAATCTAACAATGACCTTTTGCAGTATGCGGGGGAAGAAATAGTATTACTTCAAATCTTAAGTGGTCAATATCATTAGTAGATAGCCAAAGGCGTAGTCTCGAAGGCTGATGGATGCCATGCTGGAAGACAGCAGAGGGGTTGGGGAAAGAGGCTGACAGGATGATTGTCCTGGGCTGCTGTTCTCCTTATCATGACTTTCTGAATTTGAATGTGTCTCCTGGGGAAGGATTCCAAAACTCCAAGTTTTGGATGCCTGGAGAATTTTTTTCCATGCGGGTCTCCGCAGCAGACTTGTAGCTGAGCCGACGCGCGTAAGCATCTCGTCTTGGGCGCGACGCAGCGCAGTAATTGAAACCTTGCACACCGCAGGATTGCAGTGGCGTCTATAAATACTCTCCACTTTACTGCTGACAAGCAAAACGCGGGCTTCTGGCACCGCGGAGGAAGAGGCGGCGGTGGCATGTGATCCCCGGCAGGGCGAGGGCAGAAATCGGGGAAAACCCTACTGCCCACGAAGGTGGCACCCTAGAATCTATCCCATGAAGGACACTTCTCAAGCTCACCTGGTCCCCGTCCAGGGAAGACTGGGCGCGAGCCCTGGGAACCAAGTCTTGCTGCTAGGCGCGGGTCCCACAGCGCCCCCTGCGCGCAAAAACGCGCAGTTCGCTCACACACGAGGCGCGTGGAGGAAATCCCAGCCCAACGCCCCGCGGGCGCGAAAGACGAAGCGGAAAGGGGACACCGCGGGCGCCCAGCGCTAAACCGCAGCGAGCTGTCCAGAGTTTCCCGCCACCAGGGGCCAGGTCTCTGGTGGCTGTCCCCTAGCTACAGTGACCTGCACAGCGCATGCAACCAAGTGGCCACCTTGTGCTCCCAGGCCCCCTCCAGGAAAGAAGGGGACGGGTGGGAGGGTCGGCTTCGCGTCTGTGTCCCCCCCCCCCCACGAGCACCCGTGGCTCTTTTGATCTGCTCCTCGGGCCGTGGGAAGATGAAGAAGACGCACGTACTCTTTCCTGCCTCCTATCTCGCTATGGGTCTCCCCCGATCAGCAGCATCTCCCCAGAGTCATTCACAGGGCTTCCTCGCTCACACTAAGCCAAGGGTGGCCTGCCCCTTCGTTAGCCACTTCTTGGTGGTCTACCTGGCCCCCCTCGGCATCCTGTGCCGAGGCTCCTTGATCACGCGGAGCCTCCTCTGGGCCCCGTTCCCACCCCCAGATCACGCCCGCCGAGTTGTTTTCCAAGCCTGTGAAGTTGCAGAATGGATGACTCCAGGCCCTCCAGGGACTTCCCCACTCACCCCCTTGGGGTCCCCGGCGTGAGTCACCCGAGTCGAGTCGCGCACCGCCGCCGCTCGCCTCCGTTTCAGAAACTGAGCGCGCAGGAAAAAGTTTCCGGCGTTCCAGGGAAAGTTTTTTCGCTGGAGAGAAACAAGCGATCTGGATGGTTTTCGCCTAGCTCTCCCCTCCTGGGTCCTCTCCCAGTTCTGCCCTCCGCCTGGTGGCGTACAGCCTGGGTTCCTCTCCGGAGTAGTTCCCGGAGTGACTGGTGACTGTTTCCCTCCTCTCTCTCAACTTACGGCCGCCTCCTCTCCTCCCCCCACCTCCTCCCACTTTTCCTGTCCGGTGCACATCGCTCTAGTTTCTCTCCAACGCCCCCGCCTCGCTTCACCCCGTCCCACGCCTCCTCTCCAGCAACAAGGGGAGGCGGGGGACCCTGCGCTGAAATTCACCTCAACAGTTTCAGGAAATCCAAACTCGTGGTCCTAAAAAGCAGGGGAGGATGCTGCAAGTCAAGGAACACCGAGATACCTTTCGCTCGCCCAAGAGATGACCTCCCACTGCTAACCTCGCGAAAAGAAACTGCTCAGGAGCCCAGAGGTGTTTGTGCAACCAGATAAAAAAGGAGCGGAGGTCTGCAGAACATTCCTGAGACAGAGAGGGTTTTGTTGTTGCTTTGGAGCACGCACGCGCGACTCTGTTTTAAGGAAAGGTTCTCAGACAGATTCCACACTTGTTTGCGTCTCTTCTTTAGCATTGCAAAACGACTTAAAAGATCTGGGATTATCTTTCCAGGCGAAGGTTTCGCGAACACAACAGGTCTTCAGAATTGAAACCGTAGAAAACCATTTGAAAATTTAAAAACACAAAAATGATTTTTATTTTGTTGTTGTTGTTCTTTGGGAGGCGCTAAGAATTTGAGCTGATGGTGGAGCATTCCTGATCCTAGCACAGTGTTACTCAACCTATGGGTCATGACCCTTCTGGGGGTCGCATATCAGATACCCTGCATATCAGATATTTACATTATTATTCATAACAGTAGCAAAATTGCAGTTATTAAGTAGCAAAGAAAATAATTTTATGGTGGGGGGGGGTCACCACGGCATGAGGAACTGTATTAAAGGGTTGCAGCGTCAGGATGGTTGAGAATCACTGCCGCACTTTGGAGGTAGAGGTAGGAAGACCAGGAGTTTAGGAGGACATAGTGCTCTACACAGTGAGTTCTATTCCACCCTGGGTTATAGAAGCCCTAGTCTCAAAAAAAGAAAATTCTTTTATGCAGTTGTTTGTAGGATTCCTTGTTAGCGTAAGTGACCCTGTGGTTGAGCGGGAACTACTTTTAAAAGCACTGTCCAACTTCCTATTAACATGTAAACTTTAAAACCACAGTGACATTTGATGGAGGAAAAGATGCATGTGCCCTTTTTTGGTTAAAACTAAGTATGAGTTTGCTTTGGTCACGGTAACCCTATGAAGCCTTTGTGTCAAGCTGTGTGTGTAGAGAAGTCTATGAGCCCCAGGGATAGTAGAAAAATCTAAAGGATTCTGAAAAGAACCCCCAAGATGGACAGAAGGCCCTTAAATCTAAGAATCTCCTGCATAGCGGGGAAGGTATGCAGCACAGTGCAGGAGGCAGATAGCCTGGGGAAGAGGCAGTGATCAAGAAGCAAAAGCTGGACTGGCTAACAGGGTGGCAGAGGTCTTTAAGTCCGGCACTCGGGAAGTGTATCTCTGCAAGTTCAAAGTCAGCATGCTCTGCATTTCTGGGCTACACGGAGAGACCCAGTCTCAAAGCAAAACAAAAAAGTAGAAGAAACAGGAAGAAAGGCTGGGGGAGGAAAAAAAGAAAGCCCAAAAGCCTGCAGTTTCAAGGCCTGGATGTACACCATCACCTCCGGCCTAGCCTCAGAATAGCATCCCGTTACTGAAGAACCGCTGGACCTCAGTTTACTCCTTTGAAATGGGAATAAATAATAGCTATCTCGGTTTGCTGATAAGGATGTAAGGAATACACGCTGAGGACGTCCGGAGAATCTCTACAGGCACTCACAGGACAGAGAGCTGTTGTTACTGTCGTCCCACCGTGGGGAAAGGATAGCCTTGAGACTGGCATTTCCCTCTCCAGGGCTCCTCCCCTACAGCTCTTTGTTCAGGGAGACCTACGTTATTCTATCTGCCTGTAAACAGCACAAGGAAGCAGTAGCCAGAGAACCTCAAGTTCCAGGTCAGCCTAGGCTGTATAAGAAAAGTCTGTCTCAATACAAATAAAATTGCAATTCATTCCTTTTTCCCAACACCCTTCACTCCACCCCTTTTCCCCTTTAGCGCCCATTATCTTGCAATATATTATATATTACATAAGTTAATTTTCCTTCCCACCTATCTACATTCTAAAAATCTAAAAATCATTCCTTCTGTTCACCGATGGTAATTGTCCAAGTTCCCAGACCAGTGCCAGGCACACAGTATGCCCGTGGTTTATACTGTAGGAATAGATCTATGAATAAATTCATCCCATGCTGCCTCTGACCCCAAGTCTCTGATGAGCAGAGCATTGCACAATGGTGTGTTGGGGGTGGGAACTAATTACTAGACCTGTCCACGGATGAGAGGAGACACTCTTCCCTGTGGAAAAGCATCTTCCTGGGAAGGAAAAGGGGAGGGGCTGAGAAAAAATATCCAAAGATTGGGAGCAAGTTTTCACGAGGTTTTAACCTGAAGTTTTGCTAATTTAAGTTTGCTTGCTTGCTTGCTAACTTGTTTGCTGAGGTAGCACTCTCAAAGTCCAGGCTGGTGTCCAACTCCCTTAACCTAGGATGACTTTGAACTCCAGGTTCCCCTTCCTCCACCTTCTGAATGATGGGATCATCCACACCACACCCAATTAGTGCCGCCAATTTTGTAAACAGAATCTTCTTAAAAGAAGAAGCCAGTATTTTGATGTAAATCAGGACTTCTCTAATGCCATTCTCTCATGCTTGCCACTTTGCAAATACATAAATGTATATGTGTATATATACACACATGTATATTCATGTATGTATGTATGTATGTGTATGCGTGTGTAGTATATGTATGTGTAGTGAGCACTGCCTTTTCTAACTAAGAAACAGAGTCTTGCTGGGAGCATTCGACACAGATCAAGCCATTTAAGCACTCATTTGGTGGGGGGGTGCTATCTAATTCTTAAGCATACCCCCTGTAGAGTTTGCATGTCAGTCTCTGAAATGGAATTTGGCCCAAACCAGGCTTCGGATGAAAGGGTAAACTCCTAGGCAGCCCTTTTAGGACTAAGAGTGGGAACCTGACTTAGGTTCAACCAAGCCATAGATTTGTCCTTTGACACAATCTGTCCCAAAATGTATTGGGTAAATCATATTCCATTTTCAGGACTAGAAATAGAGAGAGAAAGGAAGAAGAGAAAGCTAAAAGGTCAGGCCTCTAGATTATACACACTGCAGACTGTCTGCAGATAGACTAGTTAGACGCTTCTTATCTGAACTTCATGCTGTTCCATTTTCTTCAATCAGAAAACTTTATATTAAAAACAGATTCTCAGCCTGCTATGAAGGACCTAGGAGCAGCGGTGTTAGCCTTACTGTAGGCCTGCAGGACTACATGACCAACTTTGCAATACTTTCCTCCCTGTTTCTAGTTTGCCACAATCGCAGCCACTCCCTGCTTCTCTGGCTCCTGGCCTAGGCCACTCTCACTGTATCTTGAGAGGGATGCCTGGGCTAGGAGGGGCCAGAGTTCTGAGCAAGCTGATCATGCAATCGAGCGTCATGGGCTTCAAACATTTTACCCCTAGCAAGAGAGAGAACCCATTGTTTTCAAAGTTTTACACGTAGTGACGTCATTTGAGTACTACTAAGGTAAAGGCAGCCACAGAGGAGACAGACAGACAAGTGGGCACAGAAGGCAGGTAAAAAACAAAGGCCTTTAGGCACACAAACTACCTTCGGCTCCAAAGGTCTCCTGCTCTGCTTTTCCTTTGTTCTTACAGCAATCCTGCCTACCCAACCTTATTCCTCATTGCCACCCCAGAAGAGCCCCAGTCAGACCACAGTCAGATGAGCAGTCAACACCATCCTCAAGCGGGTAAGAATAGCACAGGGCTTCTGTGAAGTCAATACAGGGTCTTCCTTTTGTTTCGTTACCTGCTTCCAACTCTGAATCACAACAGGAACCCACTAGAGTCAACAGAACTAAACTAGGCAGGGCATTACAGGCTTGGTAGCCAACAGGGGTGATGCACTGTCTCCAGTTTAGGCCATAGGGGTCTGCTCTCCAGCTTAGAGCACCTTCCGTACCTCAGTGAGGAAAGGCACCGCATCCCTCCAGACCTTGTCTTGTCTCCTGTGTGTATGTCTGTGTGTGTGCACTTGGGGAAGGAGATGTGCGCATACGTGTACATGGGAGAGGCCAGAGACTGAAGATGGCTGTATTCCTTAGTTGTTTCCACGCTATCTTTTGAGTTGGGTCTCTCAATGACGCTGAGGCTCATCCCTTTTGCTGGGGCGGCTGGATGGTGAGCTTGAGGGATGGGTCCTCCTGTCTCTGCCGTCATAGCACTTAGAGTAAAGGCGTAGAATGCCCAAATCCAGCTGTGTTCAAGTACTTCTGATTCCCCAAACAAGGGCTTTATGGGCTAGTCTCCCCAGCCTCCCTTCTCTTATGTACAGGGGGGAGAAGGCAGGAGGGGAGACCTCAAAACTCCTAGATCTTTTGGCACAGAGGTTATAGTAGAGGTACGGCGCATAGGTAGGCCTCTCAGTCGTGTGTGCATTCAGGCCTCAAAGCTCCAGCTATAAAATAAGTTAATGTGGTTATTCATGATAGGTGCCACCCTGAATAGAGAACCCTGAATAGAGAAATCCTCAGCACTCACCAGCCATAAAAACAGGATCATATAAGAAATGTACTCTGCATCTGACCCAATTGCAAGGCATAAAATCAGCGACCTTTGGTACACAGGGAAGGTTTATCACACACACACACACACACACACACACACACTCCCTCCAGCCAGCATCCACCAGAAAGAGTCAGAACCTTGACGTTTGCTGGGGGTGGGGTAGAATTAAGATGACACAATCAAACAGCGAAAATTCCCTTCCACCTTTTTCTAGTCAGCAGCAGTGCATTTTTGATACATTGGTCTTTGAGTTTTTTCTTCTTCTTTGGGTATTGAGGAGTGTCCACATTCCCATTTAAGTCAGCTGGTGATTAATTCATACTTTGAAAATGCTGAGAATGTTTGAAAAAGTAGGTATTGCAGATGGAAAGCAAGTTAGAAATCCTACACAAATAGTTTCTTGGGAAAAAAATTTCAATTATTCCTTTGCACAATCCCAACTCTGCTGGTGGGCCAAAACATTGTGTCCCAACTCTGCTGGTGGGCCAAAACATTGTGCAGTTGTTGATTTGCATTAAGTACTAGAGGTACAAGAATGAACAAAAGGGTGTGGCTCCTACCTTCAAGGAGCAAGAGACAAACACACGGGATGGGGATCACTTTTTCTACTAGGGAATGTTCTCTCTGCTGTGATAGAAACCTGGCAGAAACAACCTGAGGGAGAAAGGATTTATTTCGGCTCACGGTTTCAGGGATGTCAGTCCAACATAGCAGGGAAGGCATGGTGGCCGTAGTAGCAGAGGAATGTGGCAGAGGCTGCTAGCACATTGGTAGGTCAGGAGGTAAATAGCTTTGCTAAAAGCAGGCTGGACTATGACCCTCAGAGGCTCACCTTCAGGAAGCCACTTTCACAGCCATGTTTCTTTCCTCGGAGGTTCTGCAGCCTCCCAAGACAGCACCACCAGTTGGGGACCAAATGTGCAAATATGAAGTTGTGGGAGACACTGCACATTTAGCCTATAACAGGTTTCAAGACTGGTGAATTTTGTGAAAAGGAGAGAACAGAACACTAGGGACCAGGCAAGAGAGAAGGGCGCTATGAATGGTCCTCGGGGCTGATCTCTCCGAGGAGGTAATTATGAAGTGAGGCCAATACAAGGAGAAGCACTCCCAGCAACACAGGAAGCCTGAGTCAGGAATAAACTTGGGAAGCTGAAGGGCAGGGAAGAGCAGCCACCTGTGCGAAAGATAACAAACAAAAAAGGGGAAAAATGAATTCTGGAACAAAATCAAGGTCACATCAGATATGACCTGGTCCTATCACCACCAGATGGACTGACATCCAGTCACCACCGGAAGTCATGGGAGGGTTTTATGATCAGTTTGTACCCTGAGTGTCCCACAAAGGACATTGGTAAAATCTGGATCCTAGTGTGGTGATATTAAGAGAATGGGTCAAGCAGAAAGTGGTGGATCGTTGAGAATGTGCCCCTGAAGGGGGAGGCAGGGCTGACCCCAGCCCCTTCTTTCTCGGCTCACACAGTGAGGCCAACCAATGAAACCAGGGCCCAAAGTAGACCTGTCATCCTAGACTGATTGTCTTGGGTGTGTGCTAGTGACACAAAGATGACAGACACAGGTCGAGTGCCATAGGAGGCTACTTATGCCCATGAGTTATCTGACAACATTTTCCCCAGGGAGACACAACACACGTGCATGCTCACCCCAAATAGAGTTCTCACAACAGACCAAAGAATAGACCAAATGAGCAGAAATATCTCAAAGATAGGTCATCACCAAAATCCCCCCTTCCCCCCCACCGGCTCACAAAGCTGGGAACCTGGAGCATACTGCATACCCCCGCCCCCCCAACTCAATAGCTTGAAAAGTGTCCTTTCTAAGTGACGCTGATATAAACCTCTTCCAGGAAGCTCAGTTAGCTTCTGCTCTTTCCAGGCACTGGTCTGGTCTCAGAGTCTTTTTTTGCAGCTTAGCTGTGCTCTCCTGAGAAGGACTCTGAGCTACATATGTGAAGGCAAACATTCATAAGGTCAAAATAATGGATCTTATTTTTCCATCGGGAAAAAGGTCTATGTAGCCCTGGATGTCCTGGAACTTGCTATATAGATATAGACCAGGCTGACCTCAAACTTTCAAAAATCTCCCTGCTGAGCCTCCTGAGTGCTAGGAATAAAGGTATGTGCCACCCCTCCGGGAAATTTTTTTTAAAGGAAGCTCTCACTGGGCTGGAAATACAGCTCAACAGTTAAGGGTGCCTATTGCTCTTCTTTAGGACTCGAGTTTAGTTCCCAGAAGATCTCAACAGAAGACAGGATGAGCAGAAGTGATCACCAGTGGACCCTTTAGGACTTGGCAGTGATAAACCAAGGAAGGAAGAGATGGTGATGCTCAGGGATTGAGCCTGATGATTGTGCTCTACTATAGCTTTAGGGATGCAGGACTGCCTGGTGTGCTCGATGTATGAGGGAAGGCAGTGCTCATAGACAATGCTTTGTTTTTCAGTGGAAATGCTGGGCTGTAATAGAGGGTCAACACACACCTACCCATTAAGGCTGGGCCAATGGGGGGGCATTCCAAAAATACTAACCTTCATCCAAAAAGGAGATTCCCATCCCCCTCCATCATCACAGAAGGCACTTAAAGGTACCTATGCCAAGAATCACCACGCTTCTGACTGTAACATGGAACAGTGGATGGTTTCATGAGTTATATCAAGTGGCTGGAAACGGCGGGTAGACACTAACACAGGAAAGGATGAGCTGTGACAACCAGACTGCCTTTTAAGGATGCAAACTAGCGGTGCTTGCTGAGGACCCAGGTTTGGTTCCCACCACCCACATGGTGACTCACAACCAACAGTAACTCCAGGGTCACATGATCAACACTCCCTTCTGACCTCCACAGACACCAGGCACAAATATTGTGCTGTAGTGATATTTCATTTGTATTTTAATAAATAAAGCTTGCCTGAAGTTCAGAGAATAAAACAGCTGCACTTCTCAGCCTTACAGACCAGGCACTGGTGACACACACCTTTAATCCCAGTAGCCACACTAGTTTGCCACAGAAACCTGGTGGTAGTGGTGCACACCTTCAATCCCAGCACTAGAGAGGAATATAAGATGGGAGGAGACAGCTCTCAGTCAATCTCGTTCTTAGGATTTCTGGAGGCCAGATTGCCATTTCAGACTGAGGTAGAGGTAAGAGCCAGTAACTGGTTTTTTTTGCTTTTCTGGCCTTCAGGTTGAACCCCAATTTCTGTCTCTGGGTTTTTATTAATCATGCTACATTGTGCACATACATATGTGCAGGCAAAATAATGATACCCACAAAATAAAAGAAGCAAGTCTTACAATAATAATAACAACAACAAATTAATGCAAGTTAGGGAATGGGAAGATGGCCCAGTGGCTTAAAATGCTCATCCCTGTATCAATCCTTAGAATCTACATAAAAGCTGGGGCGGAGCACAAGCATCTGTAATGGGGGTGTTTCTGTATGGGTAGAAGATAACAGGAGAATCCCTGCTCTCAGACCAGTTAGCCTGTCTCAAATTCAGCAATAAACAAGGAATCCCGGTCTTAAACAAGGCAGAAGGTGGACCTGACATCCAGGGCTGTCCTCTGATCTCCACACATGTGCCATGACATGCTTGTACCTTCATTCATACACACAAATAATGTGCACACATGAATACCACATATATAACATACATGCACATATCAATTTTTTTTAAATTTTAGTCATAAAAATTAAAACTAAGGTTCTTTTTGTGGGGCTAATGAGATGGCTCAGTGGTTTAAGTCTCTTGCCTCCATGCCTAATGATGTGAGTTTTATCCCTAGGGCAACACCTGAAAATTATCCTCTGACCTCTACATGTACACACAGAGAGACAGCAGACAGACAGAGACAGAGAGATAGACAGAGAGAGACATACAGAGAGAGAATAAATACAATTAAAAAAAATGAAAGTGTCAAGTATGGTAGTCCACGCTCTCAACTGCAAGGCATGGCGACAGCCATGGCAGGGCTTTAAGTTCCAGGCCAGTCTGTACCATACAGTGAGACCTTGTAACAAACAAACAAAAACATCAATATGAAAAACAGAAACTATAATCCACACATAGTTAGGATGCTTGAACTCTTCTGGGTTGATCCCCCCCACCCCCACCCCCGCGCCCAGCAGAAGCTGTTCCTCTCTGGCACGTGTTCCTTGTCTCCTGGAGACTCTTGCAGCCTCTTGATCGCCCTCTGATCAGCGCAAGCAATAAGGCCAAATAAGGATCTCTTGATCCCCTAAACGACATCATCAAATTATCGTTTCTTTCTCTCCCCCTTTTTCTGATCCATTCCCCAGCCCAGTCTGTTGTCAAGAGCCTCTTCCCTGCTCTCTCGGTCCAAAGGTTCCTCACCAGCAGAATCCCGTAAACCTCAGTTCAGTTCCTTACCAACCTTTAAGTCCAGACTTAGGAGATCAATATTTTAATCTGAAGATGCTTTCAATCATTTAAAAAAGTGATTCAGGACCCTAAAAAGCTTTTGTTTGTCTGGTATCTGTCCGTACTTCCTACATTCAAAATTAAAAGTTAAAACTAATACAGGAAGTTTAAAATAGTACAATTACTGCATATTTTTTGAATGATAAGATTGTTCAGAATGACACACTGGGAAAGAAGAGGCTGTTGCATCTCTGAGACTTTTCTATCCAGCCTCATGGAGGACACCTGGATTCTGCTAGCTTGGCATTCAGCCTTTCGCACTGGCACGGGCACATTGCCCCCAGAACAGCAGTGGACTTAAGAAAGAATTGGAGAGAAGAAGGTGGATGATCCTTCAGATATCCGTGAGAGTCATGTTACTCTCATGGATCTCTGCCTGGGTCTTGGGCATGGATGACCCTGGTCTTGGAGCACGTGGAGAATGACTGTCCTGGTTGGAATCCTGGTTCTTCCTTGGTTCCCTACAAATAGTCCAAATGGTGTTGGTTACTCTCCGGTGTTCCCTGAACTGCAGACTTGGAAATGAAAGTGCTTGCCTTCCTGTTCTCACCTCCTGAAGACCACAGCCTCCCCCTCAGAATGGGCACAGTATCGTTGGGCTATTCTAGTCACAGCCTCTTCTTCCTGTGGCCATTGTTGACTCCAGAGGTATCCCATCTTTCTTTTTTTTTATTTTTAAAGATTTATTTATTTATTATGTATACAACATTCTGCCTCCATGTATGCCCCCATGCCAGAGGAGGGCGGCAGATCTCATTACAGATGGTTGTGAGCCACCATGTGGTTGCTGGGAATTGAACTTGGGACCTCTGGAAGAGCAGCCAATGCTCTTAACCACTAAGCCATCATCTTTCCAGCCCTCCCCATCTTTCCTTCAAGCTTTTATTCCTGGTTCATGGTCACTCTCCTAACAGTGGCTCATGTCAGACTTCTTGATAATTTTGATAGCCATAGAAAAAAATCTTTCTGAAACCATGGCAGATCAGGTCCTCGAATTCTCTTCCGATGGCCTTGCCCTCTACTCTGCAGTCACTGCTTATTCTCACAATCAGCTTTGATCTTGTCACTTTCTGTGGATACTCTCTCCCACTCCAACCACCACAGCCCATCTTCCCAGCTAGAATTATACCTATTTTAACTCTACTGGGGCCTCAGTTGTGGCTAATAGCTTTCCATGGGGTTCTAGTGATGCCCATATGAAGCTTATGGGACATATGTGAAATATTTGAAATGGTGCTTGACACACAGAATTGTATTTTCAGTAGCAAAAGCAAATATTAGATATAACGCTCTGTATGCTGTGAATACCATTGCTTAATAAAGAAACTGCTTTGAGCCTATAGCAGAGCAGGGAGAACAGAGCGAGGTAGGGAAAACTAAACTGAATGCTGGGAGAAAGAAGGCAGAGTGAGGAGAAGCCATGTAGCCCTGCTGGAGACAGATGCTGGAACTTTACCTGGTAAGCCACAGCCTCATGGCAATACACAGATTAATGGAGATGGATTGATTTAAGATATGAGTTAGCCAGAAATATACTTAAGTTATTATTATCCAAACAGTATTACAAATAATATGGTTTCTGTGTGATTATTTCAGGGTTGAGCAGTCGGGAACAAACAAGCAGCCTCTTAGAACAGTATGCAGCCAAGGATGACCCTGAACTCCTCAGCTTCCTGCCTCTACCCCCTAAGTGCTGGTGTAACAGATATTTCCAGTTTTATGCATGTCAGGGATCATCAATCCTAGGGCTTTGTACCTGCCTGGAAAGCAGCCTACCAACTGAGGTACATCCTTGATCCCAAATAAGAAAACTTAAAGTGTCTACTGTCTGTGTTTGTTTCCCTTGATAAATAATTCCAGTTCCTTTATCAATCTAACACTGTAATGTATTTTTAGTTTATTCTAGTTTTTTTTCACAGTCTAATATGTGTTGAAATTATGAATAATAACAATGTTTAAGGAGCCCTCCATAAGTAAGCCATAGATAGATAGATAGATAGATAGATAGATAGATAGATAGATAGATAGATAGTCTGGTATAGTAGTGTATGCCTTTCATCCCAGCACTTGGGAGGCAGAGGCAGGTAGATCTCTGTGACTTTGAAACCAGCCTGATCTACATAGTGAGTTCCATGACAGCTAGGGTTATATACTGAGATCTTGCTTCAAAAATATAAATGAAAGTCATCTTCATAGTAAAGCATGACATTCATATTCTCTCCACTTCTAAAACTCGTGTAACCATAGCATGAATAACGACCTTAGACAGTGATCTGATCATCAGATACATATAAAGACAGATGGAACAAACAAGAGTTTGTTCATGTTTGCCCATGTCTGTTTTCGGGGGAAAGAGGACATAGAGGAGGAAGAAAGCAAAGAGCAACCAGAGAAAGAAGTTCTGTGGCTCCTGGCTTTCATCTAGGTGAGTCAGAAGCCTGATCAAAACTCGCTTAGGGAGACAGAGGAGATGGCTCAGTAGATAAGGCTCTTGCTGGGGATCTTCTGAACCCACATAAAAGCCAGCCAGGTGCAGTGGCCCTTTTGCAATCCAGCACAAGGGGCCCCAGGGTAAGCTGGCTATCTACACCAGCAGGAAGCCCCAGGTTCCATGAGAGGCTCTGCCTCAAAATAAAGTGAACACAAAAGAAGATACCCAATGTGAACTTTGGGTCTCCACACACACATGCGTATACATTCATGCAGACCAGTACACACACACACACACACACACACACACACACACACACACACACACATCCTGAAGGCAATCTGGGTCACTTTCTTCAATATCAAAGCCCACACACCACTCTATAGCCACCATTTAGTATGCTAGATACCATGACACACATGGGTCCATCTGATAAACTTAGTGGATCAACTCAAACTGAGTTTTTCAGAGACTGGTGTATAAACTAGAACACTAATGAACACAGAACCTGTAATACAGATTTTTTAAGACTTTGGTCAGAATTCCATTGACAAGTTGTCTCTTTGGGTAAAAAGAGATGCTATTAATAGAAAATATAATAATTTTTCATTTGGTCTAATGTTTCCTTTATAAATAGAATTCCTTTTATATTCTCTGTATAATATACACTCTATATGGCTCTCTCCCTCCTTCACTCCTCCTTCCCCTCTGTCCTCTCTCTCTCTCTCTCTCTCTCTCTCTCTCTCTCTCTCTCTCATTTCTTTATTTAATGCACACTGGCATTTTGCCTATATATACTCTGTGTGAAGGTGTCAGATCCCCTGGAACTAGAGTTACAGATAGTTGTGAGCTGCCGTCTGGTGCTGGGAATTGAACCTGAGTCCTCTGGAAGAGCAGCCAGTGCTCTTACCCTCTGAGCCATCTTCTCCAGTCCCCTTTCCTCTTTTCATCCCACTCCCACATACACACAAATTCGAGTAACAAATGTAGCTGACACTAACACCCATGCAGCATGTGAAGCTGTTGAGGGGACTTTGCTAGCAGAACCTCACGCCTTGGACAAGCTGCGAAATGACTGCTGTTATTACCCCACCCCCATTTCACAGAAAACCACCTTGAGCTTCTAAATGGTCGAGCCCTTTCACGAGGTCTCACAGCCTCCTGGAAACAGAAATAACCACCAATCACATTATTTTACTTGCCGTTCTTCAGTCTTTCTCAACTTCAGTCATCTTTACCTCGCAATTTTGGAAGAGGCAATTGATAGAACTGTTTAGGAAAGAGAAGTGTTCCCATCCAATACATCGATTCTGACAGACATGGGGAATGGGGAAAATTTTGCAGGAACAGAAAATGAAAGCTATCAAAGCAAAGATGTTGCTGTCCCCAAGAACCAGCTGGCTCTGCCGGTGCCAGAGTGTCCAGCCCAGACAAAGTGAACCATGCTGGGCAGGGTGCACAGCTGCAGCACAAAGACATCTCTGTTTATTCTCAACATGAGTATAAAGTAGTCCTCCTGTCCCAACAGGAACCCAGACCAGCTCATCATTCAACATCTCCTCCAGGGATTGCACTCGGGCTACCCGAAACCTGATGTTTCACACCCTTTCACCAAGGAAGTCTAGATAGCTCCCCCAGATGGCTGTTTCTGAGAAAGGCAATACTGCAAGATTTACTGGAACAAGGTAGTTAAATTCTCAGAAATCCTGACTATGGCTGTGATGTAGCTCAGTTGGCACATTGCTTGCCTAGCTTGTATGGAGCCTGGGTTTAACCCTAGCATGGAGTAAACCCAGTGTGGGGGTGCACGCCTGTAACCCCAGAACCAGGAAGGTGGAAGTAGGAGAATTTCATTCTTGAATACATGGTGAGTTGTAGGTTCAACCTAGATTATAAGAGGGCTGGGAGCGAGAGGAGGAAGGAGGAAGGAAGGGAAAGGGGAAGAGAGGGGAGGGAGGGAGAGCTTGCATATAGTATGCACTAGAATGTTAAGACCTTGAAGGTGGTCTTCAGAAAAGAAACATTCAACAATTTAATTTCTGGGCCTGGAATGTTCTTAACAGCTTAAAGAAAATGCACTCTGCAGAGCACAGTTGGGAAGTGTTGTCCAAGACAAAAGAATTCCGTCCGTCAAATGCACATTGTGCAGGGCTGAGGAGAGTACAAGATCAAGGAGAGATCTTAATTGAGTCTACTTGGTAGACCCTGCTTTCTGCGCTTTAATTTCTTGGATGACTAGTCTGCTGATAGTATCAGAAATTCACAGAGGAAGAAACAATCCTGCTTCACTCTCCACTGCGGAAGCAGAATGAGTAACCTTGACCAATCTCCCCTTGTCTTGCTTCGTTCTGGGGAAGCCTAAGATCTACAGTAGTGGGATCTAAGGACATGGAGCGCAAACCAGATGCCAGCCCCAGCTCAGCATCCCACTCCTCCCACTCCTCCCCTACTCTGGGCTTCCCCAGTAACTGTTGAAGGCCTCACTACACACACATGAACGGTGCGATGGGGGACAGCCAGGGGGAGGTGCTCAAGGAGTGATCATTAATAGAGAGTTAGGAGGAGAGGAAAAAAGAAGAAAGTTAACTATGGTCTGGACTTACTGGATTGCCCAACATCACACTCTAGCAAGAAGCAGCAGGCCTCCAAACACACCATCTGAGCTCTTTGACACCTCACGAGCCACCAGGACTTGTGGTCACATGAAAAGATTGTTTGCTGGTCACATTTGCTCAGGGTACTAACTCTGGTCAGATTTCAGCTTGCACCAAGTATGGTGGCATATGCCACTTTGGGGTAGAGGCCAGAGGACCGGGAGTTTAAGCTCATTCTGGGTTTCATATTGAGTCAGAGGTCAATTTGTATTACATAACATCCCCCTTTCAAAAAAAGGCCCATATTGTGGCTTGCATAAAATCATGTGGTATGGGCTGAAGAGATGGCTCAGAGGATAAGAGCACTGGCTGCTCTTCCAGAGGTCCTGAGTTCAATTCCCAGCAACCACATGGTGGCTCACAACCATCTGTAATGAGATCTGCCACCCTCTTTGGAGGCAGAATGTTGTATACATAATAAATAAATAAATAAATCTTTAAAAAAAGATCATGTGGTATGTGGTACCCCTTTCCTTCATGCTTGACAAGGACAACAGTAGAAATTTGTTGAGCACTTACGGGGTGTCACACTTTAAGAACTTCACAGAGCTCACTGCCCACAGCTGTTTTCCAGAAACAAGTGCAATTATATCTTTACAGACCAGGGAGCCAAGCGGCACAGAAAATAGTTGCTTTAGTCTCTAATTCAGTGGAGGAGTCAGGATTTAAAATGATGCAATTCAACCTCAAACTGCTGCCTTCCTCTTCTTCACTAAATCCACTCTTTCTGTCCAGTGGCAGAGATCTCGAGAGAAGCAAAGGGAAGAGGCAATGGGCTGAGGTGATGGCTCAGTCAGCAAAGTGCTTGTCTCAGGCATGAGGGCCTGAGTTCAGATCCCCTGCACTTCCATAAAAAGCCAGGTGTCGAGGTGTCCAACTGTAATGCCAGCATCAGGGAAGCAGAGAAGACAGGCAGATCTGAGGCTCACTGGCCAGCCAGTCCAGCCACACTGGTGAGCTCCAGTTTCTGTGAGAGACCATGCCACACACATACACACTCACACACACTCACACACACACACACCAAAGAGGCAGAGAAGCAACTGTGAAAACAACTAGTATCAATCAATCTCTTTAGCTCTGCACACACACACACACACACCTGCATGCATGTGTATAAAGCACATAAACACGTTCACATATCACAAACACAGACACAAGTAAATTAAAAAAATAAGATGGAGAACAGTTGATGAAGACACCCAGCACTGACCTCTGGCGTCATGCGCATGTGCACATGTGTGCATGCATGGTCACACACAGACACATGTGCAAGCAGGCACAAAGAACACAGGCAAATAGCACTCATACTTGGAAGGTTAAACATAGACAGTTTATTGATTTAGCCTGTGGTAGCCTGTCAATGTATGGGCTACGTAGCATTCTAAGCACATCGCAAACATCAACTCACTTGATTCTCCTGTCCTCAAAAGCTCAGCTGAGGCCACGATTCTCACTTCATGATGAGTAAACTGAGACACAGAGGTACAGAGACTAGTTACTTTGAGACTGAAACCAAACATTCTGCCTCTCTAATCTGTGGTACTACCCACCCCTGAAAAGAATGGGAAGGAATCTTATTTAAAATGTAATCATCTTCAGAGACCAGTGGCTGAGCATGGTCTCCAAAAGGAAAGCAGGGATATCCGTAGTTCTGAAGGTTCCCAAGCTGAACAGCTAGGTGAGTTAATTACTGTCCAGTGTAGAGTTCCAAGACAGATGGGCTCCTATTGGCCCTTCAGCAAGCTTGTAACCAAATGGGTGTTTTTGTTTGTTTGTTTGTTTGTTTGTTTGTTTGCATGAGGTTGGCTTCCTTGGATCTAACTGGTGCAAGGTTTTACTGTTGGTCAGGGTCAGGCAAGTGGAGAAGATAAGGCATCAATGCCTGCACTTTCGAAACCCAGCAGAGGACATGTGGGGGCAGGGGGAAGAGGGCTGAAGTTGTGTCATTTGTTAGTAATAGGAGCCAAAGTTCAAAGGAAGCAGTGGGGAGCTTCAACCCAAGTTAGGGCAGAAAGCAGTCTTGAGCGGAGTAGCTGCAAACCCCTCCTGACTCAGGGAGTCCTGCCTCAGAGACTGGGGCCCTGATACGAGTCCGGGCATGTGACATGCATACCATATATATAAGCTACATAACTCAGAACGAAAACATAAGTAAAGGTACCTAGAAAGTCCACAAACTTTGTATTTTTTTCTGTTTGTTGGCCTGCCAAAAGGAACGGCCAGACAGACCACAGTCACATCCCCTTGTCTGTTTCTCCTCTCCCTACTTATCTTTGTCAATCTGTCTGGTGTTTGAGAAAGGTAGGACTACACAGGTGGGTGGTACTGGCTGTGGTACCACATGGCACATGGGATCCTGGGTGCATGATGTGATCTCTAGGGCTTGGAGCATTTTATTCTCTCACCACCACCCACAGACAGTTCAGTTGCTAAGGTTCTTGCTATGTGAGCACAGGACCTGAGTCCAGACCTCAGAATCCAGGTTTGGTGGTCCTTCCTTGTGCTCTGTGAACTGAGGAGGTGGAGGCAGAAGGATCCCTGGGGCTTCCAGGCTAGCCAGCCTGGCCTAATAACAGAGTCTCAGAACAGTGAGAGATCCTGCCCCAAAATGAAGTGGGCTGCACCTAAGGAGCAATACCCAAGGTTGACCTCCGGCCTTCACACACATGCACACACACATGCACACACAGGCACGCATGTACACACACATGCACACACAGGCACACATGCACACACATGCACACACGCATGCACACATGCATACATGTACACACGTGCACACATACACACGCACACGTGAACACATGTGCACACACACATGCACACCACACTCTTACTCTCAGAGCTGGAGAAAAGTATCGTCCCCATTTCTGCCTCTATCCTAGGCTGCTCTGCACCTTACACATCCTCTCCTTCCAGTATCTCCCTTAGCCTGTTGCAATCATTAGGTTACCTGCTCATCTCCACTCCCCTTACACCATAGTTTATCTCTGCATCCCAATGCCAAGACAGTGCCTGGAACATGACAGAGAGCACATTAGAACCTTTTACAGTATAAGGTTGGGAGAGTAGGAATGCAGAAGGGAAGATAGGTGGAGAGGAGGAGAGAGATGGAGAGGATTGCTTTTAAACCACAGGTATGGCCTGGGAAGCTCCAGAAAGACAGTCTTTACTGACTCCATCCAATCCTCTCGTCCAGCATCTAAAACGTCCTGCTTTACAGGAGTGTTCCTTGGGGCCAAGGCTCTGACCCAGGTATGCCCTTTCTTTTCTCAGGGTGATATGGGAGACTGTGAAAAGCCAGGCACCCCACCATTCCTTTACAAGATGAATTTTTAAAAGACAGGTGGGAGGAATTCATATCTGAACTGTGGAGCTGAAAGTGGAGGGAAGGGGGCCCCACAGGGAAGGGAGTGATCAGTTTCAGTGAGTCAGAATACAGGAGTGAGAAGCAGCCATTCCCATTCCCACGCTGCCCTCCCGCGTGCCTTTTTTGAGCAAACCCTCTCTGCAAGCTGGAGCTGGTGGCTGCTTTGGCTTCTAATGCCCAGAATGCGAATTTCTAGTGACTCCTCCAATGGCTTGCAGGCTGGCAGAGGGCCAGTGTCATCTCCTACCTCCCCACACCCACTTCATGTATCTGTTCCCCACAACTTCAGCCTCGTGTCTTTGGATCTGGTGAGGAGCAACTCTGTTGGTTATCTGAGCCACAGACAGAACCTCCGCGGTCACTTCATCCCACTCCGCCTTGTGCAGAGGACCCTCTGCCTGTCCCCTTGGGAAACAGCTGGTTTCTGTGTGAACCTGGGATGGCCTCTCCAGCAGCGTTGCCGTCTTGGAGAGCTCCAAATGCCACACAGACTCCAGATCCTGCTGTTCTCAAGATTCCACAGAGGAGACAATGAAACAGATACAAGCACATGGGTTAGTTCACACCATGGGACAACCTGCAGAATTCGAAGCTGCAGTAAAGGGAGCCTACGTAGGCATTACCCACAAAATTAACAAATATAAACACACTACCTCTCTTGATCACTCTTGATGGGTTCTTTCCTCTAGTAAAAATAATTTCTTAAAAATTATGATGATTTCTGAAGGCCTAAGTTTCTTTCAAGTTGTATCTGTTGCTACTTAACATATCAGGAACTGACATGGATAACAAACTTGTTTATTCGGTACTAAGGATCTAACCTAGGGCTTCACCCATGACAAATACATGTTCTATAGCAGGTATACCCAGAGGTCATAGAGGAAATTATTTAATAATAATTTATTAATTTATTTAAAATAATAAAAACCAATTCCATAAAGACATAAATAATATTTTTATGAGATTATAATTATACTTTCCAAAACCAAAAGATATTTTTGCAAATCTCTTTAATGTCCAAATTGGGAAAATTCAGCTAAATTTCACATTTCCAGAGACAAAAATAGAGAAAGACTGCAGAGAGAGACAGACACACAGGCACACACACACACCAGACACACACACACGGAGGACAGGGGAGTGCTACTGTACCACTTAGGAGCCAGTGTTTAGAGTGGCACCATGCACAGAGGATAAAGCATAACTTGGCCTTGAGAGACAGCTTGGTGAGACAGCCCTTGTGCAAGGATGAAGACCTGAATTTGATCTCAGCACCCATGTAAAATCTGGACGCAGCTGTATGACTGCCCGTAACTCCGGTGCTGTAGGGGCAGAGACAGGAGGATTGCTGAAGCTTTCCAGATGCTGGACTAGTTCGGGGTTCATTGAGAGACCCTGTCTCAAGAGAATAAGGCAGAGTGGTCATCCTCCTCTGGCCTGGGCATGCATACTGAACACATATACCCCACACACAAGCATGACTCACAAAGCTCTTCCCTAGTATCCAACGGTGAAACCATAAGCCATTTTCAGCCTGTTAAAGCCCAGTAACCACATCCCTCCACACCCCTCAAGCTGTGTTCCAAATGGCTACACCCTAGAGAGATACTTGTCACAGACTCTTGCGCTGTGTTTTGATTGTGGGCACACTTTGATCAACACCACAGATACCTAAGCTCCTCATTTTCCTGTTTGGTGCCTTCCCATAGCAGGCATGGCCAATCCGCAGCCTGTGGGTGGCAGGTAGCCACACATAGCCAAGGCTATCTATAAATGGGGCCCAACACAAAAACAACCATTAACTTACTTAAAACAGTAGCAGATGTTGTTTTTTGCAACTTTGTTTTTGTACCCTGTTTGCTCCATTCTTGAGAGAGAACTCTGCAGATAACAATCTCAAAAAGCTGGACATGGCTGCCACTCTAAGCTGAGTTGAATTTTACAGCTCTGGTTGCCGGGGAAAATTCTTCCTAAATATTGCGAACGATGGATGATGGACTATCAGATCATTGGCTGATTCTCCTTCCTGAGAACTGAGCATGGGGGGAGACCTGAAGCCCCACTAATAACAGGTGGGCGTGTACAATCAGGGAAGGACAATTCGCTGCTCTGTAGTAACAAGCTTATGGTGAGCCATGGTTTCTCAGAGTCTAACATGTGGATGTGGCTGATCAGGGCTGGGAAGATGGCTCAGAAGTTAAAAGCTCTTGTTCTTGCAGAGGACCTGGGCTTAGCTCCCAGTACCCACATGGAGGCTCACAACCAACCTCTCTCCAGTTCCAGGGGATCTATGCGGGAACACCCTTGGAGACGTGAAGTGGCTGATTCATCCAAGATCATGTGTCTGTGTGAGAGCAGCAGTGGGATCAAACCTAGCAAATGAGCTGAGGACTAGTCACACCAGGAGAATGTGTACTCCGGGGCATCATGGGTCCAGGCCACTGGAGAGCCAATCACTGGCTCCAGAATATTCTACCCTAGACTAATTGGAAATCATCCAAACCATAGAAAAATAATATTTCTGTGAATGTGCTGAACACCATCCCATCTCAGGTATCTGAGTCCCCTTTCCTCCCCGTCAGAATCTTCTCTTCTCCCTAACAGCAGACCCTTTTCTTATTCCCGAGGTATGTTCATCACCCAAGGAAAGGGTAAAAAAAAAAAAAAAATTGTGTGGCTGGCTTCTTGTTGCTGTAATTTTATTTGTTTCTTATCTGCTATTGCCGAACTCCCAGGAGTGATACATATATTGTATTTCCACTCGTTCCCCCTCCATTGACTCCTTGCAGCCTGGCTGCCTTCCCAGCACTCGACAGAAACCACCCACTCACGGGTCAATGATGCACTTGTCAAATGGCTTTCACTTCGTTGAAATTTTTGCTGTCCATGCCCAAGCTTCTGTCATCATGAGAGAGCCATTGTAATAACACAGACGCTCTTTTTACTTAAAAATGGGTCGGGTATTTAAAGGCTGTTGAGCACTCAGTGGCTGAAAACAGGGTCTCTGGGGTCAGACTGCCTAGTTCAAACCTTGCTGCCCCAGTGGACTAGCTCATCCCCAAAAGCAAGCCACAGCTAGAGGCTCCCATGTCCATAACCTACCTCGTTAGCCTTGGGGAAGCCCGTGCGATAGTCCGGGCACCGTCTTGTGCATAGCTCAGTGTTTTCACAAGCCTTAAGGCTGCCCCTTTGCAATGCCTGGTAAGAGTCATAATGGGAGCCACGTCTTGGCTGCAGCTGTGTGCCAGCTCATCTGTAACTACTTGCCACAGGCAGTATCACTGCACCATCCAATGCTGCACCTCGCAGGCACATGAATGCAGCATTCTGCATGTTTTCCACTTTCAAAAAAAAAAAAAAGGCTCCACTTTCATTATGAGAGGGCATCTCTTTTAAGTAGCACATTTCTCTCATTGCCTCTGTGTGTATAGGAAATAACAGGCCCAGAAGTATTTATGTCACCTTGAAGCTAACTATGGGTACCAACAACAGGCTGCTTAATAAGGAACAACCAGATGATCCACACCAAGGAAATTACTCTAATGACTCGCCTCAATCTTTGGGTGTGCTTTTGCTGGAACCGAGACTTTGCTCCTAGGCATAAGACAGTATAAACTGGGAGGTGACTAGAGACAGTTCTGTGGGTTTGTGGGGTGTTGTGCTGGCCCCCAGCATCGCAAAGGACAGGTGTCCAGAACACCATGGGTGAGCACTGCTACAGCCTGCATTACACAGACAACAAGCGGGCACAATGGAATCCACCCAGGGACTGTCAGCCAGGCTTCCAACACACGTGCACCTGCCACCAAGTCCTCATCCCATGTGATCTGTTTCTGTGACCCCTGCAGAACGCGTTCCTGGTGTTCTGGCCACGCCCACTGTTGACCTTTCACCATCGATGGCTTCTCTCCCTTCTTTATTCCCTGTGGGAATCTGGAAATGCCATGGGGTTGTCCTTCATTTTTCTGCAGCACTGGACCATGAACCCTCAGGTTCCACTTCTTCCATTCTTATCTCCCCAAGGACTTCAACAGATCTCACTGCTTGGTAGCAAAACAGTACACACTCATGGAATAAATAGGCAAATCAGTGTTCCAAAGATATGAGTAACTAAATATTAATAAATTAGCTCTCAACAAATGATGCTATATATTTTAATTAAATCTTTACAATATTAGGCTTTTGTTTTGTTTAACTTTAATTTTTGTTTGGGGGTTTTTTGTTTTTGATTTTCAAGATGAGGTTTCTCTGTATAGTTCTGACTGTCCTGGAACTCGCTCTGTACACCAAGTTGGCCTCAAACTCACAGAAGTCTGCCTGCCTCTGCCTCCCCTCCCGAGTGCTGGGATTAAAGGTGTGTGCCACCACCAGGCTTAATTTAAATGTTCAGTGATGCGTGCAGCCCAGAATGGCCTTGAGGATGCTGTGTGGTGAAGGATGCTCCTGAACAACAGATTCTGCTGCTTCCACTTCCAAATCCCGGGATTATAAACACATGTCACAGCCTTGTCTTATTCAGTACTGGGATTCGAACCCAGGGCCTCGTGCAAGCTAATTAAGCACTAACATCTCTGCACCTAACTTTTTATTCATCATTATTATTATTATTATTTATTTTTGAGACAAAGTATCACTACATAGCCATGGTTGTCCCAGGAGTCAGAGAGATCTGTCCGCTTCCTCCTCTGCTGGAATTAACGGCGTGTACCACCACATTCAGTCCTGAATTCCAGCTTTTGTATTTTTGGGGGGTTTTCGAGATAGGGTTTCTCTGCGTAACAGCTCTGGCTGGCTGTCCAGGAACTTGCTTTGCAGACAAGAGTGGCCTCAAGCTCACAGAGACGCACCTGCCTCTGCCTCCCGAGTGCTGGGTCTACTCCAGTGTGTGTGGCTCCAATGCCAGGCAAGTTCCAGTTTTTAAAGTGCTTCTATTAAGAGAACAGTCAGCAGAGAGGATCAAACATACATGTCTACCCACTTTCTGGGACGTTTTCTGCTGCTTTTTAAAAAACAAAAAACAACAACAACAAAAAAACACTTTTATGATTATATGTGATTTAAGGTATCTGACTACTAGAAAATATTCAGAAAAGTCAGAAATCATAAATGAAGACTATCCCTAGTCCTACCCCCCCAGGCACTGTTAACACTGGAGGAAAGAAAGTGCCCTTGTAGACTACACAGTCAATCTATGTCAACCTTCTGACACTGAAATGCACCCGGTTCTTCAGGAGGTATTTACTGGATGCCTCTTGTGCACAGACCTGTATACAAACGCACAGTTAGAGAGTAAAGACAGCAGAACACAATGAACACAAACCCCATGCAGAGGCTGGAGACGTGACTCCGCAGTTAAGAGCACAGGCTGCTCTTCCAGAGGACACTGGTTTGATTCCCAGCCTCCACACAGCAGCTTACAAACATCTGTGACTCCGTGTCTAGAGGACCTGATGCCCTTTTCTGGCCTCCAAGGTCACCAGATGGGCACACAATGCACAGATATACATGCAGGCAAATGATCCATCCCCACACTTAAGGTTTTCTTTAAGAAAATGGAAAAGAAACCCTCTGTATTCAGGTAGAAAAGACAGGCTAGATACTAAATAATCGAGAGGCATGTTGGCAGGTGTTTGGTATTATGGAAAAAAGAAGCATATTCTGGGAACGGGGACTCGAAGTGTGAGGAGAGAGAATTTAACATTTTTAACCACGTGATCCCAATATGCCTCACTGAAAAGGCATCATTGCAAGAAGACATGGGGTTGACAATGCAGCGAAAGAATATTTCAGGTGAAATAATAGCAAGTGCCAGGAGCCTGGGGTGGTAAAGCCCTTGCTGGGTCACAAAAATTCAGCTAGGCAGTGAGGGCCTGGAATGGACAGAAGAGGACAATAGCAGAGGAGACTAGAGAAGGAAGGTATCCAGGTTCGAAGGGGACAGAGGACCATGGAGAGGGCTGTGAATTGGGGCTGCTGGAAGGCTTGGAGCTGATAAGTAAAAGAATAGGAACTGAGACAGAGAGAGTCCCAGAGAAGTCACTGCAATTGCCTGCCAAGGATGCTGGGGACGTGAAGTCGGGTGAAACACAGCCAGGACCTTCTCAAAGGACGGATATGCTTTATCCATGCTCCAGTTTGGAAAAGGAGAAAAAGGGAAGATGCCAAGGCATTTGCTGAACACAGCTGGAAATAAGCTATCATTGCTGAGGCAGAACTGAGAGGTGATGCAAAGAGGTGTTCCGTCTGTCTGTCTGTACCTTTTGTTGGCGTGTTAACGCTGACTGGAGACTGACATGCATGTCTGAAGGTCAGGTGCGATAGTTAATGACCTTTCTCCCCTATAACAATAAGCCAACTGGGGCATTCCCATTTTTTTGTTTGTTTTGGGGGTTTTTTGTTTGTTTTTGTTTTTCGATACAGGGTTCCTCTGTGTAACAGTTCTGACTGTCCTGGAACTCACTTGGTAGACCGGGGTAGCCTTGAACTCACTGAGATCCGCCTGCCTCTGTCTTCCAAGTGCTGGGATTAAAGGCACGTGTCCCCACCACCCGGCTTTCTTTTTTATCTAAGTATTTATTAATTTTGACACAGAACTTCCCTCCCTAAAGGCCTGTTTGTGTGGATGCTTTCCACCTCCTGTCTGGTTAGTAAGTTCTTTGAAAGCTGTGATTCATCTTGGTGTAGTAAAAAGGCAAAGAACATTATTTTAAACATTAACTGGTCACAGCAATTTCTGCAGTGTGTGCACGTGGGGGTGGTATTGACCGCAGTGGGGGGGGGGGGGCTTAGGAAAACAGGATGAGCTTTTGTTTGGAAAGGCAAGGTAAGAAACCATCGGGTACAAAGGTTTCTGGGGTTCAAATGAGAAAGAGAGGCAGAAATAAAGGAAGGCAAATGGTCAACAACACAATGGCAAAAGTGTTCTACCTTTTCTCTTTCAGCTTGAGTCACAGGCATGTGGAAGGCGTCCCCAAATCATAAGAGACAGGAAGAAGTTGTTTTTCAAGGTAGGGACCATCAAGGATTCGGCAACACAGAAGGCATCTGTTCAGAACAGAGCTGCCAAGGATGCTTTGTTGCTGCCTCAAAACCCTGCACCAGGCGTGGTTCTGCCGCTCTGGAAGTACTCAATTATTTAGTCTCCACAACAGCGCCACCGACAGGCATTATCCAGTACTTCCGTTTTTTCAGAACTGCGGCAGAGGGAGGCTGCGCGGCTGGTTTAGCAACTCGAGGCTCCGAGCGAGCGATCGGGTCTGGATCTAGTACCCACCAGTCGTTATGTTGGCTCTAAGATGAGAGCTGTTAGCTAGAGCAGGCTGGGAATCGAACTGAGAGATACTTGAATTCACACTTTTCCTCAGGAGACAGGGTACTGGAGAGAACTGGGGGTGACTTCTAGCATCCACACACACGTGATGGAGAAAAGCCAGCAGCAGAGTTCAGAATAGAGATGGCGCTGCCCCTCTGCTCTGCTGAGTCCTCAGTGGGACCTTTCCTGGTGACGCAGAAACATGGAAGCTATGAGGACACTCTGCTCAGTCAAACTTGGACTATTCCATGAAGCTTTGTGCAGAGTAAGTGTTTGTTTTTTGTTTTGTAAGAACTTGAAAAATGTTCAGAAGACCAGAGAGATAGCTCAGCAGTTAGCCCTTGCTGCTCTTCCAGAGGATCTGCATTTGTTCCTAGAAACCACACTGGGTGGCTTATGACAGCCTAGAACTCTAGCTGCAGGGAGTCCAACATCTTCTAGCCTACACACACACATGACACACACACACATGCACACAGTAAGCATACACTCACAGACACATGCGCACACATATACACACACAAGTATGCACACAAACAGAGACACACACATGCTTTTTTAAAACTTAGGAAGCAATGTGCTAAACCTACTAACCTTGCCACTGAGCAGACACAGAGGAAATGGCTCAGACATGTACCACTGCCTCCTGCACCTCACCTCAGCCCATACCCATAGAAGGCAGGCACGCTCATTATTCCTGCTTCGGAAAGAGCTGGTACCTCGGGCTTCCGGAGAAAGAACACTCAGCTTGCCTTCCCTCCCATGAACAATTGAGCAGAAGGAAACAGGACATTCAGGCCTGGACTTCCCCACAGGAAACTCCGGCCTCCTGCTTCCCTTCTCCCTGGCCCTGGTGGAGTTCCAGGTGAGCTACAGCCTGCTTGATAAGCAGACTCTAAGGAGGAACAGCCAGCTCAGATGGATTTAAAAACGTTTTAAAAACTCATTGCATCCTTAGAATATTTAAAGGTATTTGTACTATTTGATATGTGTGGTGTTTCGCCGGCATGTGTGCCTATGTATCTCAGGTGTGCCTAGTCCGCTGGATCTGGATTTACAGATGGTCGTGGGCTATCATGGTGGTCCTGGAAATCAAACTTAGATCCTCTGGAAGAATAGCCAGTGCTCCTAACCACTGAGCCATCTTTCTACCCCCAACTTGTTGCAGTTAGAATAGCAGCTTTTTGCAATTACAATTCATCACTGAAGGGTGCACATGAACTCCGCTGGAGCTGGGAGAACTGGAAAGCATTAGTTCTTAAATACCTGGATCCACTTGACCCACCTTAGCGCTCTCCGGAACTCTGCTCACCACACAGCAGGGACACGGATGCTACCTCATGTGGGTGCCTCGCTATTAACATTACTGTTTCTGAGCAGGGTCTTAGTGCGTAGCCCAGGTTGGCCTTGAGCTCTCCTTTCCCCTGCCTCTACCTTCCATGTACTGTGATTAAAAATGTACATCATGTCTTGATTTAAATGTCCTATTTTACATGAAGAGATCTAGCACTGTATTGATGACCTGATCTTGAATTTAGCATTCACTACTAGCTTTTAATTGGTGATGTGCATGAAAACATACAAGACAAATTTTAATTCTCTAAAACATTTCTTTCAGCTAAGGCCATGAAGAGCACACATGTAGCCATTTAGGCTACAAAGCAATGTCTGGCATTGGTCAACGGACAAGGCACATAGAAGTGTCTGGAAGTTCCAAGAGAAAACATCCAGGTGGACAGAAGAGGTGGGATCTGAGCTGGCTGGAGGAGAGGGGAAGTGTAGACCTGCAGACGGGTGAGGCAGAAAACTCCAGACTTTGTATTTTTATTGCTCACAATCAGTAGCCTGCAAGTTACTCTGTGGGTTCATCCTAGAGAGCACTGTGCATCCTTCTGCTTGTTCACAGGAGACTAGCAAGAGCTGAGCCCAGAGAAAGCCAAGTCATCAAGTAATCTCCTCGGTGGTATCCAAGCTCACAAGGCAGCAGGCTCTGAGGCTAAAGAGAGAGTTCTGCACACACAGGTAAAGAGAAAAGGACAAGAGGAATGTGACAGTAATACCCACATTAAGAGCCATGGCAGCAAGGCATTTACTTATTGTGGCATAGCCGGGCAGGGGTGGTGCACGCCTTTAATCCCAGTACTCTGGAGGCAGACGCAGGCAGATCTCTGTGAATTCGAGACCAGTCTGGTCTACAAGAGCTAGTTCCAGAACAGGCTCCAAAGCTACAGAGAAACCTTGTCTTGGAAAAAAAAAGGAATCTATATTTTTTGTGGCATGCACCATGAGAGGAGCTGGAAGTGGATCAACTCCTCTGACTCTCATGACAACCTGAAGAAAGAGACGTCCACTCTTATTATTTCTGTTGTTGTGCTTAGGGTCTAACCTAGCTCCTCCAGGATGCTAAGCAGGACCTCTCCCACTGAGCCATATCTGTGGCCGACATTGTTATCATCATCACTATAGTATTATGAGGGGAGAGAGAAAGGGATGGGGGAATTCATAAATGTTCTCCAAGTGTGCAAAATCAGGTCAGTGAAACACAAAGCACAGCTTCTGAGACACAGCAGGATTCACACACACACACACACACACACACACACCCAGCTCCTAGGTCCTGCAGAAAACAGCTCCTTCACAGCAATTTAGAAAAGGGACTTGTGTGGCCTGTCCTCTCTGGCATTCTTTGATGGCTGCTAAATAAGACTGCTGGACGACAGGGATTGAGATGCAGCTGGGTTGGGATGTTCTTCCTTTCTATTCCACAGCAATTGGGGGTTGGACAAGAGAACAGCTGCCCCCACCTCTGCAGGCCAAGGGAGACTCCTGTCAGGCCTTCCCTTCACTCTGTCAGAGTCTCTGAGAAATCGGCTGATTTGTCCACATCTGCCTCATACCCCAGGAACCTCAAACAAAAGAAAGCCCTGGATGTGGCTTGACAGGAGGTGGCACATCAATGGGATGGTCCTCACACCAATGAGATAGATGGTCCTCACACCAATGGGATGGTCCTCACACCAATGGGATGGTCCTCACACCAATGGGATGGTCCTCACACCGATGGGATGGTCCTCACACCAATGGGATGGTCCTCACACCGATGGGATGATCCTCACATCAATGGGATGGTCCTCACACCAATGGGATGGTCCTCACACCAATGGCATTGTCCTCACACCAATGGCATGGTCCTCACACCAATGGCATGGTCCTCACACCAATGGGATGGTCCTCACACCAATGGGATGGTTCTCACACCAATGGGATGGTCCTTACATCAATGGGATGGGCCTCACAATTCATCCCAGTCACTCATGCCATGGTCACTCTATTGTCGTGTGATAAAATGCCACAACCAAAAGCAACTTTGGCTTACAGTTCTAAAGGGTAAATGTCCACCATGGGGGCGGTGGGACACAAAAGCAGCGAGCTGCAGACATGGGTGGACAGAGCAGGAAGCTGAGAGCTCACATCTTTAACCGCAGCACAAAGCTGTGAGATGGAACTGGAAGTAGGGCAAGGTTATAAAGGTATGAAGCCAGTCCCCATGATGTACTTCCTCCACCCGGGACCTCCTCAAACAGTGTCGCCAACCCCAGAGCCTATGGGGGAGATTTCTCATTCAAACCACAGTTATTATCCTCTAAAACTGGGTCAACGTTTTAGCAGTGACTAGGTTCTCTGGAGCTCGTGGTTAACAAATTCCTATAAGTCCATGCAACACTTTCCCACTTCTCTAGCAAAGGAATTTATTGCTGAGAATCTCAAATGTTCAATCACATCGTTTTAGGTATTTAAAGAAGAGATTACAAAAGCAGTATATATGTTCCGTTTCACATCAAAGAGAACAGAAATGGAAAAGGAGACAATAATCACCCCATCACTCCCTGTGGTGGTTTGAAAGAAAATGGCTCCCAAAGGGAGTGGCACTATTATTCCTTGTTGAAGAAAGAGTGTCACTGTGGAGGTGGAATTGAGGTCTCGTATAGGCTCAAGCTTCATTCAATGTGATTCAGACCACTTCCCGTTTCGAACAAGATGTAGGACTCTCAGCTATGCCACCATGTCCCGCCATGATGATAATGGACTGAACCTCTAGAACTGTAAGCCAGCCCCATTTAAATGTTTTTATTTATAAGAAAACATTTGGGCATGAAGTCTTTTCACAGCAATAGAACCATAACAAAGACCTTCCCCCTTCTTTCCCCACAAAGTAATTAGCATGAACAACTTGAAGCCTTTCCTAAACACATAGACAAACACACACAGGTCTTCTCAAAGCTGTGTCAAGTACAAGCAAACCATAACCTGTAGACTAAATCTGACCCACTGATCACATTTATCAATAAAGCTTTGTTGGAACACAGCCCAATCTATTCTTCTATATATTGGCAATAGCTGTCTTTCTATCAGAGGTAAAAAGATGAATCATTATGGCAGAGGCTATGGATCACACAAAGTCTAAAATAGTTATGATTCGGCCATTTGCAGAAAGCGATTGTTTCTTCCTGACCTGTGCCTACTCTTTCAACCATCATGAAATAGTTGAGAGATATTGGAAAATATCATGGACACCCTTTAGGTCACTGAGTACAGGTCTAACTCTTTTCCTTTCTTTTCTCTATCCCTCCCCTCCCTTCCTTTCTCTTTCTCTCTTTTTGTTTTTTTGGTTTTTTTTTTGAGAGATAGTACATGCAACCCAGGTGGGTGCTAACCTTGCTATCCTCCTGCCTCACCCTGCCAAGTGCTGTAATTATAAAAATGCACCACCATGCCCAGCTTAGAAACGGTACCTGTGGCCAAGCCTGATGACCAACCCCCAGGACCACAGCGTGGCTTAATGTCCTCTAACCTTTACAGACACTGCACACACGGACACAGAAACAAATGAATAGATGCAATACTGATGAAATGATTTTTTTTAAAATATTTATTTATTATGTATACAATATTCTGTTTTGCATGTATGCCTGCAGGCCAGAAGAGGGCACCAGACCTCATTACAGATGGTTGTGAGCCACCATGTGGTTGCTGGGAATTGAACTCAGGACCTTTGGAAGAGAAGGCAATGCTCTTAACCACTGAGCCATCTCTCCAGCCCTGATGAAATGATTTTAAAGACATCTACCTATCGTCTCATGACATAAGCATTATTGCTTCTCAAATGTCACTGTAGTGATCGCTAGATTGCTTTCAGGCTCTTGCATCTGTGGATAATGTTAAGGGAACTGAATGTGTGGAAGGAATCCGAGGGACTCTCAAGAGAAACAGCCTCATCGCCAGCACGCAGCTCCCACTGTACACTTCCTGAAGCAGCGGTCTGAGCCAGCCCTGGTTGGAGGGCTAGGAGGAATTAGATTCTGAGGAAACTAAGTACGTCTCCAAGTGACACCTGTGTCTTCATAGCCGCCTGGTGCTTCCTGGATGTCTCCTGTGTGCAGAGCTGTTGCTGAGCATGCTTTCTGGTACCTGACTCATTCATATCTTCTAAGAAGTCATCCCAGGGCCAACCTGGTATACCTACCACCACATCCAGACAACGTTTTCTGCCACTGGCAGGATAAAAGGCCTCTTAGAACAAGCAGAGAGAGTCACAAAGGGAATCTTCACAGATTCCTGACCTCCTTGTGGGTCAGAAGCCTCAAGTCACAGCCCCTCACCAAGAAGTAACACATCTGTTTTTCTGTTGGAATTCTGGGTAAACTCAGGTGTGTTCTGCTGTCATAAAGGCGCTACCATGATACCATGTCTAGGTTATCAGTCAGGCTTGAGGCCCATCACACTGGCCCTCCCCAGCAGCCTTCCCCAGCTCTGGCCAGAGGGTCAGACACAGCACATTTCTCAGTGATTCGTGAACTTCCCTCCTGTCCCTGACCTTGTGTCTGTCATTCCAAAGGTCTTCCTCAGGCTGGCAGTCATGTGCTCTGTTCTTCTTCCTGCCATCCTGTTTGGGAAGATAAATTCATTTCTGAGCCATCAGCCCAGCTCTTAACTGGGCAAAGAATACCAGTGCGGTCCTCACCAGCCCTTCTTCCGGTTGCTGCTTCCCCCATGACCTGCTTTCCTAGCTCCCAGTGCAAGCCCACAGAGGAAAGACCCTTTTATCTCCAGCACTATACCATCTGGAACAATCTTCCGGAACATTCCTGAAAGCCATAAATCTTTGCAAACTAGGTTTTCCTTTCTGGCTCCTGCATATAAACTTGAGGACCATGGTGTTGCTAAATTTTAACAAAGAAACCATGATAAAACATTAATAAGAGACAAATTTCAACAGGAAAGGCGGGTGTCCCTTGGTGTTTGTGCTGCCCCCTCCTGGAGAGAAATCAATACGTCTGATGGCCAATCTGCTCTTGGTCAAAATGCACCTTGTTTTAATTTGGGTTACTTTAAGTATCAGTCTTGGGAGGTAACACTATTCTTTGTTTTAAAGGCAAAGTACACTGTGGCCTATTTCAGGCCTCCCAATGGCCATTAAACTGTTCTTGCCCTTTGACCTACTAATATCCTTTCCAGAAATCAGCCCTGATGAAATAAGAAAAGTAAGCAAGAGATTACTCTCAGAGATGACTGTATTGTCATTAATCATGGCAGCCAAGAATAAGAATGAAGTTAAACGTCCAACAAGCAGGTGGTTCAGGATAGCCACAGGCCAGGCTAGCGGGTCTTTAAAAGCAACCTAGTGATGCTGAAGGGTATGAAGAGATATCGATGTCATGGTAAGTCAGCAAGACCTACCTCACAGCTCTACAGTCTCATCCAAATATGCGTGTGAACAAATCTGGACGGGGTACGGCAAAGCCTTCTATGGTTTCTTTGAATGATAAGATTAAGCTATTTTATATACTCATATATTTTTTTCAATTTTCCTGCAAACAGGAAAATTGCATGGTGGAAGAGCAAGGCTTTAGGACCAAACAACTACAGTTTCCATTTTCATTCCGTGGGCCCGGACAAGGGACTCAAGCTGTGCAGACAGACCTGCTCCCTCGGCAGTAAGTGACAGTCATAATGGGATCTACGCCTCCAGGAGGACCAGGCCATCACCCACGTGCACTGCTCTAGGGCTCTTATTGATAAGCAACGATATCACTCTAAAAGAGGATAGAGTGAGCACGCTGTTCCCCCACATCCTAAAACCAATCTGCATCCACTCTCCCACAAAATGCAGAGGAGCAGAAATCATGTGGTTTCTACAAGCTGCCTTGCACGCTTAGGGAAGTCCTTGCCCTCTGCTCTTTCAGCTGCTAAACCGACCACTTTGCATGACTACATCTCCAAGACATAGAAACCACATTTCAGAGGCAGGTTTGTGGGCACCGCTTCTAGCACTGAATAAATTATCCAAATAGCCACAAAGGGGGCCCAAACTTCTTATATATTTTCACAGTGGGTGCAGTCAACAATAGCAAGGCACTTAAGCCAGTATATGATTTTGAGTAGCATTTATGGATTGTGATTGAGAACATTCTAACGTTTATTAGCATGGATCTCACCAATGGAAATTCATTTCTGATGTTTAGTATGTTCGTTAGCAAAACATTCAATGTTTTTCAAAGATTAGGGTATCTGAAGCCTTTAAAATGAGCTATTTGCAATGCGATTTTTCTGATGTCATATTGGCTGATGGTTGGCAAGCATGGGAGCTGCCCATGGGATCCAGTTTCAAATAGTAATGCACACATAAATACCTTACATTATGTACTTACGTGCTTCAGGGAGATTATAGATCTGCAAAGCAAGAAAGACAGCCCCTGCACAGCCAGCATGCAACAAACAATGTGGTTTGAACTCGTGTGTAAAAATTCTATCTGGCAGCCGGGCGGTGGTGGCGTGCGCCTTTAATCCCAGCACTCGGGAGGCAGAGGCAGGCGGATCTCTGGGAGTTCGAGGCCAGCCTGGTCTACAAGAGCTAGTTCCGGGACAGGCACCAAAGCTACAGAGAGACCCTGTCTCGAAAAAACTAAGAAAAAGAAAGGAAGGAAGGAAGGAAGGAAGGAAGAAAGGAAGGAAGGAAGGAAGGAAGGAAGGAAGGAAGGAAGGAAGGAAGGAAGGAAGGAAGGAAGGAAGGAAGGAAAACTGGAAATGGGGCTGTGACTTAATTTGGTTAGTTCTGAACCGAACTTAGAACTGTTCATAGACCAGTCTTGGAAGAATCATGTGCTGTCTTTGCCTTTCGATATATCAGCCCTTCACACTAACGTGTGAGTCTTAGCTGTGAACTTTAAAAATCTTTTTTTTTTTTAATGGCTAAGATAGCTCAGTGGGTCAAGGTACATGCCACTAAGCCTGACAACCCGAGCTGGATCCCTGGGACCATGTGTAGAGAGAGAAGCAGCAGTTCCTACAGGTTGTACATTGGCCTCATACACGTGATGATGCACCCTCCCTCCTCACAAGAAAAAAGATATTTCTTTTTATATATATAAAAAAGGGGGGGGATCCTCTTTCACAAAACAATGCCCTCTATTGGAAAAACATTGTTCTTGTTTTCAGCTCAGTAACGCACTTCCTGGAATCCATTCATCTGTCCTGAAGGAGGCTTCACCAGTGGGCAGCATGCGGGGACTGGCTGGTATTTAAAAGCACCTGCAAGCATTTAAACAGAGACAGCGTGGGAGAAAACAAAGTGGTCAAACCACCTGATCTTGGAAGAAGAGTTTTATGAATTAGGTTTTCCATTCCATACTGAAGTGTGGCCATGTTTAATAGGGAAGCAAGCCTGGGTCTCAATCAGAACCCTAGTGTGAAAGGTTGGGTGCTGCCCCCCAGAGGCTCACAGGGTTGGAGGAAGTGTCCACCCCACTATCCCCTCAGGAATTCCACAGAGAGGCCAGCTTTGGTATTTTGAGAGTTCTCCATTTAGGGAGGTTTTATCAGAAAAATCAAAGCGGGAGGTATTTGGCTCAGATAACAGGGCTTAATTGGCATTCCTCTCATTCAAGAGAAACAGATCAAGGCAGGGGACTGGGGACTGGCCAGTGTGAGGTAACACTGCACACTCTTAAAGTGCCCAAGGCTCCTTTTTTTTTTTTGGTTGTTGTTTTTGTCTTGTAGAGACAAGTTTTAGCTGTGTAGCCCTGTCTGTCCTGGAACTCACACTGTAGACCAGGCTGGCCTCGAACTCAGACATCCTCCTACTTCTGCCTCCTGAGTGCCGGGTTTTAAAGTGTGTGCCATCATGCCCTGCTTCACTGGAGATTTTAAAAAGCTATTTCTTTTTATTGGAACCTGGGCTTCTCCAGCAATAGCATGCTCCAATGATACCCTCCCTCTTCTCGAGTGGCAGGACTTTTTTTTCGGCCCTCCCCGCCTTTCTCGGGTCTGTTTCCTGGTTGATATGTTCAAATGGAACTGATTTACACAAGAGAATGGCAATGGGGCAAGAGCAGGAGCAGGTGCTTATAGGAAATCCTCTGTGGCTCAGGAGTGACCGTGGGTTCATAGACTAACATAGTCATTTGGCCAGATTCTGACTTTGGAGCTCAGGGAGGTTTTAATATCTCTCATTCTGACCACCTGTACAGTTGGGTCCAGAGGGTGCTAACTTCATTCAGTCCAGTTAAGTCCACTCTCAATCACTGTGGTAGAATCTGAAAACCACCTTAATCACCCACTGTCACGTGCATAGCTCAGGCACGGGGAAGTGGGAATGTTCAATGAGTATCTTCAATTTATAGCTTGTGGGTACCAAACCCCACACCCGCCCCGCAGCAGCCACACATAAACGCTTTCTGCCTCTAAACCATGGAGATTTCCAAGCGTGACTCTCCCTTGAGCACCAGAATATTAAAATGACCCAATTTCTAGAGCAAAATAACCCGAGCAGATTCATTTCTCTCAGAAGGACAGGAACCATTTGTCACACTATAAACTGGGTAGCCCAGGGGGCTCAGGTAGCCTGGTGACCACTGTGGATGTGAATTGAAGATGCTGGGTGTCTCTGCTCCTGTTTGTGACCCACCCCACCACCTCTCCAAAGACAGTCAGTAATCCAAACAGTTTTTTTTTTATTTGTTTATGGGCTAATGTTTCAAGTGAGAGTTAAAATGCAGGCTGAACAGAATTAAATTCTCTTTCTTCCAAGAGAGATAAGCTTGTCTGTTCACCACCGCTGGCTCCGAAGTCCCCAAAGGCACTGCCAAGTCTCACTTGGACCTTTCACTACCCTGCTGTCAGATCAAGTTCAACTTTGTTCAGAGCAAGAAATAAAAACAGCTTTCCCCTGCTGGCCTGCTGTTTGCCTAGGAACAGAACTTTGTGGCTGAAGTTTTCAATGTGTGGGCCTTAAGCCGCAGAAGGCATCAAGGCAGGTCCCCTATCTGCTCTTTGTCCTTTCAAAGCAGGGGCACACACTTCAAGGTCTGCCAAAAGGTATTGGTATAGAGTTTAAAAGCAGACTTGGAAGCCCCAAAATGCCAGGTATTGCAACCCAGCACCAACTATTAATTGACCTTTAGTTTCCTGGGGAGAATAGTAGTCCCTCTTCCACTCTGGCACACAGCATTTCATACAAGTACACGCTGTACCATTATTGTCATTTGGGGCAGGCTAATAAGGAAAACTAATGTGGCTGCAGGTGTTCCAGGAATGGGAAAGAGAAAACTGTGCTGACCCAGACAGAACATGCTGCATTTGACTTGGCAGCCTGAGCCCACGGGCAGGCCCACCCATAATTCCCACACCTCTCTCTTGTTCCCAGGAAAGCCCAAAATTCAGACTCTGCAACATGGTCCAGTTTGTAAACATTGACAATAAGTTGAAACATCAACAAGACCCTGGATTGCAGTAAACTCAGCATGGGAGTGGGGGATCAAGCCAGATGCTGTGGCTGCTGCCTTAGCTCAGTCACTCCAGCCTGTCACCACCAAGTGCTGGATATAATAAACAGAGTCTCCTGACGAATTTGGTCTCTCTCTCTCTCCCTGCCTTTCTTCCTTTTCCAGTTTTTCAAGGTAGGGTTTCTCTGTGTAGCCCTTGCTGTCCAGGAACTTGTTTTTTTTTTTTTAAATCAAGGTTGACCTCAAACAAAGAGATCCTTCCTCTGCCTCCTGCATGCTGGAATTACAGATGTGCCATGCCTGAATTTCTTTTAGTTATAGTCAAGTAAGATTTTGGTGTAGGAGGTCCTTCTGTCTATGTGTAGCTCTTATTTGTTAATGAATAAAGAACTGCTTTGAGCCTATGGCAGGGAAGAACAGAACTAGGTGGGGAAAACTAGGTTGTATGCTGGGAGAAAGGAGGTGGGGTCAGAGAGACACCATGAAGCCACCAGAGATAGACATGCTGAAATTTTGCTGGTAGGCCATGACCTCATGGTGATATACAGATTAATAGAAATAAGTTAAATTAATATAAGAGTTAGCCGATAAGAAACTAGAGCTAATGGGCCATCCTGCCAGTGTGACCCATCGCAGAAAAAAAGCCACACCATTGTGAAATGCTGGCTTTCTGGGCCATCCTGCCAGTGTGACCTCTGCCTCTTTCAGGCAGGAGGTCTGGCTACAGAGCATTTGAATGGGCTTTGTGAGTAGTGTGCTATGGCTTGCTTGGTGGCCACTTGGACTGGCTGTGTGCCTGGAAGTGGGGCAGTGTGCACTGCTCAGAGGCACAAGAGGCTCTGCCATGTTGGACTGGGAGGGCAAGCAGGAAGTACCGTATATATCATAGCAATGATGCAGCTCCAGTTTTAGACTGGGCAGGAAAGCAGGAAGTACCATATTACCCCTAGCAATGGTGCGGCTGAAGTTTTTAAGAAGCACTTAGCATTTTAAGAAGCTGTCTTGGTCAGTAAAGAATTACATATGCACAATAAAGTCAAATTCAAATGGAAAAGACCTCTAAATGGGTCACAGTATTGGATAAATGTACATAGGCTTGGAAGAGAGAAGAATAAGAATATAGTTGGAAAAGAAGTAAATAGTTAAAAAAATAAAACTAAGTCTTTAAAGAGACAGAGTTCAGAAAGTCATAGATTAAAAGAGGGAAAGAAAAATAAGCCACATAAAGATGGAGTATATACAGAGTCTGGATTATGTATATTATTGTGTTCTTTTTAAATTTTTTTGACTGGGAAGGAGCTAAGAACAGAGAGACATTTCATTATATGGACTGCTAAGCTAAGCCAGAATGTATATTATAAAGGTATCATGACTTCCAAGTTTGGGTCTAAGGATATGTTGGTTTGGAAAAGAGTTTCTTCCCTTGTTTCCACAGAGGATGAGAACCTGTGGATTGCTTCCAGACTAGTGTGGCTTGACGGACCAAGGACCCCCAAAAAGTTGCTGTGAACACCCCAAAAGTACCCTCAAAAATTACTTCACCCAATAAACAGCAGAAAGCAGTTTAGAGAGAAATAACTACACTCATATTCTATAAATAATATACTACAAATATTCTACAAATAACTACAAATATTGTCTATAAATGTTTATTTTCATTTAAATGGGGATATGCTATAGAGATGGATATTTTGCATTGGTACGGATCTTGGTTTATTGATACAAACTTAAGGTCAATTTTGTTATACGTATATTTCTGCTCTTGATTAAAGTGTTGTGTTTGTGTAGTTCATTTAAAAATGTAATGTATAATTAATAAATATAGGTTAATAGATAGTCAACTATAATAGTCAAAATTGTAGTAATGTTAGTTAGGTTTTCTAGACATATAGAGATCTATTTCATTTAGTTAGGTATTCTTCAAATCTTTCAGAGACCTACAGAATACGGCTTTTTAAATATTTTAAAAATTCAGGACTATTCATGACAGTGAGACACATCTGCTCCTGGCAACACCAAGCTACTTCAAGAGAAAGATAGGCATCGAAGAGGCTCCTTATGGAGTTACTTAGACATTTGGGCAAGAAATTGCTCTTGTCTGGACTGCTTAACTGGACATGCAGGACTTGCAAAGAAATGATTGCTGAACTTGCCGAAAGGTGAAATGATCCTTCGGGGTTCCTGCTTCATGAAAGAGTCTGCAAGACATTCTGCAGGATACAGAAGAAAGTGACTGAACTGTCTTTGAAATTTCCTGCTTCATGGAAAAGTTTGCTGGATACATGGGCCTGTAAGCTAAAGATGGATGTCACAATGGTACAACTTTAGGTGACTGTCCAGGCAGTAAGATCTCTTTATCAATTCTAGAGTTTTGGAAGTTGCTTACAATGTACTTCCTGTTTACTTAGGTAATATCATATCGTTCTAGAGTTTTTGATGGAGTTGAAGAATTTATAGTTATAGTTTTCCTTAGTTATAATAAAAGATAAAGTAAATAGAAATATTATAACTGTAATTCTTGCTTGATAAGTGTTTTGTTATATGTAATTTTACTATGTTAAAGCCTTCTTTTTGTTTATACAGAAAAGGGGAAATGGTGTGGGAGGTCCTTAATGTCTGTGTGTTGCTTTTACTGGTTAATGAATAAAGAACTGCTTTGAGCTTATGGCAGGGAAGAACAGAACTAGACAGGGAAAGCTAGACTGTATGCTGGGAGAAAGCAGGTGGAGTCAGAGAGACACCATGGAGCCAGAGACAGGCATGCTGAAATTTTGTTGGTAGGCCACAACCTCATGGTGATATACAGATTAATAGAAATGGGTTAAATTAATGTAAAAGTTAGTTAATAAGAAGGTAGAGCTAATGGGCCAAGCAATGATTTAAATAATATCGTTTCCGTATGATTATTTCTGGGCTGAGCAACCAGGAAACACCAAGCAGCCCCTCTCCCCCTACAACAGGATTTGATTATTAAAAGGGAAGTAGGGACAGAGACTGATGGCTGAACTCCTAATGAAGCTGGTAGTGGCCTGCAGTGGCCAGAGTCAAGGACATCCCATCCCAAGAAAGCTTCATGTTTGTTTTTTTGTTTTTTTTTTCGAGACAGGGTTTCTCCGTAGCTTTTGGTTCCTGTCCTTGAACTAGCTCTTGTAGACCAGGCTGGCCTCTAACTCACAGGAATCCGCCTGCCTCTGCCTCCCGAGTGCTAGGATTAAAGGCGTGCACCACCACCGCCCGGCTCACCCTTCTTTTCTAATCACCCTTTTAAAATAGTGAGAGCCCAAGCTCAGGATCAGGTCCTGCCCCCACCCCTGTGTGACTTCAGGGAGGCAACTTGCTCTGTCTGTCCATCATTTCCAGCTGGACAAGTTCAGGTGCTTGCAGGCAAAAGTTCTGTGGGTGCAGGGACTCTAAAGTCAAGTCATCGCAGGGGCAGCAGTGAACAAGGGAGGTGGTGACAAGGTCCATGCTTTCAGGAAGCTTAAAGGGACAGATTTCAGAGCTGTGTTGCTGCTTGATTGAAAAGGCTGTGGTGCAAACTAATGGCTAGGCTCCCTTCTTTACCTTTAACAAAGCATCTGATATAGGGGGCTAGCAAGATGGCTCAGTGGATAATGGCACCTGCCACCACTTGATGGCCCGAGTTCAATACTTGAGAACCACATGACTGGAAGAAGAGAACCAACTACCATAAGTTGTCCTGTGACACAAAATAAGTAAATGTTAAAAAAAAAGTCTACTTTATTGGTCCCCAAAAGGACTGACTATACTTCTCTGCCCCTTTTTTGGTTGAATGAGGCCATGTGACAAGTTGAACTTAAGGGAAAGTCAAAGTCAGACGCAAAGGCTGGAATATCATCAGTCATCTCATACTCTGAGGTAGGACTCTTCTTTCTGCTGAGCCTGACTAGTGGGATTTACAGGAGCATAGATAAGGGGCTATTTGTGTGTGTATGGGTTAAGTTACCATGACTATACCACTGAAGACAATGTCTTTCCCTCCTTAAGCAATCATTAACTGTCCATAAATCTTCAGGGAGTCGCAGGGCCCTTAGAAGCCTCTCCCTAGTCCATGACACATGACATTAATAAACCCAATCTTGTGCAAGGGATCACAGCTGAAAGTTCAAGAGTGCAAGAGCCATATTGTGCCAAGAAAACATCATTTCACAGCCCCCACCCTCCCTCCGGCTCGTACGTTCTTTCTTTACCCTCTTCTGAGATGTTCCCTGAGAACTGGAGGGGGTAATGTAGATGTCCCAGTTAGATCGAGAATTCAATAATCACTTATCCTCGGCTCTCTGTCGGGCTATGAGTCTCTGCAGTAACCACTCCCCACGGCATACAGAAGCCTCCTCACCAAACCAAGAGTAGCACTAGTCTGCAAGCAGGACCATTTAAGAAGCAGTTTGATGAGCACATATCCATTTACCAAAATGTGGGGGCAGCAAGATGATTTAGTGGGTAAAAGCATTGGCTATGCAAGTCTGGTGACTTGAGTTTGATCCTAGGAATCCAAGAAAAAGTTGCAAGAAAGAACCAACTTCACAAAGTTGCACTCTGACTCTGACCTGTGTGTTCTGGCATGCACACCACTACATATCACACACACACTTTGTTTTTTAAGCAGTATCTTCCCCACTAGGGCCGATGATCTCTCCAGCCTTAGCTTTTAACCATTTTTTTTTTTTTTTTTTTTTTTTTTTTTTGCAGTTCTAGCTGTGAATTCCCTCCTGCGTCAGGGTTACAACCTGAAAGTGGTCTGCTACCCTTTTAGCAGTCATGCTTCTGCTGTACCTGTGGGCACCTTGTGCCTGTCAAGTTGATAGTATAACATACATGCTCCATAGTCAATAAGATTGTTGAGGGCACTTCTCCCTGCAAACTTCCTAGCATCTTCTAGCAGCGTACAAAACAAATAGCCAGGAGGAAGTTTCTGGCTCAGTCCCCACTTGATTTCTTTATGTTTTGCAACCAAAGCTTGTATCGTCTTCAGCAATAGGGTCTTACCATCTGGCTCTGGCTGGCAATCAACAGCAGAGTGGCAGTAGTAGCTGAGGCAGGATTTTGAGGATCACAGAAGAGGAAGGAAACAATTTCTGAATGACTCTTACTAAGGGCAGGCAGTCAACCTACAGCCTTCTTAAGGAGAGGAAGGGAACTTCTTTGCTATGCACCATTGTTTAGATCTAGTCTTAACATATGGTTGGGCTTAATCCTAACTGACAATCCATTGACTGTTCTTTAACCCCAAGCAGGATGCAACCATCAATTGTCTATGCACAGACAAGTAGCAAATTGAAAATGCAATGCAGGGAGGTACAGTGCAGGACAGTATGATGGCAGCTTCACAGTACTGAGGTGGAGAGGAACATTCAGAAGTAGAGCACTGGGAGGGGAGGCTGAGTGCAGTAACCAAGAGAAGATAAATGAGCAAGGACTGAAAACTATTTGGTGTGTGTGGGCGGGGGGGAATAGAGAGATGGCTCAGAGATACTGAGTTTAATTCCCAGCAACCACATGGGTGACTCACAGCCATCTATAATAGGATCTGTGTCCTCTTCTGGCCTGCAGGCATACATGCCGGCAGAACACTATGCATCATAATTTTTTTTTAATAAAAAAAAAAGATCTATTTAAAAAAAGAAAACTGCCGGGCGGTGGTGGCGCACGCCTTTAATCCCAGCACTTGGGAGGCAGAGGCAGGCGGATCTCTGTGAGTTCGAGACCAGCCTGGTCTACAAGAGCTAGTTCCAGGACAGGCTCCAAAACCACAGAGAAACCCTGTCTCGAAAAACAAAAAAAAAAAAAAAAACAAAAAAAAAAAGAAAACTATTTGGGGACCCATCTTATGAACTGGATGTTGTTGTTGTTGTTGTTATTGTTGTTTCTGAGAGATTAAAACCATGCACAAATATTGTCTTACTCCTTTTACAAAATATCTTAGCCTGAGTAATTTTTAAATGGTAGAAATTGGTTGTTCACGGTTCTGGAGCCTGGAAGTTCAAGGTCAAGGGGCCAGCAGATGCAGTGCTGGGGAGAGGGGTCAACCAGGCTCCCTCTAGCCCCTTGGTAGGAGCTCTAATCCACTTGTCTAATCCCCAATCACCCAATCACCACCCCAGCCGGTTCTTAATACTGTTGCTCTGGAGATCAGAGTTTAATATGGGAATCTGGGAGGACACCAACCTTCAGGCTAGAGCATAGACAATGTATGTCAGGTCTAAAGGGCATCCCACCCTCCCTAAAAGAGCAGACTCACTGACTTTGACCAAAATTGAGTCAGTTCAAACTGGACTACAGAAGGATTGCTGATGGTTAGATAGAAGCTAGCATTCCTTCCCATCAAATGGAGTCATTTCCCCTGCGTCTGGCAGAGGGACATAAGGTTCTCTACTCACACATATTTGTGACACCTATCAGCATATCAGAGCTCATGCTGACCTCCAGGGTCCTCCGGCCCCCATCTTTGTTAGATGTCCCCTCTGCCAACAAAGTTTGTCCTCAGGGTTAGGAACATCATTTAGGGATTGATTATAATTAGTATAGGGTTGGTGGGGGGGATTTTGTAGGCTCAGAGATCTCTTTGAAAAAAAAGGAAAAATTGGATGGGATAATAATAATAGTGAGTAATAGAGTGAACACTTGTGAGTTATTATTTATAGGCAATTTACATTGGTATAGATTCTTGTATATTGATACAAATTTAAATTATATTGAATATGTTCCTATTGGTGTAGGAGGTCCTTCTGTATTTGTGTTGATTTCATTGGTTGAATAAAGAAGCTGCCTTGGTAACAGGAAGTGGGCTGCCTCACTGTGTGTAGCTTAAGCGTAAGAGACCTACCTCAAAGTTCACCCCACAGTGACACACTTCTTCCACCAAGGCCACACCCTAATCATGCCACTCCCCTTGTGGCCATTTTTCTTCAAACCACCACAAGAGGTTTAAACCACTATCATCATGGTGGGCCATGATGGTGTACGGATGGTGCTGGAGAAGGAGCTGAGAATCGTACATCTTGACTCACAGACAACAGGAAGTCATCTGAGATATATACGAGGGCATGGTCTGAGCATATATGAGGCCTCAAAGCCTGCTCCACAGTGACACATTTCTTCCAACAAGGCCATACCCACTCCAAAAAACCACACCTCCTAATAGTGTCCCTCCCTATGAGCTTACGGGGGCCAACTACATTCAAACTACCACCCACAGCTCCTATTCATCTGTACTTGTTCCACACCTCATCCTGGCCCTTCTCACCTCTTCCTCTACCCTAAACTCCCAGGCTGCTCCAGCTGCTTCCCTCCCTGCAGCTACTCATGCTCCTTATATCCTGCATGGTTTTTCTATATCCAGTTTCCTTAGCCCTGGTCATGTCTAGTCTTCTTCTTTATCTCTCTGATCTGGGCTCTTCTAGATGCCTCTAGCTGTTATCTCTCCCTCTCTTGTCCACAATAGCAACCTCCCATCAAGGAGCAGCCCCTTTGGTGGTTTCTTTATTTCCTGTTGCTTACAGTGTGCTTCAGTAATATTGAGAAAAGGTGTGCATTTTTGTCAGTCTGTCTTAAATTGATAGGTGAGATAATGTGGCAAGATCAGAGAACGCTACACAGCACAGTGAAATCTTTTAAAACGATGCAATAATTTCTATGCTCAGGTTGCTGCTGAAGGTTAAATAAAGTAGGCTACTCACACTTTTTACGGATGCTCCCTGTGTGGTGCAGTGTGCTGGGTATATATTGATGGACCAAACCACCAGGGAGCAGAGGTGTGTGTCTAGTGAATAAGAAGAATAATAAGAAAGTGATGAGATGGCTCTGCATTTATGATTGCTGGGGAGCACAGTGAAGCCTGGTTAGTGGGGAAACCTCGGTAGTAGGGAAGAGGACTCTACCCAGGGATTAGATCATAAACATTAATGTTTATAACAGTTATAGATTTATAACATCTTAGAAAAATATACTTCTCCATAGGTGATAATGAAATTTATTCATTGAACAAACATTCTTTTAGTCCCTACTAGGTATTAAGTATTCCAAAGACCAACCAACAGAAAAATTCCTGACCCACATAATTTGTTTTTGTAAATACATTTGTTTAACAATAGAATCTTTCTTTTTTTTTTGCACGTACAAACTCACAGTGGTTTTTTTTTGATATTTTTTATTGAAAAAATTTCTGCCTCCTCCCTGCCTCCCATTTCTCTCCCCCTCCCCCCTCTTCTCCCCCTCCCTCTCCAGTCCAAAAAGCACTGGGTTTTGATCCTAATGCATGTACTGGCTTTGTGGGAGCCTAGCCTGTTTGGATGCTTACCTTTCCAGAGCTGGATGGAGGGGGGAGGGCCTTGGACTTCCCACAGGGTAGAATCTTTCTTATTAAATAAGCCATGATGGTGGCTAGGGCAAACTGCATAAAACAAACTATGAATGGACTGGGCCATATCACCCCCCAAGGGGAGGGGCTATGTGGGTTACAGTTCTCTCCATGAACTGAGATCTACTTTACCTTTCTCCCTCCCTCCCTCCCTCCCTCCCTCCCTCCCTCCCTCCCTCCCTCTCTCCCTCCCTCCCTCCCTTCTTCCATTCCTCCTTCACTTTCCTTCCTTTCTTCCTCCCTCCCTTCCTTCCTCCCTTCTTTCTTCCCTTCCTCCCTTCTTCCATTCCTCCTTCCCTTTCTCCCTTCCTTCCCTTCCTCCCTTCCTTTCTTCTTTCCTTCCTTCTTCTCCTGTTCACATTTCTAGATTTTTATTTATTTCTTCAACATCTAGACAGAAGTTTCTATCCTGACCAGTCCCAAAGTCATTCAGTCCCAAAGAAACATACAGAGGTTAATATTAATTATAAACTCCTTGACCTATTAGCTCTGGCTTGTTATTAACTAGCTCTTACAACTTAAATTAATCCATAATTCTTGTTTATGTTTAGCTATGTGGCTTAGTACCTTTTCTCAGTGAGGTATTCTCATCTTGCTTCCTCTGCATCTGGGTGGTGACTGTGTATTTGCCTTTCCTTTTCCCAGAATTCTCTTAGTCTTGTTGCCCTGTCTATATTTCCTGCCTGGCTACTGGACAGTCAGCATTTTATTAAACCAATACAAGTGACAAATTTTACAGTGTACAAAAGCATTATCCCACAGCACCAACAAAATAAAAGTATTTTCTTTTCAAATTTATGAGAACCCACTGATGATAGAAATCACTGAGACAAAACTTCGTAAATCAAAAACACTTTGTATAAAGAAATGAGCATAGCTGGGCAGGGGTAATGCACGTCTTTAATCCCAGCACTCAGGAGGAGAGGCTGGTAGAACTTTGTAAGTTCAAGGCCAGCCTGATCTACAAGGAGGAGGAGAAGAAGAAGAAGAAATGAGCATTAAAAAATGCTTTCATGTTTGCTTATGGTACAGCTGGCTGAGCAGGTATCACCTAGTGGAGAATCTAGGCTCTTGAATCTGTTACTGTCCTATAATCTTTCCATCAAATCACTGCTGTAAGTAGCCTGCACTGTATCTTCATTCAAAATCAGTACCACACACTGGAGAATAGCCTGTATATCAACACCCTGCCCATTAAAGGAACAGTGTGAGCATGTCATAGCATGCAGCTCCTGTCCTGGGCGCATGCGCACGCACGCGCACACACACACACACACACACACACACACACACACACGTCCTGTTCCAACTCAAAGTAACTCAGTCCCCCTCACAGGAGCTCCTCTCATAGGTGGTGATTTAAATGAAGATTCAGGGTGGAGGGCAAATGATTAAATGAAATACGAAGCTGCTGAGCACACATCTCAGTGATGGCATGCTTGTCTGGCATGCACCAACACACCAGCTGTATTTCATTTCTATATAATAGAAAACAGCATCCATTTAAAATGTCCTGATTGGGGCTGGAGAAAGGGCTCAGTGGTTAAGAGCACTTGCTGCTCTTTCAGAGGACCCAGGTTCAGTTCCCAGCACCCACATCAAGTGACTCACAACTACCTGCAACTCCATTTCCAGGGGAACTGATGACTCCTTCAGGCTTCAAAGGTCACCAACGCATATATATGGCCCACATGCATACATGCAAGCACTTACACACGTACACATAAAATGTTTTTAAAATGTACTGATAAATATGTTCTGGGTTCTATACATAAAACCTTCTAAATACGACAACCAAGGTTCAGAACTGTAAGCAGAGACTGTACTTTTGTTTCCAGCCACCCGGACCCAAATAATCACACAGAAACTATATTAATTACAACACTGTTTGGCCTATTAGCGCAGGTGTCTAATTAACTAACTCTTGCATCCTAAACTAACCCATTTCTATTAATCTATGTGTCACTACAAGGCTGTGGCTTACCAGTGAGGTTTCAGCATCTGTCTCCATCAGCAGCTACATGTCATCTCCTTGACTCCGCCTACTCTCTCTAAATATCTCTGTTTGGATTTCCCACCTGGTTTTATTCTGCCCTGCCATATGCTAAAGCAGCTTCTTTATTAGCTAATGGTAATAAAACATATTCACAGCATACAGAGGGGAATCCTACATCACAGAACCATTCTGCTATCCCATCACCACCACCATCAAACATCCTATACCTCTGCAATTCCCCTCCTCTCTCCCACTCCTCACACCAGTCCATCCTGTTATGCTTTCTGTCACCATTGGCTGTTTTCCACTTCCTAGAACTTTAAATTGGGTCATATAGTATGCAATCACTTGTGTCTGACTTCTTTCAGCATGTATAATTAAAGATTCATTTATACTACTGTATCAAGTTCATTCCTCTTTATGACCAATTTGAATGTTATTGTACATATTCACTACCACTGGCTTAACCAGTTCCTCAGATGATAGACATTTGATGTGGAGTCTAGCTCACTGTTTAGGGATAAAGTGAACCAAACTGCTACAAACATGTACAAAGACTTTTATAAACCCCAAGGAGATACCTGGGAGATAAACAACTAGATGTTTAGAGAGACTGGGGAGCATGAGTGAGCACTAAATACTTATTTGACACTCTTGGAAAATTTGCACACCAGTTGATCCACATCCTCACCAAGATCTGGAACTGTCAGCCCTTTGAATTTTAGATATTATAATGGGCTTTTAGTGAGATGCCTCCATTTTTATACGAGAAGGAGAAAAACCTTGTATGTTATGCTTATTTGGGATTTTCTCCTGCCGTCAGACAAAGCTGACTGGTCATCCCAAATAGTCAAAGCAATACAGAAGGGAGGCAGAACAGATAGAGACATCTATGATTCCAGCAAGAGGTGGTGGCTACAGTGGCAAGGCGGGAAATGAGAAGGAGGGCATGGTATTAGGCAGATGATGGCTTTAGATTCATTAGTGGACTAGTTATGGTGAGTTAAGAAAAATCACTCAGGCTATAGCAGCAGGGGAGCTGGGCTCAGACTCAATCCTACTTAATGCTTGAAAAGTCTCCTAACTGTTGCCTTTTCCAAGTCACACATAGAACTGACAAACACACGACTTTTGATAACATCCTTGGGTGTGTCTGTGATTGTCACAGGAGGATATACTCAGTAGGAGTGAGGAGGAAGTATGAATGGTTGATGTGGGATTCCCCTCTGGATGCTGGGAATACCATTGGTTAATAAAGAAACTGCCTTGGCCTGTTGATAGGGCAGAACTTAGGTAGGCAGGAAAAGCTAAACTGAATTCTGAGAGAAAGAAGGGTGGAGTTGAAGAGAAGCCATGTAGCCCCTCTGGAGACAGATGCTGGGAACTTTACCCGGTAAGCCATAGCCACATGGCAATACACAGATTAACGGAGATGGGTTAAATTAAGATATAAGAGTTAGCCAATAAGAAGCTAGAGCCAACAGGCCAAGCAGTGATATTTAAATAATATAGTTTCTGTGTGATTATTTCGGGGTTGAGGAGTTGGGAAGGAACAAGCAAACAAGCTGCCTCCTAACAAGAAATGGTGAGGGTTTCTTTGTAACATTGTTACAGATTTTGGTTTTACTAAATGATGATTGTTAATTATATCAATACATAGTTCTCTTACTATAAGTTTACAGGCCTATATACATATATATATATATATATATATATATATATATATATATATATATATATATAAGTTTCTTGTGTTCTTTCTGGTCACAAAGTATCCAGCAATAGCAATGTATAGAATGAGGGAAGAAAGGGTTTATTTGGCTCAAATTTTGAGGATATGGTCCACCACAGTTCAGGAAGTCATGGTGGCTAGGGCACACTACATCTGGTCAGGAAATAGAGCAATGAATGCTGGGGCTTTCTTGACTTTTTCCTTTCCCCCTTTTTATTTTGATTTTTTTCAAAGATTTATTTGTTTTATGCAGATGAGTTTTCTGTTTGCATGTACAAGTATAGGTCAATAGAGGGCATGAGATCTCACTGTAGACGGTTGGTGGTTGTGAGTCACCATGTGATTGCTTGGACTTGAACTCAGGACCTCTGGATGAACAGCCAGTATTCTTAACTGCTAAGCCATCTCTCCAGTCCTCCTTTCCCCTTTTTATTCAGTCTAAGACTCCAGTCCATGGAATAGTGCAAACCATAGTCATGGTGGATTGTCCTGTCTCACTTAACTCTATTTGGGAAAACTTTTAGATACACCCTGAGGTATGACTCCATAGGTCAATCTGACAAAGAAGACTGTCATGTCAACCTCTTGTCAACTTGACACCTAAATATGCTACTTTTAATCCATAGCTTTCTACCCCTGATCTTCAAAAGCCTGTGGCATTCTCATATTGCAAAAATGTGTTTAATTTATCTATAAGAGTCACCAAAGTCTTAACAGTCTCAAAACTAATCAAAAGTCCAGGAGACTCAGGGCAATCTCTTAACTCTGAGCCTCTTTACAAAAATGATAATGTTTCATATTTCCAATGTACAATGGCATAGAATAAACAGTTCCATTCTAAGAGGCCGAGAAAGGGGCATAGCAAGGAAAAACCAGACCAGACCAAAGGAAAACCAAAACCCCAAAGGGAAACCAGAAAATCCTTCAGTTAGAGGCTCAACATCTGGAGTTTGCAGGATTACCTGTTTCCTCCTTCTCTGGTCCTGGCCTGTCACCTGCAGCACATAAAGCATCTCTCTTGAGCTAATTCCACCCTATGCCTGCATATTTTCTCCATAGACATCCCATGGTCCCAGTATTGCCAACATTCTGGGTTCTCCATAGCAAACAAAGCTGCATCTTCTCAGCTTCAGGAATTATCTGTCGTGCCCTCCTTATAGGGAATTCAGCCCTGCTGCACATTATCTGGCTCAGCATGCTTCCAGAACCTTGATGTAAGCCTCCATGACCCTGTAACTCCTGTATTGTGCATCCTGCAAAATCGTGTGATGAACACTGCCAAGTTCTGCCAGCTTGGGGTGTCACCTGGTCATCATCTACCACAGTTAGAATGGTCTCTGTGTGCCTTGCCAGCTAACCTGGGGAAACACTCTGTAGGAAGTCCCTTGACTGGCATCCCCAGTTCAGTCATTCTCTGTTTGGGTAAATCTGCATTTTGACACCTGCAGCCTTGGATGGGCAGTCTTGCCTGGAAGGCTCCTTTCCAGCTGGCCTGATGAGGAGAGAGAAGTCTTCTTGTTTATACTTCACTGTAGCTGTTTTCTCCCCTCTCTCCCTATGTGCAACTTCAAACTTGCTCACGGTCCCTTCCTCACCTCATCTCTCCTGCTCCATTTTGCTGCTTTCCCACTGCAAACCTGGACCAGAGCAATGAGAACTAACCATGCCACAGCTCGTATGCTCACCTTCTTGATATTTCCAGTGCAAATCACTTGGTTCATTGGTTTAGAATTCAGCTTTAGCGAATTTCTCCAGACATGGGCAGAATGCAGGCAGACTGTGCCAGGATATAACATGAATGTGCTGTAGCCCAGTGCCCAAAAAATGTCCTTGTTCCCCTCTAAAACTTCACGAGCACATTCTTTCCTGCCTGCATCTTTTTTGGCACTCCGGTTTCCCCCAAATCCCACAAGAATGGTGCATTCATTTCTGCTTATAGCATGTTAGGACTTCTGTGACCTTTAGCCCCAAAGTCTTTCTCGTTTCTCCTGTAAAGCAATTCCTTTACATGATCAGCTTTCTCACAGTAATCGCCCCACTCCTTGGGGCCAGTTTTCTATATTAGTTACTTTTCTTGTTTCTGGGACAAAATACCTGACAATTAAAGAAGGAAGGAAGGGTTTGTTTTGGCTCCCAGCACAGCCCATCAGCAGATAAAAGACCGGAAGCAAGTGTGAGAAGGCTGATCACACTGTATCCACAGCCAGGAAGCAGAGAGAGGTGAACACTAGTGTTCAACCCACTTCTTTTCTTATTTTTATTTAAAGTGGGATGCCAGCCCATGAGATGGTGCTGCTCACCATCAGAGCAGATCCCTTCTCAGTAAAACCTCACACAGACACAAGGGTGTCTCCTTAGGTGATTCCAAATCTAATTGTGTTGACAATGAAGATTAGTCACCAAGCTACTTGAAGCCAAGAACTAGAATCAAAGTTTTAAATAAATGTATTATATCTCATCTTTATGACAATCCTGTTTTCTGCGTTCACCAGTTAGGAAGCTAAGATGCAGAGACATTTAACGACTTGTTCAAAATCATACAGCTTGTCAGTGATACAGCTTATGTTTGGAATTTCACTTCCAAAGGAGATAATGCAATTTGGTCTTTTGGGATTGTGATGGGTAGAAATGAGCATACGAGGCCTAAAGTGAACCTAACACTGGCTCAGCAACTAGAAACTTGCTTTGAGCATTTCAGATAGTACTGTGGTTTCAATGAGAATGGTTCCCATGGATCATACATTGGGATGCTTGGTCTCCAGTTTTGGAACTGTTTGTTAAGGATAAGGAGGTGTGGCCTTGTTGTAGGAGGTGTGACCTTTTTGGAGGAGGTGTCACTGGGGGAAGAGAAGCTTTCTCCATCTGCTGCTTGTGAGTCAGATGTAAGCTCTCAGCTACTGCTTCAGCTCCATACCTGACTGTTTGCTTGCCTTGTTCCTGCCATGATGGTCACAGACTCACCCTCTGAAGTTGTAAGTAATTCCCCAATCAAATGCTTTCTTTTATAAGTTGTCTTGGTCATGGTGTCTCATCATAGCAATAGAACAGTAACTAAGACAGATAGCTTAAAAATTTATTTTGATCATTTCTTAGCTTTTTGGTTGAGATCAAGTGTAAATATTTTGCATACATTAAATTATTCTCCATAAATTAGTCATATTTGTTTTATAAAGAAAATCTTATTTTAAAACTTCACTTATGAGGACTGGAGATATAACGCTACAGTTAAGAGTGTATACTATTCTCCCTGAGGACTTGAGTTCAGATACTTGTATCCACATCAGGTAGTTCACAACTGTCTGTAACTCCTGCACAAGGGACTTGAGACTCTCTTCTGGCTTCCATGGGTACCCACACACACATGTGCATATATAGTCACAATGACACAGACATAAATAATGAAAAATAATAAGTAAATTAGAAATCACTTGTTCTTACACCTTAACAACTTAGGAAAGTCACTCTGTCTGTAGTTATCTAGTGCATAACTCTCAAGTTCTCTGGCCGAGCTTTCTCCTAGTCTTGCATTCACTGTTAAATGTTATCAGCTTTGTTTGAGGGCTATAGAAAATCTGTAACAAGGCCCCTCAATTTCCATCTATTTGCGAAACAGCCCTGTAGGAAGAAAAAACTGCCATCATGTGGATCTAGGATTCAAGTCAAGCAACCCACTTAGCTCTGTGTCAGTATATGAATTCCTTAATTTTGCCAAATCTCAGTTTCCCAGTCTGTAAAACAGGAAAAGTTTTAGTTGGTTTTAGTATGAGGGTAAAGAGACTTAGGACATACAATTTTGAAGAGCTAATCTTAGCAGCCTACAGGAGCCTCCCAAGAGAATCCAGCAGTTGTAAATCCCCGGCAAGAAGGGTTGCAGTCAAGCTTTAACTTAGATGTCATCTTAAGTTGGCATCAAGTCACTTAAGATGGCATCAGGTTGAGATTTCATCTAAATGTGATCATCTTGTCCTCTGCCTGGGCAGCACTATGTCAAAAATTAAAAAAAATAAAAAAAGAGTCAAAGTAGATACAGAATTAACAACAACAACAACAAAATGTTTGCCCTCCTACATACAAATGACAAGCAGACTAAGAAAGAAATAAGGAAAACAACACTTTTCATAATAGCTTGGGTTAAGAACCAAGCAAGTAATAGACTTGTATGATTAAAAAGTTTTGGAAAAAAGTCTTCCAGTCTTGGAAGAAAGAAATTGAAGAAAATACCAGAAGATGGAAAGATTTCCCATGCTCACTAATCAGTAGAATTAGCATAGTAAAAATGGCTGTCTCACCAAAAGCAATCTACAGATTCTCCATCAAAGCCCAACACAATTCTTTACAGACCTTGAAAGGACAATTTGCAGCTTCATATGGAAAAACGAAAAAACCAGGAAAGCTAAAACAATCCTGAACAATAAATGAACTACAGGATCATCATTCCTGTTTCAAGTTGCACTACAGAGCTATAGTAATAAAAACTGCATGGTATTGCCATAAAAACAGACACATTAATCATTAGAATTGAATCGAAGACCCAGACATAAAATCTAAACACATATAGACACCAATTTTTTAATAAATAAGTCAGAAATACACACCTAAAAAATACAGTATCTTCAACAAATGTTACAGATAGATCCCATATTTATCACCCCTGCACAAAACGCAAGTCCGAGCGGATCAAAGACTTCAACATAAAAGTAGATACACTGAACCTGACACAAGATAAAATGGGGAATAGCCTTGAACACAGTGGCACAGGACTTTCTAAACAGAATACCAATAGCACAGGCACTAAGATCAATGATTAATAAATGGGACCTCATGAAACTGAAAAGCTTTTGTAAGGCAAAGGATACTGTCAAACAGACAGAGCAGCAGCCTACAGAATAAGAAAAGATTTTTGCCAACTCCACATTCAATAGAGGGCTAATATCCAAAATATATAAAGAACTTTAAAAACTAGATATCAAAAAACTAAATAATCTAATTTAAAAGTGAGGTATGGATCTAAACAGAGAATTCTCAATAGAAGAATCTCAGATGGCTGAGAAACACTTAAAGAAATGTTCAACGTTCTTAGCCATCAGCAAAATGCAAATCAACTACTTTGAGATTCCATTTTATCCTTGTCAGAATGCTGAGCAATAACACAAGTGACAGCTCATGCTGGCAAGGATGTGTAGCAAGGGGAACACTACTCCATTGCTGGTGGGAGTGCAAACTTGTACAGTCACTTTGGAAATCAATAGGGTGGGTTCTCAGAAAATTGAGAATCAATCTACCCTGAGACCCAGCTATACCACTCCTTGGCGTATACACAAATGCCCAGGATGCTTCATCCTACTACAAGAATACTCACTCAAACATGTTCATTGCAGCTTTAAAAAAAAATAGCCCCAAACTGGAAACAATCTAGATGTTCTCAACAGAAGAATGGATAAAGAAAATGTGTTACATTTACACAATAGAGTATTACTCAGCTGTTAAAAAATGACATCATGAAATTTGCAGGCAAATGGAAGGAATTAGAAAAAAAAATCCTGAGTGAGGTAACCCAGACCCAGAAAGACAAGCATGGTATATGCTCACTTGTAAGTGAATATTAGTCATTAAGTAAATTATAACCTAGCTACAATCAGTAGACCCAGAGAGGTTAAGTAAAGAGGAGGGATCTAGGAGGGAACACATGGATCTCCCTGGGAAAGGGAAATAGATTTTGCAGTGGGCAGGTTGGGATGGAAGTGGGAGGAATCAGGTGAGGGGGGATGGTGGGATTGAGTACAGGGAGAGACAGCTGAAATTGGGGGACATGTCAGGGGGTAGTGTGGAAACCTAGTACAATGGAAACTGCCTAAAATATATGAAGGTGATGCTAATGAGGACTCCTAGTAATAGGGGCTATAGAGTCTCAACTGGCCATCTCTTGTTGCCAGGCATGTCTTCCAGTGGATTGGGTTGCATTCAGTTGAATTGTTGGCAGGAGAAGTGCCATAGAACCAAACAACCCAGGCTGACACTGAGACAAAGGATTACTCTCCACAAACTGACAGTGGGCCCATTGCCAATTACAACATTCTTACAACTCTATTGAACATGGAGAAGTTCAGCTGGTGCTACATGGAGCCTTCACATTCTAGTCTATTTGGTGTGGTGGTGTGGGAGGTCCTTCTGTCTATGTGTTAGTTAATGAATAAAGAAACTGCTTTGAGCCTATAGCAGAGCAGGGCATAACAGAGCTAGGCAGCGAAAACTAAACTGAATGCTGGGGAAGGACACTATAATCAGAATATATTATATAAATCTATTTTCAATAAAAAGAAAAAGATAGAAATAAAGGAAGGCAGATTTATAGAAAAGAGCTGACAAAATTACCCTTCAGTATGGGCTCAGATTCTCATTAGGAGAGAATCCCATGACCACTATGTGTGTGCATGTGTGTGTGGGGGGGGTGCCTTGAAGATGGAGAGCATTAGAAAGGGCAGAACATTATTCCACAGATGGCATGCTGAGGCCTTGTAGGGAGAGATGGTCTTACTTTCAAATCTATGGACCAAAAAAGGTTTACACTGTGTGAAGATGTGTCATTGTGATTGGTTTAATAAAGAGCTGAATGACCAATAGCTAGGCAGGAGAGAATAGGTGGGACTTCCACACAAATAGAGGAACTCTGGGAAAAAGAGAGGCAGGGAGACATCAGTGAGACACTGAAGAAGTAGGGCATCTGGTACAGAGAAGAGTAGCCAAGCCACATGGCAGAATGTAGATGAACACAAATGGGTTAATTTAAGTTATAAGGACTAGTTTGGAAAATCCTAATCTAAGCCCAAGCTTTCATAATTAATAATAAATCTCATTGTTGTTATTTGTTAATGAGCTGGTGGCCCAAAGAAAGTCTGAATACAAGACCTCAAAGCTTTAGGGGCTAGAACTTTGTGGAATAGTTTGGCCATGAGGTCCCTGCCCTCATAAATGGGCCTAGAGACTTTCTATGAGGGCTGGATGGAATTATTCCTTCACTGCAAGGACACCGCAAAGTGCCATCCTGGAAGCCCAGATAAACCTATAAGATGCCAAGACTGTTGATGGCTTGATTGTAGGCTTTCTGACTTCTGGAACCACAAGGAAACACATTTCTCTTATTAATAAACCACACAGTCTCATGTGTGCACAGACCTCAGCGCAGGAGAGACTAGAGCCCAGACAATGAGGAGGACCACACCTTCATGAGGACTGCCTAGGCACACATGCCTCACGCCTCTTCTCTAAACCTAACCCTCATGTCAGGACCCCAAAGGTGAACCTGGGGAGGTGTTTTTTGATCCCTTTGTTTGTTCCTTGTCCCACTGTGAACACATGGAATAAATCTCCTTCTCTGCTTTCACTATTGTCTGTTTAATTGATCTGTGGAGGATGGGTGGCCAAAGTCAGTTTGTTAGGGTCACCAGGGTCCAGACTCTGATCCTAACGACTCCACTAACAGAGGCTCAAGCCCACAATCCCAGCCCTGTGGAAGCTAAACAGGGAGAACACCATGAGTTTGAGACCAACCTCTGTTGCAAAGTGAGTTTAAGTCCACCCTAAAGTATGGTGTGAAGTCCTAATCTTAAAAATAATCCATAAAGTAAATCACCTAGCTTCATATATCTTGCTATAGTAACAGAAATGGACCAAGACACCTGGTTCTCTCATCTGAAGATGCTGAATTAAACAACTGACCTTTCTATAATAGCAGAGTATGGGACCACTCAGTTTCCATATTTACATAAAACAGTTCCTCAAAATAAACCCTTCACCTGTGTCTTAATTTGAGTTTCTATTGCTGTGAAGCAACACCACGACCATAGCAAATCTTATCAAAGAAAACATTTAATTGGCTAGCTTACAGTTCAGAAGTTCAGTCCCTTATCATCATGGTGGGATATGGTGGTGGTGTGCTGGAGAGGTGACTGAGAATTCTACATCTTGATATGCAGACAAAAGGAAGTGTGCTGAGATATGAGGCATATCTTGAGCATATGAGACCTCAAAGCCCACTCCCACAGTGACACACTTCTCCAACAAGGCCACACCTCTTCCAACAAAGCCATACATCCTAATAGTGTCACTCTAATGAGTTTATGGAGATCAACTAACTACATTCAAACTACCACAACCGGGGCTGGAGACACGGCTCAGCGGTTAAGAGCATTGCCTGCTCTTCCAAAGGTCCTGAGTTCAATTCCCAGCAACCACATGGTGGCTCACAACCATCTGAAATGAGATGAATATTGTATACTTAATATTGTATACATAATAAATAAATGTATACATAATAAATAAATAAATAAAATATATAAAAAAATAAAAAATAATTAAAAAAAAACAAACTACCACAACCTATATCTCACTTTCTATTTCTACTTCTGTATTGGTGTTTCCTTGGCTGCCTCTTCAGAGAACCCTGCTAATGCAGGCCCCAAACACTACACACCACTGTGCAGTCACATTTTGCCCAGGAACACACTTGAATAAAATTCCGCTTTTACTGTTCTCATATCAGTTGAACTCCCATTTCAATACCTGTCCCAAGCTGCTCAAGACTGAACAGATTTATTATTGCAGATGCCTTTAAATGTCAATAGCATTTCAAAGTAAATCTTAAAGGGATAAAACTTCTTAGATTATTGGTCTTTTAATATGACATTGTAAAGGGGGTGATCTATTAGCAAACAAAATTTCTGCATATTATCAGAATTATTTTCTAGAAGCTTCTACATGATGCTTTCTGGGATGCTTCTGAACATTTGATCTTCCTATCTCTGCCTCCCAAGTGCTGGGATTAAAGGCATGTGAAGGGATTTTCGTGTCTTTGATTATGGAACAGAACAAAATCTTTTGAGGAACTTATCTACGGCTCTATTTAACTAAGCATTCAAATTTTTCAACATCTTTGACCACTTCCCTAAATCAAATTCTAAATGAAATGCTCTTGATTCTGAAGTGACTTTGAGATAAGAGGACTACCAGAGACCCCCACATTTGTCCTACCACCTTGCAGGAACACACCTAGGATGTGATGTTCTACACCGACTAGGAAGCATTGTCAAACAGGAAGAAATGCTTAATGCCTTCTGTGGCTTATGTGCCTTGTTAGACATTATTAACAGGTAAGACTCTCTTCTAAGCACTCAAAGGACAAAGTGATTCACCTCATTAATTCCCTGAGAACTTCATACATGTGTACAATGCATTTTGATCATATTTCCCTTGTGCTCTGAGACCCATGGAAGGGACCATGACACTCCATACAGGCTTCTGATGTCATTGCCTAAGTAACTTTAAGACTGAGTCAGCACATTGAGAGGGAATTTTCCAGCACAAATGGAGTCGTAAAACTGCTAACCCAAGAGGAAGCGCGGGAATTAATCCCGCAGGCCTAAATGAAGTGATGAAGAATGGTCACAAATTTTATGGCCTGTGCTTGGAACATTGTTTCTACTTTAATGTTATACTTTGTGAATGTAAAAAGTGTTCTTCCCTTTTATCCCCACTTAAATTCTGTGACTTATACTTTTGTAAACAAAAGTGACAGATTCATGTTTTCCTCCCTAGACCATGCCTCCGGAATCTGGAGACCATTACTGTGGCATCTTATTTCCACAGCAATTCATACAAGTTCTGTAAGAATTTGCTTTCTGGTAAGAGTGCATCTGGAAATACTGGGCCTATGGCAAGCTCTGAGTGGTTGCCCATGTTCAAGGATGATGCCCATAGAGTGAGATTCGTGCAGCTAAGTGTGTCTCTGTGGAGCTCGTGCTAAAAAGGTTCTAGTCATTACAAAGTGGCCCAATTCCTGGATTGCAGGGCTCTCTGCCTCCCAGATAAGTGATAAAGGGCATTTTTATGACAGTCCATTTAAGGGTGTGGCCCCTGGTGGCCCCACAACTAACAGTACATGGGAAGCACAAACTGGACTTAATTAATTTACTGGACTTAATTAACTTGAGTTAATTTTTAAAAAAAGGATTACAAAGTTGAGATGGGAAAGGGGACAGATCTGGGAAGAGTAAAGGGAAGGGGGAATGAATATGATCAAAATATATTGTACACATGTATGAAAGTCTGAAAGAATTATGTATTTTAAATGATCAATTTCTGATAGTGTTAGAGGGATTAGGATACATATATTCTAATATGCATTCTATGTATGTCTCATATATATGTATACACATATATGCTTGTGTACACACATAATATTTATATAATTTATATTTTTGTTTGGCTGTTTGTTTTTGTGTCTTAGACACATATTGCTATGTAGCATAGATTGTTTTCAACCTCAGACTCTTCCTACTTCAGCCTCCCAAGGTCTGGAATTACATTTGCATTCTACCTAACCTGGTTCTGAGTTTAAGATATTCTCAAGACTTTAACTGTGATGATCAATCTTGATTGTCAACTTGAGGATATTTAATGAAAACAGACTTCTAGGCATGTCTGTGAAGAAACTTCTAGATTGGCTTCATTGGGGTGGGAAGAGCCACTCTCAGTGTGGGTGACACCAGCCTAGGGGCCGTCCTGGACTGAGTGAGTGTGAGTCAGTGTGTCCGTGCGTGTGTGCATGTGTGTGTAGTGCGTGTGTGTGTGCATACACATGCGCGTGCACGTGTGTGTAGCTGGACACCAGCATCTAAGCTCTCTGCTCATGGATCGTGGACACAGTGTGACCTTTTACTCCTTACACTCCTGTTGTCATTAATGAACAGAATCCTCAGGTTGTGAGCTAAACAAACCTTTCCCACCTTAGCTGTTTTGCCATAGCAACCAGAAAAGTATCTATAAATACCTCAATAAAAGACTAATTCACCTAAATCTCTGGGTTCCAGTTAATTCCGACAGTGAGTTTGGTTCTCGGCTTCCTAATCTCAAAAACATTTTAAAGTCTGGTCTGAGATTCCTTTAAAAAGCTCCAGTTAAGAAAAACTTCAAAGGCTTATGTGATCAATTACCATTTTTGCTACGTTTATATAAACGTTCAGGCTAAATTTAATGAGGCTGTAGAATTACTTTGTAAGCAAGAGTAATCTAACTGTAATTGTCTTTGATCAGAATGGGAGCAATTATGGACCCAAATGTTATGTTTGGTGGAAAACTACAACCCACCCTTGTGTGTTATTAGATTCTAAGCCATAGTCATAATCTTTATGCTATGTTTGCCTCTTTGTAAACTGGATATTCCCATCTAATAGTATGCCAGTAATTAACGTTTTTAATATTCCTCCCTTCGATGAAAACCAGCACTGCCCTTTCCCAAAGTTCTAGAAGCTGAAGTTGGACAATTTGATATAACTTTAAAGAACTATCAGGAAGTTTGGAGCACACAGAAAGTTTGCAATAATGAACCCAGTCTCTTGTATTCCACATACCACTAACACCCCCACTTCATCATGTAAAGATACTTCAAACCCAATATCTGAAAATCTTTTTGCACTCTGGATTTGAACACACTTTGTGAAATATGCAACTCCACATGAGCCCCATAGAGAGACCTCTCTTCCAAACACACCACTGTCACCTGCAGCATTGCAACCAGGGGCACAGTTGTGCACCTTTCCCAGGCAGGGGGACTGGTTTTCAGAGCTCTGGAGCAATCAAGTAACTTGGCCCCTTAGAGGGGATATTCTGATGAAGCAAACACAGAGATCCTATAAACACAACTTAAGGAGTCTCTCCCCCATCCCAACACCCTCTAACTGTCTAAGAGCAGAGCAGAACTCAACAATAATAAGACCAGTTGCAAAATATAGCTTAAGACTTGTTTAATGATGCAAAGATGTGTTGTATTCTTTTATGTTGCATTTATTTAACTCTAAAACTGTGTTACTTTGACTGCCAAAAACACCTGATTGGTCTAATAAAGAACTGAACACTCAATAGCTAGGCAGAAGAAAGGAAAGGCAGTCTGACAGGGAGAGAGAATAAACAGGAGAAATCTAGGTTAGAAAAGGAAGGAGTGGAGGACACCAGGGGCCAGCCATCCAGCCACACAGCCAGCCATGGAGTAAGACGGAAAGAAAGATATTTAGAATAAAGAAAGGTAAAGGGCTGAAAGACAAACTGTACTTAAAGAAAAACAGGATAAGTTAAGTTAGAGTTAGGAAAGCTGGCTAAGGCCCAGCATTCATAAGTAAGAATAAGTTTCCACGTATTTATTTGGGAACTGAGTGGTGGGCTCCCAAAGAGGAAAAAAAAAAAAAAAAACAGCTACAAAAACTGTCTATGGAACTTTGCTACCAGAGAAGACTAACTTCTGTCGGTGCACATGAGAAGCTGGCACTGCAGAAGAAATAACCTGTACAGACATTGTCAAAAACTATCAGGTCTATCATCTCATTTCTTAAGACTCACTTATCTTTCTGAGTCATTCAATTGTCTGCAAGCATCCTTTATTACTGACATTTTGCTAGCAGATGTTATACAAGCCCCCACTTCTAAACACTTCCTTGTCTCACGTTTTCCCATGAACCTCCACATAAGTGAATGAAAATCTTGCCAATCAATGTGTGTGTGTGCATGTGCATGTGTGCACGTGAGTGTGAACACATGCACTCATGTGTGTATGTGTGAATGTGGAGGCCAGAGGACAGCTTCAACTGCTGTTCCTCAGAAACCATCCACCGTGTTTATTGTGGCAGGGTTTCTCACTGTCCTGGGGTTTTCTGAATTGGCTAGGTCAGGCTGCCCAAGGCCCCGGGGATGTTCCTGCCTCTGCTTTCTGTTTGGGGATTACAAGCGTACAACACAGCTCTCTGCTGTTTCCCATGGGTCTGGGGAACTCACACCCTCATGCTTGCATGACAAGGACGTTACCAACTCAGTGTGGCCTCCACCCAGCAACCTGTGCTTTCTCAGTTTAGTTGGAAGTCTTCCAAGTAATGGAAGAGCCGTAGGGAAACCCTTTATCAGTCAATCCCACAGGGGGTATGAAATCGATAGCTATCCGTAGTACAATAATTCTTTTTTCGTCCAGTGTTCTCAGCCAAGAAGCCCAGAATTAGCGGTGACCAAGCAAACACCCTCTCTGGCTTGCCTGGGAGAGTCCACATCACTACACTTCCTCTCATTGGCATCTGGAGGAGTCCGCCAGATGCCACAAGCTGGCTTTAGTTTCATCACCCCCAGCTAGGCAAAGCTTGAACAAACACTTACCCTGACATTTAATTGAGTCCTTAAGAATGGTTTAGATTTTTAAAATAGCTGTGACCTTTCCAGGGGATATTTAACAGCCAGTTCAAGAGTTCGGCAATATTAGAATGATCTAATATAGCTTCTGCCAAAATAACACCTTGTGGGCTTGTTGGGGTATGCAAGGAACATGTGGAAGACACCCTAGGACTGCAGCCAGTCAAATGAAGAATATGGGGTCTTCTCAAGACAAGTGATCCACCCAAGGCCTCCAAACAAGTGGAAATAAGAGGGTACAGAGGGAAAGAGATGGAGACTTCAGAAGTAGATGGCGCAAATCAATGCGGAGTTCTTTCCTAATTCCAGCAAACAGGATGTTTAAGTGTGTGTGTGTGTGTGTGTGTGTGTGCACATGAATGAATGGAATATGGGGTAGATATGAAAGATTCAGTCAGAAATGAATCACAGATTATGTGTGATGGTGACAATGGTGTGTACATGGATACGCAAGCATGTATGTGTTATTTTTGTCTACAACAGCAGCACCTACACTTTGCTTTAAGTAGACTAGAAAAAAATATGCTGTGTGTTGTGGAGGGGAGAACACATTTTAAGCAAGGGCAGCAAAGTGTTGAGCATTGGTACAGTTAGTGACGGCTTCAGGGAGGCCCAAAACACTGTTCTAATGCTGTGTGTTCAAGACTGTAAACAACAAAAGGTAAAACAAGCCCACACACTACTGTTGGTAGTATCCACCAATGAGAACAGAGCCCACACACTACTGTTGGTAGCATCCACCAATGAAAACAAAATCCACACACTACGGTCGGTAGTGTCCACCAATGAAAAATGGGACAAATAACTTGAAATCTTACATCAAGAGTAATAGAAGATGTATTTACCTTAAGGATGGAAGAGAGGAAGGGAGGAAGTGAAGAAAAAGTGAGGAAAGGAGAGAAGGAGAGTAGATCAGCCTTTATCAGTCTCATTGGACTCACAGAAAACCTTCCTAAGGAAAGGCTTTGGAAATATATAACGAGCAATAATGCATATTATTTTTTTCTTCAGAGAGATTTCTAATGTCAAGCCATGAGAAATAATCTTAAAGTTCACCAAAAATGAATTTAACTTCCAGTGAAGGGACATTTTGGTGCATTTTACCAAATGGAAAATAGTGTTGAAGACTATTTACTATCATAAAAATGTACCCAAAAAATCAGTTTTTTATAATCTAAATTTTATTAAAATTAAGAGAATGAAAATATTTTATCTCAAAAGTGAACAATGATTTTTCTCTAAATAATGAGATAAATAAAAATAGGTAAAGATTCTTAATATTTAATATCTTTGTACAAGTTTAAAAAGCACTAGTTTTCCCCCCAGAGTTTTCTCCTTGCATGATAACACACCTAAAAGGAAAGGGTACTGCTATGATTGCGAGGGTGGATATCGCCAACTTGACAGACTCTGCAGTCACCCAGCAGACAAGCCTTGCTTGTGAGGAATTCCCTAGGTCAGGCTAACTGAAGCAGGAGACCCCGCTGGTGCCGTAGCCGGCACCATGCCAGGGGCTGGGATCTCGGACTGAACAAGAGAAAGCGAGCTGAGAGTCAGCACTCAGCTATCTCTGCTTTCTGACTGCGAATGTCACAGGCTCCTGCCTCCTGAGCCGCCCTAGCAGAATGGACCACACTCTCAACTGTGAGACAAAATACTCCATTCCCTTAAATTGCTATAGTCTCGTGTTTTGTTGCAGCAAGGACAAATAACCAATACAATGTCCAGTGTGGCTTTAGGCATGCTCAGATGTTACCACACCCCAGACTGAGACACAGAGCACTGGATACATCAGGGTGTCTTTACACCTCTTCCCTGTTCAGCTCCCATTGATGTCCCCTCCCCCCATCCCCCTATCCCCTACCCCCACTTACAAGCAACCACAATTTTAGCACACACAAATATTCGAACATTTATGTTGCTTTTCCTTAGCATTATGTAAATGGATTATATAATACATAACCTTTCGTATGTGGTTTTTGTAATCTAATACAATATCAGATTCATCATTATTGTTGTATGTGTTGATTTTTTTCTATAAATTATGGTAGATCCACTACAAAAGTATGCAATCATTTATTATTTATCTATTATCTTGTTGCTACGACATTTGGACTGTTTCAAGTTACTGACCATTAGGAATAAGTCTATAAACTTTTTTTTGCTTAAATCGTTTTGTGGACATATCTACTTAGGTCTCTCTCCTGGGTCTATACCTAGTAGATAAATAAATGGCTAACTTTATGGCAACAACCAACTAGTTCTCCAAAGAAGCCATGCTAATTTTATTCCACTAACAATGTGCAAGACTGTCAGCTGTACCCCACCCAGTCAGCACATAAAACCACCCCCTTTTAAATTTTAGTCTTAGTAATTTGGGAGACAGTCTCCAAATACTCAACAGACTGGCCGCTAACAGCACTGAATAAGCCAGGATCTGTTTCATTTCAAATGACATAATTTGAGGTCAAAATGGTGTCAGCAAAAACAGGGGCTGCTGGTTCATAACACTGGAAAGATAAAGCTGGTTTTTTCTCAACTCATGTCATGGCACGCACAGCAGATGATCACAGAGCCCACAGAAGAATCTTAAACTGAGCTGACTACTGTTGCTAACCCCAGCCGAAATGACTCCAAGGCTGAAGGAACCAACATTTCAGGGTAATGAGAGCTCTCCTGTCCTTAGTGGCTGGGCTAGGAAGCTCCGAGGCAGGTATAAGGGATTGTTAGGGAAGAAGGGTAATAGGTTGGACTTGGACTTGGAATCAATGACGTCAGAACCCACTTCCTATCAACCCAACTCTTGTCTTGTGTCACCTCTTTGGTTTGGACCTTCTCTCTCTCCATAGGCTGGGCACAGTAGCCATATCAAGTCCTCAGGCTCCACAAACATCTTAACATAAGAACGGGAGTTATACTAAGTCCTAGTGCTTCTGTGGGAAACCAGCTGTCTCACGCTGGGTAGCTTTTGAAAAGATAGAAATGTAGCTGCCTGCAGTTCTACGGACTAGCGGGCTCTTTGTACATGGACCCCACTCAGCTTGTAGCATCATGGAAGTCTGCTTCCATCCTCCAGGGGCATTTCCCTCGCGTGTCTCTTCTCATCCACTAAGGACAGTGGTCACATCAGAGTCGGGCCCACTGCTGTGTAGCAATATCCTCTGAGCGAAAACTCCACCTGGAAGGGAAGATCCTGAAAACACAGGATGTTCTAAAGGGAGGTGAGACGTTCTGTCCTGCAGGGAAGCTGTCCTATTTAGTGTTACTATCGCTGTGATAAAACAGTATGACCAAAGCAACTTGGGGAAGGAAGGGGTTATTTCTGCTTACATTTTCAGGCCGCAGTCCCTTACTGAGGGCAGTCAGGGCAGGAACTCAAGCAAGGCAAGGGGCCTGGAGGCAGGACTTGAGGCAGAGGCCGTGGAGGATGCTGCTTACTAGCTTGTTCATCACAGTTTGCTCAGCCTGCTTTCTTATAGAATCTAGGAATAGCATCCCAGGGGTGGCACCACTCACAATGGTCTGGGTCCTCCTCCGTCAGTCACAAATGGATAAAACGCCCCACAGCTAGTTCTTATTTTCTCAGTTGAGATTTCCTCTTTTCAGATAACTCTACATGTCAAGTTGACATAAAACGAGCCAACACAGAAGCTCATTCAACTCTGGAAATAATTAACCCAAAGGCTTCAGGAAATTCCTGAAACTAACCAGACTCAGTAGATCCTTCCCTCCCCAGGAGTCTAGAAGCCACATGAACAGCTGAGAGATACTACAGACAAGCTGGGTCACCTGGAAGAGGCAGGGACTGGTGGAACCACTGGAAGCTTGTCGAGCTGCCTACAAGTTGTGCCATGCGTTCCGTGATTCTAGCCCTTTTGAACATCATCCGTGTTGGGTCAGGCTTTTGATGAGGTCTTTGAGCCATTTCTTCTAAAAATAACTGCTCTCCTGTACTCCTGTAAGTACCCCCAATATAACTCATTGGTTCACTAAGTTGCACTTCAGTAGTACATTCTTATTTCATCTGTTGTGAATATCACAAAACATCCACCCTAAATTTATTAGCCATCCTCAAGTTACTACAACAAAATAACTGAAGCAATTAATTTCCAGAGAAACGGTTTATTTTGGGCTCATGATTCTGGAGGTTCCAGTCCATACCTGGGCATCTTTATGGTTTTGGTCCGCACTACTGGAAGCCAAATAATCTACTTGACTCATGAACTATGAAGCAAAGAAAATATCAGAAGAGGAAGAGAGCAGTCTCACAATCCAGGTTGAAGGCACACTCACGGTGACCTAAGGATATATCTTGTACAGTCTGGAGACTGATCTAAAATAGCTGTGATTTTTCTGTATTAAGTGGCTGAGTTTATAAGATATACCGCAAGTAAAAGTAAAAGAATAATGAGTAGGAGAGAGAAACAGACGAAAGGTAGCTAGGTCTTCACTGATGGAGTAAGGTCATTGGTTAATAAAGAAACTGCCTTGGCCATTTGATAGGCCAGCCTTTAGGTGGGTGGAGTAGACAGAACAGAATGCTGGGAGGAAGAGGGAAGTGAGACAATCGCCATGCTTCTCCTCTCTGGGTCAGACGCGAAGAAGCTCCAGCCCAAGATGGACATAGGCTAGAATCGTTCCTGGTAAGCTACTGCCTTGTGGTGCTACACAGATTACTAAATATGGGTTAAGTAAGATATGAGAGTTAGCCAAGGAGAGGCTTGATATAATGGGCCAGGCAGTGTTTAAATGGATAAAATTTGTGTGTTGTTATTTCTGGGGCTAAGCTAGCCGTGCAGGAGCTGGACGGGATGAAAAGCAGGCCTGCTCACCTCCTCACTACACTTCACAATATCTAGCAGAGACTGCTGGAGTAGCCCACCTGAGAGTAATCAAAAGGTAATACCACCAAATCAAGAGCTTACAAATGCCCAGAAGAACTCAGCTTTGGAAGATCCATTGAGGCAGCCAGCCTGGAGTTCCCAGTTGAGAGTCCTGGGCCTGAAGAGTGTCCCATTGGGTGAGGCTTCCAAGTAAAATAGCAGATAGCAATCTATAGGTAACATTATCAAATCCATTCCAACAGCCATCTAATAGAAACCTACTGGGGAAGCTGAGGCAGTCAGCTGGAGTGCCTGATCCAGAGAGTTTGGGGCAGAGGGTCCCTTCTGTCCTCTCCATGGGTTTCCAGCTTTACCTGTCCTCTGTATGCATTCTGATATTATATGATAAATGAGGTAAATGTGGTTAGAAACACTTCCCCTTTCGCTGTTCTTAAGAACACATTGTTTTTAAAATTTACTTTTATTTATGTGTATATGTCTGTGTCTGAATGTATGAATGTGCACCATGCATGTGCAGATATCCCTGGAGGCCAGACAAGGGCACCGGATCCCCTGGAGTTACAGGCAGTGGTAAGCCACCTGAGGTGGGTGCTGGGAACTGAACCCCAGTGCTCCGGAAGAGCAGCAAGTGACCTGCTGAGCCTTCTCATTTGCTCCCAGCACATTTTAACAATATTTAGTTGCTTTCTAATTTTATTCCTTGTTAGGAGTGAGGGTACAAGCCACTTTGGGCCAGGGAGTTTTTGAGGAGACAAAGAAGGACCTAGAATCCTCTCTCAATAAGTTTAAACACTCCATGGTGATTTACCAATAGAACATACATTAAAACCTGCTAGTCCCCAATTCCTAAAGATCTGATCACTTTTCCAATAGCACTTACCTGGCATCAAGCCTTCAACACATGGCCCTTTGGGAAGCATTACTGGTATACATGCCACGGCACTGACCAAGTGTGATCACAGCCAGTCCACAGCCCCAGAGACTCTATTTCCACATAAGACTATTCACAGATACCAAGGATTAGAGCTTCAATCCATCTGTTGGAATAGGGGCACAATTTAACCTACAGTAAGAAGGTTACTGTATCACCTCAGCTTCTAATGCCAGGACAGTGTCTTTTCCAAACTACATGCCCATTGCTTTAACTTGCTACCCTGTCACAGGATCTGGGTCATCTGCTCAAGACTATGACAAATCCAGAGGTGGGTGGTGGCAGGCAACGCTTGCCAAATATTCAAAGATCACATGAAGTAGAGAAGGTTCTTCAAAGAAACCAAGAATATAGTTTATACTATACTAAAGTATGATAGTCAGCTAAAGCATTGTCTGACATAGTTATAAACCAGAAGTTAAATTTTTCAGTTATTTATTTGTGTTAGATTTGTTATGAATTTTGTTTTTAGGATTCATTATATTAAGTATATTGATGTGGAAATCTTAGGGACAGATGTCAAAATTAATTTAAAAAATATGTTTTAAAACAATACTAGGGGTTGGAAAGATGGCTTGTCCTTTAAGAGAACCCTCTGCTCTTCTAGGGGGCCTGAGTTCGGGTCCCTGCACCCACTTCATGTAGCTCACAGCTGTTTGTAACTCCAGCTCCAAGGGATCTGACACCCAAAAAATACCTCTCCCATGTACACAAACTCACATGTAGACACACACACATCTACACATAATTAAACATAATAAAAAACAAACTTTTGAGAAACCATTCTTAGAATAAAATTTTCAGGTACATTGATTTCCTGACTCTTGAGAGAATTTTAGTAATTCCTTAATGTCTGGGGGCAAAATCAGCATAAATTGATTTCAAAAAACATTTGGGGTGGGATGAGAGAGATACCCCAATGGTGAAGAACTTTTGTGCTCTTCCAAAGGACCCGAGTCCAGTATTCAGCCCCCACATCCTGCACCTCACAATGCCCATTATTCCAGCTGGGGGATACTCCAGTTCTCTTCTGGCTTCTGTGGGTAGATGCATTCACGTGGCATATATACACACACATCCACATAAAAATGGGGATGATTATGAACTACAGTTATGTAGCAAAGCATTTAAAAAGAAGGTGTTCTATGGACTTGGCTTGCAGGTGGGGGACTTTTTATCCCTTCAGACTTTATGAGTTCAAAATTACTGCACTGAGTTTCCAAACCCTAGTACAGGAATGAATGAATGAATGAATGAATGAATGAATGAATGAAACTGGAGTTGGAGAAAGGCCTTTAAGGAGACAATTAAAATAAAATGGGGTCAAGGGGTGGGTTCTAAGCCAAAGGGACAGGTGTGAATATAAGGAGGGACCATGACAGGCACAGACCAAGTGAAGACATAGAAGAAAGTCAGTCATCTACAAGCCAGGGGAGAGGTCTTGGAAAAAGCAGCCCTGCCAACCCTTGATCTCAAATGTGCAGACTCCAGCACCTCCAAAACCAGGAGAAAAAACATTTCTTTGTTTAAATGCTACCCCACCTGAAAACCTATGGTACTTTGTTGTGACAAGCTTAGCGAGCAAACAGGGATCTATGAACATTTAGAGGATTAACGTGGGGGTGGCAGGCAAAGGTCATACTCTTTGGTTACTTCCTAGTCACAGAATATCCCTGGAACATCCTGGAGCAGCATCTGAGGCCGTTAGCCAGCCACAGAGACCAGCACAGCTCAGTTTAGCATGTTAGTGGCAACAGCTTCTGTGGACTTGGTTCCAAAGCTCTCATATCAAGCGGGGCTTGGAAAAACATTTATTTGAGGCTTCAGGGAAATAAGTGTTATTACTTTTTGGGTAATCCCACTGAGAAAGAGCTTTGTCTTTTTCTATAGGATGTGGAAGAAGAGGAAGCCCCTGGATGGGCTGAGAACTGTCTTGCATTTGAACATCGAGACGATTTACTGTGATGTGAGAATCAGAGCATAGACAGAATAAGGAAACAATCTTCAGAGACATTGATGTGTTAAATATTAAACGTAGATGCCCTTGCAATTACAGCAGCCAATCAAAGCACTTTCTTATATAAATGCCTGCTATTATACTAGAAAATATCCAACTCTAATAGTTAAAGTTTTTAAAAGTTAAATAGGCATTTGTTACTTTCATAATTTTAAGAAAAATAGCTAAAAGCAACCAATAACATAAAACCAAAAATATTTTTTTAATTCTGTGAGAACAGTGAGAGAAAGATATAAATTGGGAGGGAGAGAGAGAGAGAGAGAGAGAGAGAGAGAGAGAGAGAGAGAGAGAGAGAGAATGTATGTGTGTTTTCCTCCCAAATAAACAACTCTCAAATAACAAATATTTTAACAATTTTTTAAACTGTCATATGTACAGGGTATTGTATGGCAAGCCTTATACTAAACACATTACATGTAGTTTCTCACCTAATCCTTATGGCAATCCCATGAAGAGGAATTTAGAAATAATCTCAGAGAATTCAAGGGTTTAAATAGTCGGTACGATATTGTACAACACACACACACAAAAAGGTTAAACAAAGATGGAATCCTGCTGTTCAAAAGTCCAGAGCCACCCCTTGAACTAGCCTGGGCACAAAGCTGTGGTTCTCACCCGCACGCCACCGTGCAGGAGAGGGCTGACCGAGGACGAGGGAGTGGACACTCACAGAACACACGTATCACCCGCCACAAACTCCTCCAGCTGGTGATTATGTAAAAAGGTCAGCTGCGGGGCGTGGGGTGTTCGGTCTCAGAGATTAGCTGGCGAGATGATGGCTATCTGGAAGCGGGTGCCAAAGGTTGGCACTTAAGAGTCTTAAATGACTAGGTTCTGGTTTTCTTTTTGTTTCTGAAGAATGAAGACTGGGAGAAGCTTTGGAGTGAGCCCAAGTCCAAACAGCGAGCAAGTGGCAGCAGCGCGAGGGGACACAGGTCAGGTCTTCTGTCCGCTCGGGGAAGCTCACAGCTCTGGGGTTGGTGAGAGAACTACACAGAGCAGCTCCTGAAAGTGCTTGACTTGGGAATTTGCCCTGCCTTACTGGAGATCCGGCATTCGGAGCCTGTGTGCCTCATTTTCTTCAGTGACGAAACTCCCTGGTCTTGCAAGTGGCCGTGGAGGAACTGGTCCCTTCTACTGATCACGTGACACACAGTGCACCAATTTCCAGAGAATTTGAGTTTGACGGTTTTGGTAATGAATTTGTCATTTTCATTACAGAGTTAAGAGCCAGTTTCCACTGTTTACAACCTAAGACTCTTATCCAACAGGAAGCCGGAGCCAAATATAGGAAGATGTACTTGGTTAGACAGCGGGTCCTAAATTGTGTGATCGCTCTTAGTACATGCACTTTCCCTGGTCCAAATGTTCTTGTAAGTTTTTTTTTTCTTTTTTTGAGTCAAGGTACCTCTATATGGCTCTCTCCATCCAGGAACTCATTGTGTAGACCAGGCTGGTCTTGAACACACAGAGATCCGAAGATGGACGCAAAAAAAAAAAAAAAAAAATCACACTAGCTCAGAATTGAGTACAATAAAGGGTTATTTATTTAGGGATAGACTCGCAGACCACAGTCCTCTGCTGAAATGGGAAAACAGCAACCGAATCCAGCAGCCAGAAGAGAAAGTGAGCACGAGTTTATGTAGGAATTTATAGTATAATAGGCCATGCCCAAGTAGACAGGTAACTTAAAGGCTACTGGCTGAAGGATTTCCTACAGCAGAGATCCACTTGCCTTTGCTTCCTAGTGCTAGGGTGGAAGGAGGGCAAGGCAGCTCTTCCTGAGATGTGAGGAGAATCCTTGTCCAGCGCTTCCTCAGCAACAACACTCCTTGTCATTGGAGAAATCATCAGCTCTCCGCCATTCCTGCTGGTGTGGTTTAGCGGAGCTGACTCCACCCGTCCATGCTGGGTCTTGACCATATGCTATGTTAGCCTGTATCAACTATTTGCTTTGAGATTGGATAAGGTGTTGCCGCATGGCCTAGCTTGGACCAATGAGAAGTTGCTTTTGTGTGGTACTTTTTTCCCCTCTAGTAAGAAGATGCCATCTTGGATATTGCCTTGTAGCCAAGGCAGCCAAGAGCAGACAATACAATAGTATCCAGGTCTGTGGTTTTGGTAATGGAGATGCTAACACTTCCTAGCAGATGGAAGAAAGAAGGGTCAGGAGAGCTCACTTGAGAGATCAGCTTTCTTCCACTGCTCCCCCCACCCCAGTGCAAGTGATCTTAGGAGAGGCTAGTAGTATATAGGAAGTGAGCAGTTAAATAAGAGCAAGACCTGAGGATGCAGACTCCAGGCACCAACCATGATGAGGTCATCCTTTGTGGTGATGCAGTTGTTTTGGGATCACCTGTATTTTTGTAAACAATGCCTCATTTGCGGTCTGAAAGGAAGCCCAATGAACTCATTGGTCTTACCAAGATGGACTTTGGTGGAACTCTACGTTGGCTTGTTAGTGGTGCCCAGTTACGGTAGGTTGGCATTTAAAGCACACATATATGTGTGATGCTGAGGCTTGCATCCCTCCTAGAAGGACAGTGATTAGACTATGGGGCACTCACTAACACTGGACTCCATAATAGCTATTCTAGAGACAAAACACCCAATTGATTTTTTTGCAGCCAAATGATATAGGAGGGTCATCTGTCTATGTGTTACTTTCATTGGTTAATAAAGAAACTGCCTTGGTCTTTTAATAGGGCAAAAAATTAGGTGGGCAGAGTAGACAGAACAGGATGCTGGGTAGAAGGCAGTGAGGCAGACGCCATGGAGCCAGCCGCCAGGTCAGACATGCTGAATCTTTCCTGGTAAGCCACCACCTCGTGGTGATACACAGATTATTAGAAATGGGTTAATCAAGATGTGAGAGTTAGCCAATAAGAGGCTAGAACTAATGGGCTAGGCAGTGTTTAAATGAATATAGTTTGTGTTTTGTTATTTTGGGTGTAAAGCTAGCCATGCCGGAGCCAGGCGGGAATGCAACCGGCCACTCCTTCTACAGCCAAATGCCACAGAGGCAGTCTACCAGATCCTGAACTGGGCTACCAGATCCTGAACTACTAGAGACTGATGTCTAAAGACCTATCTGGCCTATAGTTCAGCAACTCCACTGTTGAAGCCAGGGGCCTCAAACACATGGCAGTTCAGAAGACTGGGTATATTTAAAATCCCGGAAGTCAGGGTCCCCTCCAGACCGGTCTATTCCAATGGGAATGGGACAAGGTCTTTTCTTACAAATTATTCATTCTTCCCTTGCATCCCAAAGAATGAGTCCCTAAGTTCACCATGCCAGAGTAAGAGGTCAAGTGAGTCTCAGAGGCTGGGTTAGTTAACATTGTGTAGCTCCAACAAAAACAACCCAAGGCAATCAGCTAAGAATTATTTATTTAGACTTAACAGTTTTAGAGATTGAACCCATTCAACCACACAGTTAGTTCTTGGGTCCCTTCCTTCTGGGTCTGTGCTGAAGCAGAGAGTCATTGTAGAAGGGCGCCCATGGGAGAGCCCATGCACCTTGGGCAGATGGAAGCAGAAAGAGACAGACAGGCCTAGGGGGAGATAGGCTCATCAAGGACAAGCACCCAGTGACTCACTTCCTTCCTGCCAGGTCCCACCCTCCAAACTCTAGACTCTCCCAGACAGCGTCTCCAGCTGGAAACCCAGCATGCACAGCCCCCTTTGGGGGACACTTCCCACCCAAACTGACAAGTGTTCCTATGAACTGCAGCCAAAGTTCACATTAAAGAGTCAGTCAGATAATAAGATGAGCAGCAATGGCACTTCCACTTACTCTCCCACTTGGTCTTACCGGAAGTTCAAATCGCATTCCCTACAATCATATTATAGCGTAAAACAGTAAGTATCAGCCTGCTTGCTTAACTGTGCTTTGGCCTGGATTCCTCAGGACATTAAGTCTATATTTTCTGGGCTACTTAAGTTAGAAATGTCAATTTTGCTGATTTTATTCATGGTTTATGTCATATTTAGATGTGCCTTAAAAGGTCTCAGTGAAATTACTACAGATAAAATAAACTAAACTGAACTCCGGCTGCAGGGTCGCAGCTCTTTCTTGCTTTCTTGTCTAGGGTTTCACCCTCTAATTAGTGAGGTACAGCACTCCCACCAGGCCATGCCTGCTTTAAAAGAATGACCCCCATCCTCAGTGAACCCCTCAAGAGTAAGAACTGACATGTCTTGGGAGGCTCATGGACTTCTAAGTGAAGCAGGAACCATTAGGAGAAGGTTCTGTTCTAACTTATCTTTGTTCTTGGGTCTGTTTAAGCTTTCGGAGAAAACTAACCATTTCCAGAGGTTCTTCTGCTCGGCATGAACTGAATATGTCCTGAGGTGTTCCTGTCCACCATATTATCCTCTAAAATATTACCATGAACTGAGCAAGCTACAAAATAAATTTACCATCTTTCTGTCTGAACTATGACCTTAAACTGAGTATTCAGAAATGTCCCCCCCTTTATGTGTAGGGTCCCTGACTAAAATCCCCATGCTTCCCTTGTCTGGAGAGCTGGAATCACTCCAATTCATCCTGCGTGTGCTGTGGACAGAAGCTTTTCTCCGTTTTTCCATCTTCTGGGCTTGCTTTGCAAGCTTTGATCTTAGAGAGACCCCATTCTGCTCAGGGCAGCGACACCATCTGAGCAGCCGGAAAAGGCCTCCTCTGAGGGCAGGGACTGCTCTAGACCACTCCATGACAGAAGCTAAATCCTTCCTCTGATTTCGAAGTTCACGTTGGGATTTCACTTCCTTGCAAGCAGGAGCTCCATCGGAGCCTCCCTAGATGGAACCCTCCGAGATGCAGATCCTTTTAGACTGGACTAGTTCCATAATCTTGACATGGGCTATGATTTTCACAGTGCTTGCTGCTGCTAAAACGCTTCCATTCTCTTTATTTCATATAGTACCTTAAAACGAATGATCCATTTTACTCCTCGTCAGGAGGGGGAAATAGTGAGCATTAAATGTCTCTATTATCAAAACATCATTGTTTTGTGATATAGATCATCAGGGCCTTCCAATGCAAGAAAGAGAGAGAGAGATCAAAGGATATCTCTTCTTAGCTCTTCTTAGGCCAAGCTCCTACCAATACCTCGCTCTGCTATATTTGAGTTTCTGATATTTGTTGCCACATCTTAATTCTTCTTTCCTCCTTCCTCCCTGTCTTCTGTCTTTGGATCTACCCTGAGACTCATTTCCTCCCAATTTCTCTTCATTTTCCAGAATATTCCAGAGCCTTCCCTGGCTACATTCCTCGACTGCTCAAATCTCTATCTCATACCACCTAACTTCTCTGAAATCCTGTCCTCTTGCAGGCTTATGCCCTCAGAGACTTCCTCCATCTTCTCTTTGGTACAACTACCCTCGGAAAAGCAGCTGAAATGGACTCCCACTCAAACATACGTGATCACTTGACAGCAACTGTGTGTATCTACCCTCACGTGTGTTGAAAATGGACTTGACCAAAACTGCTAGTGTTTCACAAACTCGACCATAGAATATAACAGAATATATTCAACAATAGAATATCTCTGCAATAGAAGGAAATTATTAGCCCAGTGGTTCTCAAATGGTGTCTGTGAGTGGCAGGTAGTATAAACAAGAGGATCTATGTGCTATCTTATCATTTCACGAGATTTTAAAAATGGAAGTGGGATTGACATATAGAACTATATTTAAATCATGAGTTTTCTTTACCAATTAATATCTGTAACAGCTGAAGGTCTCAGGTCCAGATAATATGAAGAACTACTCCAACTCAGTATGAAAAGCTGACCTTCGAGGACGCAGTATATGAACGTGACTATTCAAATGTTGATCAGTGTATGAAAAACCACACAATCTCATTACTCACTAAGGAGATGATACTTAAAACCACCAGAAACCAACAAGGCAAGCAACTGGAATTCTCACAACGTTGCTCAAGAAAACACCAAGAGCTCTATCAGTTTTCTGGAACTGTTTAGTGTTTACTAAGCCATTTGTTAACTCCTAAACATACACAGCCCAGAGTTAGACATGGACGTCTGTACATCTCTGACACACAGTTCCTCTCATGGATACACTGTGAAATCAGTGAACTCTAAGCACTGACCTGGATCTTGAGATGCAAATCTTTATGAATGGTAATAAGTCTTTCAACTTCCCTAAATTAAAAATAAAATAGCATATAGGAACACACCTCTACCATTTAGTGTATGCTGAACAGTTTACCTACCAAAGTCCACCTGGCCCTCCCCATTCTGAGGTCCATCCTATCATTCCAATTGCAGAGGTGGCTTAGAGAGGCAAAGAAACTTGTCAAAGGGCACACACTTAAGTCGAAAGATGGGATTCAAACATAACCCCAGTCCGTTGCCAGGCTCTTCTCATTCTGTCATCGTTCTTCTTTACCTGATTCCCTGCTGGTCCGGGTTCCTCTCTCATGGCTATAACAAAACACCTGATAAAAGAAACCTAAAGCTGGAAGGATTTTATCGCACAGTTTGGGGATATAATCTGTCATGGTGGAGGTGTCCTGATGGCAAGATCTCCAGGGCAGCAGGAGTGTGCAGCGGGGATGTACCACTTCCAAGCATCTCGGAGGACCAGCAAACTGAGAGTGGAGGCGAAGTGAGGCTGTGCTGTAAAACTCTAGGTCCTCCCTTCCACGCAAAACTGTATCTGTTAAAGCTTCAACAATTTCCTAAAACAGCGCCACCATCTGGCTTATCTGTCCAAACACATAAACACTTCCCAGCCAAACCCCTGGACACAAGCTGGAGGTTGCACACAGGAACTCCCGCAGCTGTTGCTACCTACACAAGGTCTGTGCAACATCAGGACGGTTAAAAATTCCAACATGGAGAAACCCTGTCTCAAAAAAACAAAAAAAAAAAAAAATCCAATATGGATTCCTTTAGCAACAACCATCATGTCTTGCTCTAAGAAGCAGTCTTCCTGATCATCCCCACCCCACCCCCAAAGGGAAGCATCTGGACATTCCAAGTTCTGGTACATCCCAAAAGGCTCTTAAGTTGCTTTCTGCTCCCGATAGGCCTAATCCTTTCCTTAGGGGCTGATCCTAGACGGACTTGCTTTGAACTGTAGTCGTCTCATTGTGTCTAATTACCACTGGGCACAATATTGATTTTGCACAGCCTTTATAACATCTCATTCAATTTGATGCAAGCTTTATTTGATCTAGGCATTAAACTCTGCTCATGCATCCACAGTCCATCTCTGTAACTAGTTGCTGGTGGAGTACGGCCAATTGCTAGCAATTTACACAAAATCAAAGGGCACGCTGGCCAGAAGTGCTGGCCTATTAGCTCATACCTCAAATTAATTCTGAATGTGGAGCTGACGAAAGGAAACCACTACAAAGCTAAAAGGCCCCAAAGAAGTTGAGATTTCCTAAGCCAAATATCAAGAGGGAGCCATTAGTACATTTATGGATTGTGCAGTAATTTTCAACCTCTAAAGCTAAAGCTATTAGACCAAATTAAATGATTTCTGTCTTGACCAAAGCTTTCAAGAGAAAAAAAAATAACATTAAGATTGCCTAAATATATCTGAACCTTGCAAACTCGATTTTTATACTGGGAAAAAAAGCAAATATACTTTCATATCCTAACAGTGTAATTCAAAGAATGAGCTATTAGTAATACCTAAGCTTTTTAAACTCTGAGTTGGACTAGACTGTGTTTTACACATATTATCTCATTTAATTTTCCTACAAGTCATAAATAAATGTAACGCTCCCCATTTCATGATGGGGGAAGTTAATATGGAGAATGGTGAAGTAAGCTGCAAAAATCTCCACCAGTATCTGTGACCCAGCTCTTCACGCCTTTGTGTTCCATAGTGCTCTCTACACAGACGCTAACACAGTTATCAGTTATCAGTGACCCCTTTTTATTATGAAAAGCCCCACTTACATGAGGCCTGGGGCTACCCATTCATCCATACAGTGTGAACTGCAGTCTGAGTATGTGCCAGACACTGTCTGTTTCCCAGGCCTGATTCCACACGCTCTTCCCCATAACTCTAATGACACTATCATTATCTCTGTCTCTCAGACAGCTTACCTGATTTTCAGATGACGAAGAAAACAGCGCACCCCAGGCCACAGGACTAGGAAGCAAAAGACTGGGTGTTTTCATTGTTGACTCTGGGATCCCCGAGCAAAGGGTCGTTTTGATACATCAGTGTGCCGAGTCATAGATGCTGGCCTGGCACATGGTCGATGTAGTAAGACTGTGGAGGAAGCTGTATTAGGGCCCAGAGGCCCTGCTTACTGAAACAAATAAGGAATTGGAATTTCCCAAGAGGCGGACAGAGAACAAGATTGGCTGCTGGTGTAAGGAAAAGGGCATGGGGGGAAACCCTCCGAGCATAGCCAAGTGGGACTTCGGAGAGAAGAAACCCCGAGAGATGTTGAAGCTGTTAGCTTGCTTTGGGATAGGCATGTGTGTATGTGTGTGCACATGTGCACACACGCTATAAACACACAGCTTCCTTCCTTCCAGGAGCTCACCAGAGCACCGTGAGTAGACTCTACCCAGCCTGCATGTATGTGAGCTCACCAGAGCACCATGAGTAGACTCTACCCAGCCTGCACATGTGTGTGGGATTTCTTTTACAGCAAATCACCGCATGACCTTGGATCTGAATTGTCACCAGGCAAACAAGAGGACACGGGAGCCATGCCTTAGCCACCAGCTGACCTCTCACCCACGTTTTATAGGTAATCTCAGGAATTAGTTCAGTGACCTCATACCAACCACACGTTTCCAGTGAGGTAAGTGTTCTTCAGTCCCAGGTACTTTAAAAGCACAAAGAAAGACGTTACTGGTTATTTGAGGCTGAATTCCTATGCTGCTTGCGCTGAAGGTTATTTCTCCTTATTAACACCTTCAATCCCCACTGCAGCCTGGAGAAACACGTGCTGGTATCGCCAGCATTTTTAGCAGAAGACAAAGTGAAGGAGAGAGAAGGCATGTGACTGGTTAAAACCACACCAGGTGCTGAGGAGAAGCTCAGCTGGTTTTAAACTCGGGTCGGGTCACATGCCCCAGAGCCCCTAATCCAGACTTTACACGAAGCTGCGCCACGCAAAGATCTGCTACAGCAGGACCTGCAAAGCCCTTTATCCCCTGCTCAGCTCTAACTTGACAATATCCACACTCTTTAATTGTTCCTCAAAGCAGATATGACTGACAAGGCAGATAAGGTTCAGCTGCAGCTTGGCGGTTGCTGGACCGTGGCTTTGAGATTTTTTTGGCATGTTCATACAAGAAAAGATGAATTCATACCTACGGCCCTCATTCCCTCACTGCTCTCCCCACCTGTCTACAGGAAGAGTGGGCTCAGCTGTTATTGGCTTACCTCATGCTTCCAGGACGAACTATTTGGTGGTACAACGAAGAAATATATGTCTGCCCAGAATATAGACCAGGACCAAAAAAAAAAAAAAAAAAAAAAAACTGAGACAGCCTTCACCATATTTCCCACTTTGGTCTTGAACTCCTAGGCTCAAATGATCCTCCAATGTCAGCCTCTTGAGTAGCAACGGCTACAACCACATTCTGCTGCACCAGCACACAATCCTGCAGGCTTCCCCTCCTCCCCCTCTTCTTCCTCTTATTCTTATTGTTCTGGCTTGTTGTTGTCTATTAAATGCAGGGTCTCACACATTCTAGACCATCTCTACCCAATATTTTCGAACTAAATACTTTTAAAACATGAATAGACTGACCTATTTGAACCCCAAATATTGGAGCAACTTAAAATTTCCTTCTCCAGGCAGAGTAAGACATATCACATTAAGAGTGGAGAATCCCTAAAAACTTGGCTGGCATCTACTTTTCTTACTCTTGCCTCAAACAAGGTTTGCTTATCACAAATGAAACTCAAGGAGGCTCATTGATTAGGGTGCAGTGAGACCCATCGCTTCTCTCTGACAGCTGGTGTGGCTGGAGGCAGGGGGAGGGCTTTTCTATCAGAGGAACCATTAGCTTTCAGAGCCATTTTGCAATGACATTAAACCTTTTGCTTAGCAGTCGCATGGGGAATAAACACTTGTGGGGTGTCCGAGAATACAGTTGTGTGCCTGCATCTGAAAAGACCTCCAGAACCCCACTCTGCCATCTGAGTGGTGCCCAAGGGATGCCTCAGATAGAAGGTTCATGCTGTCCTGCTCTGCCTGAGAAATCATAGACTTGGTACTACCTTAAGTACACAAAATCAGGGCTTGCACTTCTGGTTGCAAGCAGTGTTGCTAAAGCAGTGAACATAGGCGCTTGAGCATCTAAAGCGGACCATGCACTGACCTCCTCCTGGGACGTACTTCACAAGAGTATGGTGGCACTCATGCTATACATGTTTCATAGGGGTGGGGATGGAGGCACACAAGCGATTAAATAGATGTGGGGCTCACATATCTATTGAAGGTCAGAGGTAGGACTTGAATGTAAGTTGATTTATCTCAGGAGCCACGACCTTAATGATTCCCTGCCCTGCCTCCCCGGAACAGCAAGGAGAAGCAGGCCTAGCTGATCCTCCAGAACTCCAGCTCTCTCGTACCTCAGCAGGCACACTTCCAAGCCCTGTTCAGAGGAGAGCACAGCTGCTGCACGAGATGCAGAGAACACACCAAGGACATGCTTAGCACACAGATGTAGTCCTCTGCTGCAGAGACGCAGAGAACACACCAAGAACGCGCTTAACAGACAGATGTGGTCCTCTGTCTCCAGGCTCAGCACTCGGTTTCTTCTTGGTCATATCTTTCTGTCTTTCCTCTCTTCTCCCCTTCCCAAAGTCAGGGCAAAGGTCATCCCAGTGACTCGTAATGTACAGAGCAACAATTATTTTCAGTTATCCCCTCTCTATCTACCTTCCCCTCCTTGGGTTCTCTGTGTATGTATGTATGTATGTATGTATGTATGTATGTATGTATGTATACGTAGGAATATATTCTGTTTCTAGGAAATGATATTGAAAAGTTTCTAGGTCTGGGTAAGGAAAATAATATGATAAGAAATACATTGCAGAAAATTCTTAAAGAATAAGCAAAAAACATTTTTTAAAAGATAAATTTCTTCCCATCAGGTTCCTATCCACCTCATTGCCATCCTTAATCCCTATCAGAACATGTCAGAGCTGCTGCTCTGTTGCTGTAGAGAGAGACCACGGCCAAGCAAACTCTTACAAAAGAAAGCATTTAACTGGGGTTTGCTTACAGGTTCGGCTTCAGAGGCTTAGTTCATTATCATAATGGCAGGAAGCAGACAGGCATGGTGCTTGAACAGTAACCATGCTACATTCATGCGTGTCCTTGGTGTGTTTTCTGCGTCTCACGCAGCAGAGGACCACATCCATCTGCTAAGCGCGTCCTTGGTGTGTTCTCTCTGTGTGTAGCAGAGGACCACATCCGTGTGCGAAGTGTGTCCTTGGTAGGAGAGAGGAGGAGGAGATTTCCTCCAACAAGGCCACACCTCCTAATCCTTCTAATCCTTTCCAAGAGTTCTGCTCCCTGGTAACTAAGCCTTCAAATAAGTGAGGTTACATGGCCTGTTCTTATTCAAACATCCCAGGGATTCCTTTCATGCATCTTTTATGTATGAGGTGTTGAAGCATGCAGGCCTCCCTCCCCTCCCCCACTCTCACAGCTTGTTTATATGAACAAGCTGGGAGAACATATTCCTTCTCTTTTTATGGAAGATAGCATTCCATCTTATGGTTGCACTGTATTTTATTTAATCAGTCCCTCCCTTATTAGCAAGCAGGGAGTATTTCTAATCTTTTGTTACATTTAAGTTGGTGTTCTAATTTTATGCCACACAAGAAACGTCCCTGACTCCTGACATCTTTGCCTTCCCCAGGTTGAGTCACTGTTCCTGACTCTCCTCTGTACCCCAATTGGCTTTAACACAGACAGAAGGAAAGAGAGGGCATCCCAGAATTACAACACTACCTTCCACTGAACACTGGAATAGAGGAAAAATGAAACACACTCAAAGGCTCCATTGGGAAAAAAAAAGACCTTACTAAGTCCTGGGGGACTGCTACATCCACTCACTCTGCCAGAGACCTCGTTTCTTCTCAGACCAGAAGAGAAGAACAGGCTAAATTGATTCATCTCGCCAGGTGTGTTGTAGCTTAGAAACATTTCTAAAGTGACGGACCTCTTTAATTTTTCCATTCTACTTTCCTTAAAGTCATTAACGTAACTCAAAATTTAATGTAGCACAATTTAGCAGCTCAAAGCCAAGCAAGGAGACCTTACTCCCTAGGCTGGGACTGTGAAGAGCTAAACAACAGCCACTCTGCTAAGATACTTGTGCCCCTACCCCTGCTCCATCCCAACCAAGGCATTCCCCTAAACTGTGGAAAGGACACACCAGTGCTAGATTTGTGTATTCCTTCTCTCCAGCCTCTTTAATGTCCACAGGAAGAGCTATGCCAAGCAGCCACACCTTCGCATGAGCCACACAAGAAACGCCCCTGACTCCTGACATCTTTGCCTTCCCCAGGTTGAGTCACTGTTCCTGACTCTCCTCTGTGCTTTTCTCACTGTAGGTGATGCCATATAGCCAGGAATTAATGCCACCATGTGCATCACCTCAGTCAATGACTGGGCAAAGCTGGTATAAATAAATAACCCACTTTTCATGCCGCTTAGTTGAGATAGCCTAAAAACACATTTCATATTGTTTTCCAAAGTTCTCCGGCAGGATTATACCTGTTTTGGTTATGTGCATGTTAATGTATTCCTACCTGGTTTCTCCTGCTTGGTGGAGCTTCCATCATCTTCCAAGAGAACTGCTGGACCAGACACATTATCTTTAAGGTCTTCTTTATAACTGAATTTTGGTCCTAAGAAACAGAACGTCAAGATAGGATACTCAAAGTTGGATCTTTGCCTGGTTGGTGACAATACGGATCTGTTGTTGGTGCCAAACAAGGAGTTCCTGATTCCTCAAGGAATAGCACCCTGATGGTAGTGGATTAGGTTGGAGCACAGGTGGAAGGAAGTGTCTGGCATCTGTAATATTTAGCGATAGAGAGAAAGGGGAGGAAGTATGACATCTGTAAAGCTTTGGGGTCAGTTACTGGTTGAGAGGTACAGAAGAACCAAATGGGAAAAAAACGACCAACCCAAACTATGCAGCCGTCACTGGGCAGTGGTGACACATGTCTTTAATCTTAACCCTCGGGAGTCAGAGGCAGCAGATCTCTGAGTTCAAAGCCAGCCTGGCCTACAGAGCGAATTCCAGGACAGCCAGGGCTACACCGAGAAACCCTGTCTCAGAAAACAAGAACAAAACCAAAACAAACAAGCAAAACAACAACAACAACAAAAAAAGCTATCAACTTAGGCTGATGATCTAACAGCTCCTATAGAAGTGTGTAAAGAGACTCTTAAAGGCTGTGCCAGAGGGCCGATTGTGCTGATATCCAATTGCACAAACAGTAAAGAAGCCTGGGAAATACAGGAACAGTACACCTCTGATGCTAACCTCAAAATCCTGATATGGAAGGAGCATTAGGTCCTACAATGCATTTATAGGAAGAGTTTGCTTTTCCTCTTCTTGTCAAGGGACAGCCAAGGCAATCTACTGCCTCACAAAAGCTGTTTGTCTAAAACTAGATTAAAACGACTCACCAACACATAAAAGCACAGGTGAGATGCCAACTTTGGGGTGACCTCTTATGGAGTCAAGGTACGCCCCACGAAAATGTGGTATATTTTGAACGAGTAGTCATTATCTGGTGCTCTGTCCCCAGTCACTAAGCAACATGGATTCAGAGACCATGAAATGTAATTACAACTAACTCTTCTTGCTGTAACTCCAGTGACCTGCTAATGGACTTTGTGCTTCTCATTTGTTCAAATTTAATATCTGTTGATTCTTAGTGGGAAGATAGGAAGAAGATGAACTTTTACCATGAAACAGTAAGAGTTACACCCAACCTAAAACTGCTAGTAACCAGCAGACAAAGGAAGGAGCTTTTATACAGATGTTGATAATTGATCTGGGTATCAAAACATAGCAGAGCCAAGGAAGTCTATATCCAGAAGCTGCAGGAACACTTAGGCACATTTTAATATATCTGACTACAGTGATAACAAGATGGGTAATTGTCACACAAATACATCTTGACTTAAGTCACATCTACTAGAAGATCAAATCCCTTGATGGTGTCAGCCTGGGATATCTCCTTGATTTAAAAACCTGTGCCAACAGAAGTTTTGGCTAGGGTAAGGAATAGTAGGACAGGATGGAAGAAGAGGAGAGGATGGTCTGGTTGATCTACAGAGAAAGGTTTGTAGATACCAGAGTTGGTGCTGCCTCTAAAGAGCAGTCCCATTCACCAAGGTCATTGTGCACAGGCTTATGGAGGGCCATAAAAGCTAGGGAATTCATACCCGCTGAAGCATTCTCAACCATCAGCCAAGGAAGCTGGCATAGAAATGCTCACTGATTTCTTCCTGAATGACATAACTCTCAGGTGTATGCCCTACATTCTCCCAAGGCTTTTAGGAGTTAAACTACAACCACCATTACAGGGATAATTTTCCTTATAACACTATGTTTATGGGCCAGTTTTCTCTGCCTTCTCAGTTTCCTGCTTTGATAATGGCCCTTCCCTTACCTTACAAATAGATTACTTATGCTTTTGTCTCAGGATTGGCTCCTAGGAAAACTGATCAAGACACTTAGTTCCACTCCAGTTAATTCTCTCTGGATAGATGCTGATGGGCTCTTCCTTAAGGTGTAGATGACTCATGTGGTCCAGTGAAGTAAATTTAAAAGGTTGTGGTGCTGATGCAATGGGCTAGACATGTAAGGAGCTATGTGAAAATGTGCTGCCAAATTATGACCGAACAACAAGTCATTGTCAGTAACAACTGATTGTCATTATTGTATGATGTCATAGACTTGTGAACTGATGATGTGGGAAGGTCATTGGTTAATTAATAAAGAAACTGCTTGGCCTCATAGGTTAAAAACATAGGTGGGTGGAGTAAACAGAACAGAATGCTGGGAGGAAGAGGAAGTGAGCAAACGCCAAGCCTCTGCTCTCTAGCAGATGCGATGAAGCTCCGACGTAGGCTAGAATCTTCCTGGTAAGCACACCTTGTGGTGCTACACACATTAATAGAAATGGGCCAAGCAGTGTTTATATGAATACAGTTTCTGTGTTGTTATTTCGGGGGCTAAGCTAGCCATGTGGGAACCGGGTGGGACGAAAAGCAAGCCCACAGCTCCTTCAACAAACTGATCCTGTCTCAGAGGAAGGGGTACAGCATACAGGTCTGTCAAGCCATACATGGGTGTTCTTCTGAGATGACTTTTATATCTGGGTGCAAATATCAAGCTCTGCTCAGATACTGACATCAAGGCAAAGAGCCACCACATGCAACTCTAGGATAACAGTGGATGGTTAATAGATACATTGATGTTTGCAGAACCATAGAAAATACGATATAAGGACAGCTGAGCTGGGCAGTGGTGGCGCATGCCTTCAATTCCAGCCCTCAGGAGGCAGAAGCAAGCAGATCTTTGTGAGTTTGAGGCTAGCCTGATCTACAGAGAGTTCCAGAACAGGCAAGTCTACACAGAGAAACCCTGTCTCATAACCTCCCCCATAAAGGAAGCTGAATTGTGTGTTGTTGAGTCTTCTCATCCTTATGTTGAGTTTAACAGAGAGAGAGAGAGAGAGAGAGAGAGAGAGAGAGAGAGAGAGAGAGAGACTGTAACTTGGATTTCCAGTTACAATAAGTAATACAGATCTAAGGGGAAGAGAAGAAGATGAAAACTTCTGAGAGACTTTGAGATCACATGCCACCAACATGCCCACTACTGCCACCATCCACGCTTGCCAAGTATCTTTACTGTGTCAGTATTTTTTTAAGCAGGCTAAAAAAGAACCCTAAGGGTGCTGGGTAGGAACCTGACAGGTTCAGTAAACACTGAAAGACTTAGTACTAAATGATGATGATTTAGATTGTACTCAGTGATCAGTTTTATATATTAACTTTGTTGGAAAAGGGCATCCTACTCCTTAAATGCAGTTTGGAAACTAGTAATAAACGTGCTCCTTCTTTCCTTCCTTCCTTCCTTTCTTCCTTTTTTCCTTCTTTCCTTCCTTCCTTCTTTCCTTCCTTCTTTCCTTCCTTCTTTCCTTCCTTCCTTTCTTCCTTCTTTTTTTGTTTTGATTTCCAGACAGGATTTCTCTGTGTAGCCCTGAGTGTCCTGGAACTCATTCTATAGTCAAGTTTGGCCTTGAATTCAGGGATCTGCCAGCCTCTGCCTTCGGAGTGCTGGAATTAAAGGTGTGTACCACTACCACCTGGCAACTATTTTATTTTTATAACCACCTCCATCTTGAAGATAAGGACAGTGAGGTTCAAAGAGGTTGAATTACTTATCCGAAGGCGCAGACTAGACAAGAGCCAGACTGTGGCATGCAGCCGTGGCCCAGCCCATGCCACACCCCTCACTCTTTCCTCCACATACTGCATGTGAGAGGCGATGATGAAATGCATGGTTTAGCAATTTCTTGGCCATGAAGTTGGTTTAGGTGACAAGGGGGTCACAAACAGTTTATTAAAATTTCAGAGTTTGGGTTGCTTCAAGAAACTCACCACGATACCTCCAGTTCATTCCCGTGATGAGCTCTTCTCAAGGCTGCTGTCCTGAGAGCTTCTTTAATGGGACATGTCCTCACAGCTTGTCTCCATGTCTACACACTTGAGCAATGCCCCAAATATCAGTCTGCTATTGTGCCGATGATGCAATGAAAAACAAAACCAACTTTGTGGTCTAAGAAAACAAGCACATGGGCTGGAGAGATGACTTAGTGGATAAAATGTTGGCTGCACATGCAGGAGGACCAGAGTTCAGATCCCCAGAACCCTTGTAAAAATGACAACATGTGTCTGTAATTCCAGTTCCTCTATGTCAAAATAGGAAGTGACACAGAAAAAGCCTTAGAACCTCCCAGGCCAGCTAGCATGTCATTCCGTGTACCTGCCTCAAGCAAGGGTTGAAGGCGAAGGTTAACTCAAAAGGTGTCTTCTGAGTTTCACAAATGTGACCTGGTATTTTTATCTGAAATCACACAAATGAATACACACACACACACACACACACACACACACACACCAAAAAGAGGAAGAAAAAGAAAGACACTAATATGCCTTACTTGAAGATCTGTAGGTGGGCTAGAAGAATCCTTCTACTAGCTGGCTGAGTTCTGTTTCCTATGACGAATTCTGTTTGGGGTCTAGGGCGAAAGACTTCAGCTACCCTCAGCATGCTCGCTCCTCACCAGGCAGAGGACCACAAGGCCAGGCAAACTGCTGAAGCATTGTTTAGCCTCGACTACCCGATCTGTACTATCACATCCCATTAGCAAAGCAAATCCAAGGACCTGTGCAAGCTTCAGATGACCCCGTGGTGGAGGAGGCGAGTGGAGATTTGCTGACTGGCACCCGTCCCTCACGCTAGGTAAGTAAGAGTGTGCTTCCCTGGGAGAAGGTAAGAACGCCTTTCCTAAGTCCTTCAAACCTAAAATTCTCCCAATTTCCAAAATCAAGCCTGCACACAGACCTGTCACCCTGAAGAGACTTCTCAAGAGAGCCTAGATAGAGTTAATTATCTGCCAACCAGCCTAGAGACATCCGAGAAGGAATTATCCGTGATACTGGGATAGTTCAAAAGCAGCCACTTTGCTCCTATGATCCACCCAAACCAAGTCTGCAACACCTTGAATCATAAAGGCTGCAACCTGGGATAACACAGGAGGGCAGACGTGAGTATTTCATACCCTCCGCCTTCAAGGCGTTAGCTGTCTCAGCATTATAACCTGAGAGAACACTCTAAAGGAGAGGAGATCTACTTCAGTCTTCCATTTTGGCCCATCGTCACCTGACCGTTACTTGGATCTTTCACGGTAGGCAGAAAACAGTTCACCGTGTATATTAACCACACACGTAAGGCCCTGTGCCCAACAGAAGATGGCCAACGCAAAATGAACTCAATCTCATACAGCTTTTGTGGGCATTTTTTTGTCTTATTGGCCTTTTGCTTGTAAATTATGGTTTCCAATTTTGTTTTTATGAGTTTTTTGTGTGTGTTTCTTGTGTTTTTATTTTCCTTTTTAGAAAGATTCTGGTTTGTTTTTGTGTTTGCCTGTTTGTTTTTAAACAAATGAGAGAAAAAAAAGGTGAAGTGTTGGGTGGGTGGGAAGGTAGAGAGAGCTGGGAGGAGTTGGGGGAGGGGAACCTTGATCAGAATAGATTATGTTTCCATTAATAACATATTTTTTTAAAAAGAATATTTGTTAACACAGTTTTTAAGCACACCCTCGTGTATCATGCTTGCCTGGGAGTTTAAGGCAAGGCAGCCACATACTAGTCGCGTGCATCCCCTTATCATCTAACTCGCTCACGGCACTTTTGCTCCGGCACCCGTGTCCCAGAACTGCTGCGAGGGGCGAACGACATTGCGGAGGAAGTCTTTGAGACCTGATAGGGTCTGTGTGGGATGCAATGCCACATGGTCATGGCATTTATTGCAGGGAATTTGGAAACTTTCAAGTAAGAAAATATGGGCCCGAGACAGCAGCTGCCCTTTCCCCATGTTTAGTTTGTTGCCCCCTAGCTGCCGCTTCCAGAACTCATTATACAACCTTCTCAAATTGGGAAGGGCTCCTAACTCTAAGGTAGCATCAATGAGGGTTCCTACACCATGGCTGCCATTGGTGGGACCCCAGGAGGAAGATGGGTGGCTGTTCTTATTTTAAAACATTACAGTTTGTACAAGTTCCCTTTTCATGAGAAAAAAAATACAATCAGTTTAAGTAAGAGGAAAGCGGTGTCCCAGGTTCCACCACCCGAAGGAAACGCCCTAGACACAGGTACGTCCTCCAAAGGTTTTGGTGCTGGCTGCTCTTGAGAAGAAAAGGGAAACTGACAAGCAGCCAGCTAGGTTCCCAGGGGTGGCCTCCCACACCAGCCTTGGGGAAGAGCCTGGTGGAGTTTTCAGAAGGGTCCAGCTGTGCACAATATGAAAAAAATGATGTGCCGGTCCTCTGGATAAACAAGTCTGCTTGGAGGGAGGGGGAGAATAAGAGCAAAGACTAATACCAAATTGTTGTCTGAGGTTTCTGTCCTGCCTGGTTCCTGCATTCGTTAAGTCCCAAAGAAATCACACAGAGGTGTATATTAATCATAAACTGATTGGCCTTCTTATTAACTCAGGCTTCTTATTAACTCTTATAACTTACATCAGCCCATTATTTTTATCTGTGTTTGCCACATGGATTAGTACCTTTTTCTGCAGCGTAGTCACATCCTGCTTCTTCTGTGTCAGGGCAGGACTGCAGAGGTAGCTTTCCTTTTCCCAGAATTCTCCTGTTTTCATTGACCTGTCTCTACTTCCTGTCTGGTTGTCCCACCTACACTTCCTGCTTGGCTACTGGCCAATCAGCATTTATTTAAAACATAACTGACAATTGTCCTGCACCACCAAATGTTTATGAAAATGGCCACAATGAAACCCAATACATATGCTAACTTAATAAAATTAACTTTAAAACCAGGCAGTGGTGGTGCATGCCTGTAATCCCAGCATTCAGGAGGCAGAGGCAGGTGGTTTTCTGAGAGTACAAGGCCAGCCTGGTCTACATAGTGAGTTCCAGGACAGGCTCCAAAGCTACACAGAAAAAATCTGTCTCAAAAAAAAATTAACTTTAAAATGTGCTTGAAGGACCCTGGCTCCTGAAAACAGCAAAGAAATCAATGAGTAATTACACAGAGGTTGCAGACTGCTCTGTGTATTTTTTTATGTCTGTGTATATTTTTATGTCTGTCCTTCAGGGAATATTCAAAACAACCACTTTTTAAAAAGATAGGTTTGTTGAGGTGTAATTCACGTGGTGCCTTGGTCTTTTGGGTTATTGTAACCATCACTGTCAAATGCTGGCTTCTAGGCAACAGTAGCTTGCTCCTTATCGTTCTGGATGCTAGGGTATTCCAGATGGAGGCTCTACCCAGGGTTTTGTGAGGGCTCATTTTCCAGTTCGTGGCTGGTGCCTAATAGGGCCTCCAAATGTTAAAATGGAGGAAGCACTATGTAGGGTCTCTTCCATGAAGGCACTAGTCCCAATTGTGAGAGCTTTGTCCTGATGCTCTAATCGCCTCCCAGAAGCCCAACACAAAGACTGTCACACTGTCAGCAAGTTTCAACATAGGAATTCATGGAAGACATTCAGAACTTGGCACCTGGTATAAAATTAAACTGTTTATAGTCCATAACAGCTCAGTGATTTAAAACACATTCTCAAATGTGGCTCATTTTAAACATCTTTAATCACTCCAAAAAAGAAACCCAACAGCATCTCTCTATTCCCGTGCTTGCCCCCATGACTTTTAATGACTTATCCACCTCCCTCTTTTCTTCTGGAAATGTTCTACAAGTAGATATATCTATTATAATGTTGTTTCTGACTCATTTCTTTCACTCAGCATGTTTCCAAGATTGTTCATATTCTAGCAGCTATCAGTATTTAATCTCTCTTTAATGCTGAGTAATATTCCAGTTTATAGATATATTATACATACATACATACATATATATACTAGTTTACAGATATACTTTATATATGCCCGTTTATAGATATACGAATTTTGTATTCAACGCTTCATTAGTTGGTGAATACTTGAGTTACATCTATCTTTGATATGCTACAAACAAAACAGCTATGAACATTTTTTGTGCAGACATCTATTTCCATTTCTCCTGGGAACAGACCTAGAAGGGAACTTCTTGGATTAAATTACAGTCTGGGTTTTCCCTCTGAAGGAAATAGACTGTCTTCCAAGGTAGCAGCAGCATTTTCCACTGTGACCAGCAGGGGGCGGGTTTTCTCATTTCTCTCTACCCTCACCAACATTTATCTGCTTGATCATCTTATTGTGCCTATCCCTGTGGGTGTGCAGTGCTGTCTCCACACCGAGTTGACATGCACTTCCATGGTGTCTGTAGAAGCATTACTTCACTAGTGCAATTGTACAGAGGGGGAAAGTGAGGTAAAGAGAATTTACCTAATTCACATGCAAATACTTGTTGTACACACTTACATGTCAACACAATGTGCAAAAGAAAGTATGAGTATGTGTGTATGTGTGTCTATGAGTGCTTGTCTGCTCCATGTGTGCCTTCAGAGGCCAGAAGGTAGTGGTGGATTCCCTAGGCTGGAGTTCCAGGAAGACATGAGCAGCCACAGACTTGTGCTGGGAACCAAATTCAGGTCCTCTGGGAAAACGGCAAACACTCTTAATGGCTGAGCTTCTCTCCAGCCTTGTTTGTGAAAACTAATGACAACTCCACTTGCTTATCTTCAGAGTTTATCAAAGGACAGGAAAGGTCAGATGGGATGAATTCCAAGACACATTGCTAGTAAAGTTACAGAACCACACATACAGTATGAACGTGCTTACCTTTGTGAATGTATGGGCTGGAAGACTGTATACCACATTGTCACAATATTGCCTCGAAAGGGCTGGGGAAATGGCTTAGCAGAAAAGACTGCATACCGATCTACCAGAGCACTTGAGCTCTGTTCCCAATACTCACATCAGGCAGGCCCAAAACACCTGTTATTTAGCAGCGGGGGAGCGATGCTCTCTTCAGTCCTCCATGGGCACAAACACACATGTGATGTATATAACCACACACACACAGAGACAGAGACAGAGAGACAGAGACAGAGAGACAGAAACAGAGGGAAAGACACACACCAGCAAACAGAAATAAAAATACAATCTATAGAAAGAGTATCAAAAGATATGGGTGCTAGAGGACACCCACAGGCCTGGCTGACACTGCTAGACCTGAACAGATAGAAGGACATTCAGGCTGGCAGAGGAAACCTGAGATGCCCTTGCCCTCAGTCACGTGACTTGGGCCACAGCCCAGAGGATGTGAGCTCAGGAGAGCTGGCCTTGCCCCTTGTCAGCAGGGTGGTGGCATGCTAGAGGGAGAGATGTGTTGTGCCCCCCATCCCACCCCTCGCTGCAGGCGGGAGAACCGTCGCTGAGAGCCCCGTCTCTTGCCAGCTACAGCTATCCAGGGAGCGGGCAGGCCCCTGGTGGCATAGGCACAGGAGATCCAGCTCGAAGGGTGAGGCAGGAGAGTTGGTTCCACCTCTCACCAGGGCATTGCTGGTGAGCAGACCCTGCTGGTGGGGGTATAGGAGGGTGGGCAGCTTGACAAACTCAGCTACCGTCCAGGCCCAGATCCAGGGCTTTAAACTGGCCCGCCCCAACATCTGCCCCATCTAAGAACTGCTGGAGCATGTGAAGGGGCTGGTCCTGCATATCCAAAGCTGCAGGATCTCCATGACATAGAGCAACAGCAAGGCATCCGAGAGGAGTCCCATGGGGATCTGGTATCAATCGTGTAGCAGAAACCAGAGACCTCAGACTACACTCATGACTCATTGCACAAACATTTGCAAGGAAAGATGTCTGGACTAACGGACAGACTGGGAGACACACCATGACACAGTGCAGTTTCCAGGGAAAGAGTTTTTTTTTATTTATTTATTTTTATTTTCGAGACAGGGTTTCTCCGTAGCTTTTTGGTTCCTGCCCTGGAACTATCTCTTCTAGACCAGGCTGGCCTCGAACACACAGAGATCCGCCTGCCTCTGCCTCCCGAGTGCTGGGATTAAAAGCGTGCATCACCACTGCCTGGCTAGAGTTTTTATTTTTTATCATTTTTATTTTTTTGTTTTCTTTGGAGGAAAGGTTGCAAGGGCAGAGGGCAGGTATGGAGGGGCTGATATGAAATTCACAAAGAGTCAATGAAGAAATAAGCTATAGGAAGGCAAGGCTTTTGTCATCTTGCGCATGGCTGTGTCACTGATCCTTTACATAGTGTGTAGCACAGAACAGCATCTGACCAAAGAGTTCTGAGGAAGGTATGGTGAGAGGGGACTGAAGAGGAGCTGGTGTTTTATTCTGCAGACCTGTATCCTCTGAGCCCGACACAGCATAGTGCTTGTCTCTCCCCCCCGCCCCGCCCCACCACCACCACGGAAAAACCAACCAGGAATCTTGAGGCTTTTAGGGGGACAAAAGGCAACCCTCGGAGATGTTGATGTGAAACAGAAAAGTGGCCTCAGTGGCCTTCAAGGGTGCTATTGATTCTTCTGGACCACAGCGCTCTGCACTTCAAATGGGTTCAATTCGGTCTCAGTACAGCTCCATCTCTGAAGGCTGATTACTTTCCCGGGAAGAATCCTGTTCACTGGGAACCCCCCACCTAATCAATAAACCATTCTTCTAGGGAGCAGGCATCCAATGTCAAGATACTAGCACTGAGTCTTGTTTTCATGCCCGAGAAGATCCCACAAATCAATAAGCATTAGAAGACATGGCCATGTTCTTTTCTTTCTATCGCTTTTCAATATTTGCTTAATTTCTCATACCGGTTAAGCATTCTGAAGAGGCTCACGGATCAAGGGCTTCTGGTGAGTACACACAGGTGTGTGATCATGCCATCCAAGGCTAAGGCTACGGTTGCTAGGTCGAGGAACTATTAGAGAAGGGACCGGGAACTGTGGTTTGTCTGGACTGACAATCAGCTGAGGGTACAGGGGTACAGGAATGGCCTACGTATTACAGGGCTCACACCGTACAAATGACAAGGTGCACCAATGATTGTTAGCAGAGGCTAGGACAAGGGGAACGTGAGCTGACTGCACAACAAGCCACCCGACTCGGCCGAGGAGCACGCTAAGGGACTGCTAGCACTTGCTTGAGTTTTTAACAATTAGAGCATTTCTGGGCTCCCTTATTCTGGTCCATTTCTCAGGCCAGTGCTATGCAAGCTCAGGTTTTCAATGGGGAGCAAACTGATCTCTTCTTTGACGTCAGTTATGAATACTTGCTCTGAAATTTCTCTGTCCCTTCCCCTTTGTCTCTGTCTCCACTGTTACTTTGTTACTTTGTCTCCTTCAAGGCTTCACTGCCAGTTGCCTTGACTGTTCCACAAGAAGGCTTCCTGCCTAAACTGTTGGCCAAGTCCGCATACAGAAATCTGAGTGGCCTGGAGCAACATTGTAACGCAGTGCTTAGAGCATAGGCCTTGAAGTCAGGCTACCTCAGTTCCAACCCTGTGTCCTTCAGACCTGCAGTGACCTCTGCAAGTTACCCAGTCCTTCTGAGCTTGGTTGGTTTACACAGCAAAGAGAGATTCTAGTGTGCACATAGTTGGTAAGGGCTCAGCAAAGCTAAACAAAGTAGTATAGACTAAGTGTTTGGAACTGGAACAAGTGGTCCTTATAGCCCCATGTCTGTTAGCTGGCCTGTTTCAAAAACATATCCATCCGCCTCTACAGTGCACTGAGAAGAAAATCCAGATCACTTCCTGAAACACACAGGCACACATGCACACATGCATGCATGCATGCATACACACACACACACACACACACACATAAGCCGTGTGGGACCTGATCTTCCTGCCTGTCACTCACCCTTCAGTAACTAAGCTGTTGCTTCCCATCCTACACTGACATTGAATGTCTGTCTGTTACTGTAGGAAGATGGGCCCCCAGGCCTAAAGACACTCTTCCCTGTGCCTGGAACATTCCTGATCCACTGCTGCCTGTCTCTCAAGTCTTAGGTGGCATTTTCTTTGGGATATTTATGTCGCCTGTGTCAATCAATGCCTTTGAAGAAATGTCCTTTCTCATTCATGTCCTTGATACTTTAAATTTAAGTTTTCAGTGTGAAGCCTAAACTTTCATGTTCTCCCAGCAATTGAGAACTTTTTACACGTGTTTGTCTCTCTATCTCTTTCTATAAATATTATTTTTATGTAAGTTACAGGCACCATGGATTTTCCCCATGAGTCTTCCAACTTACATCCTCCAAAAGACAAAAGTGAAGGGCTATTCTCCCAACTAACAGGCGATATTAGGACCAGAGTTTAAAATGACCGATTCTCTAGTATCACTTACTACTTGGTCCTCATTCACATCCCCCCAATTAATGAGGCTAGAACTAATGGGCCAGGCAGTGTTTAAATGAATATAGTTTCCATGTAATTATTTCGGGTAAAGCTAGCCAGTGGCTGTGAGCTGGGAGGCAGGAAGCGGCCCGCTGCCCTTCAACATTGTGCTGTGTCAGCTTGAGAGGCACCAACACATCCTGTTTTCCATGCAAGCACTCAGCTCTGTTGACGTTTGCTGAAAGAGTGGTTACCATGCCTCAGTCTCTCCAGGTAGGAAGGATTCTCTGTTTATTCCATCCACATACAGATACACACACACACAGATGCACACACACACCATATACACACACCATACACACACATGCACACACATACACACACACCACACACACACACACCATACACACACACATGCACACACATATGCACACCACACACACACCATCCACAAACACACACACCATTCACACACACATGCACACACATATGCACACACACCACACATACACACCACACACACACATACCATCCACAAACATACACATCCACAAACATGTACACACATGCACACACACACCATCCACACACCATCCACAAACACACACACACCATCCACACACACATCCACACACATATGCACACACGTACACACACCACACATGCACACACACATACACATGTGCTTTCCATAGTTCAGATCAGAAATTCCGGGCGTTTCTATGTCCCTCCCTTGACTGGTCCCACTGGTCCCCATACTCTGTCTTTTCCCCTTTGGCTTTGCTTGTTTCTCTGCGTGTTTCTGAAATTCACACTCATGGGGTGTATCAGTATTTGCCTTGGGTGAGCAGCTGATACACATTGATTACAGAGATAACAGGAAGTAAACTGAGACACTGGGTGTGGCTTAAGCATATATGAGACCTTAAAGCCCTCCTCCACAGTGACACACTTCCTCTGACAAGACCACATCTGCTCCAACAAAGTCATACTTCCTAACAGTGTCAATCCCTCTGGAGGTCATTTTCTTTTCTTTCTTTCTTTTTTTTTTTTTTTTTTTTGTTTTTTGGTTATTCGAGACAGGGTTTCTCTGTGGCTTTGGAGCCTGTCCTGGAACTAGCTCGGTAGACCAGGCTGGTCTCGAACTCACAGAGAGCCGCCTGCCTCTGCCTCCCGAGTGCTGGGATTAAAGGCCTGCGCCACCATCACCCGGCTCTGGAGGTCATTTTCTTTCAAGCCACCACAGACGCCCTCTTTCCGGCAGCCACATTCTCTTGAAAACCCAGAGAGTAGCGCATAAGCCACTTACCAATGCCTGCCCTCTCCTGGTGAGGGGTCACAAAAGCTTCTGACATGACATGAATTAAACTGCTGGACAAACGAACAGAAAATGCATTCTGTCCTTCCCCCATCTCCCTTCCAGCTACATCCCCAGCCCATCTAGGTTCTGTTGCTTGGAGTTCAGGTCCATCCCAGCCCAATCCAGCCCCCCACTACTATTAGATGATCCCCTGGGCATAATGTTTCCAAATGGCTGCAGAGAAATCCATGGTCTCCCTTTCTGAGGCATGGTGTTTGTTTGTTTGTTGTTGTTTGTTTTTTTTTTAAGCGTATTTTTTTAAATAGAGTTTTATACTTTTGAAGCCCTCTAGGCAACAGCCTCCTAAGGAACCGAGCAATGGCAGGGCCCTTCTGCCTCCGTTAAGATCCTGAGTAAATGCCACCGCTCTCATCTGCTCTGACAAAGAGTCACTCCACTCTCATTCATTCTCCCGCCTTTTCGCTTAAACTGTGGGGAGGAGAAGGGGCTTTTCAACCATCAAAAGCATCTCCTTGGAAGAAGAAACTCATCTCACGCTGTACCTGTCATGCCTGTCGGCATCTCTACATCACAGACATAACGACCTTCAGAACGCTCACCAGAGGAGGACGCTTATGCCATGCACACTTAACTGTGACAGGCAAAAAAGAAAAAAGAAAAAAAAAGGCTTAAAGTATCTCGGATGCTGATGGCCCAGAGAAGGGTAGATGGATATGAGCTAAATCTGGACTCTTCGCTTCCCTCCTCCAAACCCCATCTTGGGTGAATTCTTTAACCTTTCCTAGTTCCAGGTGCTTCTCCCATCTGTGGATAATAATATCCTAGGGTTCTCTGTGAAAGCAAAATGAGGTGTTGTTTGGGGAGCAGGATGGAGAAGCTATTTTGGTCTCAGTTTAAGCTGAATAGCCGGCACATTCCAAGCAAGCAGTGATGTCAGGGTGCAGAAGGAAGGACAGCAGTGGCACAAAGCTCGTGTCCCCTTTCTATCGCCACCTCCAGCACACAAAGGAGGCTGGACAAGGGAGACAGCTGGCAGGGGACAGGAGGAGTTTGGAGGAAAGCAACGGGTACACTCTCAGCTCTAACCATCAGCATTCAACTATTGCCCCAAAGAGTGGCTTCAGAGGAACACAGTGTCCCTCGAGCTGAGATGTTCCAAGGACATAGGTCTGTATCATGCTTTAGAAACCCAAAGAAAGGGAAAACAAGGGAGGAGGTGGCGAGCTGGAATAATGGGGCTTGCTTGGGTAAACTGCGATTATTTTCCTCACTCCTGAGACACACCACATGTATCCCGTGGACTCTGTAGCTCCTTGTTTATTTGGTTTTGCTTCATTTGTTTGTTTGAAACAGGGTCTGCAACCTAGGCTGACCTTCAGTTCACAGCGATTGTTCTGCCTCAGCCTCTCAAGTGCTTGGAGTGTAGTAGAAACTCTTTTGAACAAGGAAGCTATTAATACCTGTGTGCCTCCCAAATTCACAAGCTGTCCCCAATAGTTCAAAATAGGACTGAATAAGAAACCAGGACTTTTAAAAAGCTGATTGTGGGCTGTAAAAATGGCTCAGTGGGTGATTGTACACACACACACACACACACACACAATTTGTCTTCTGGTCTCCATGTATGCACTGTGACACATACACACACACAACACACACACAAGTTGTCTTCTGGTCTCCACATATGCACTCTGGCACACACGCAACACACACACATACAACTCAATCACTATTTTAAAAGTTGATTGTGTTAAATAACGAGGTCCTTAGTGTAGAAAGTAAAGCAGCGTGCACCGGGGTTTTGTAAAAAGACAGCAGATGAACACAGTGGGAAGACAGGGACCTGCAAGACCTATCCTTGGCCTTGGACTTCTAGTCTCTAAATTTAAGTTATTTAATTACCCAAGTCTGGTGTGTCTATAGCAGTCCTGTCTCTGATGCTTAAGGAGGGAGACTTAGGCAGCCACTTCCTGGGGCGTTCAGAGATTCTCAAAATTTACTGAAAAGGGCACTCCCTGAAGCGCCCACAGATCATACTAAAAGATAAAACTTAGGGCCCAACCAATGTCACCAGCTATATGTTAAGCGTCCTTTAAAGACCATATTACTAAGTGCCTAGTCGCCAGCCTGAGGTAGTATCGGCACTGGGGTGGAAGCCATGGGACGCTGGGCCTCTGGAGGAAGTTGGGTCACTGGGACTGTGCCCTTGATGGGGATGTCTCGAACTTAGTTTCTCCCTCTCTTGTTATGGTTGGTTTTAAGGTCAACTTGTCACACGTTAGAACCACCGGAGGGAAGAGCCTTACCTAAAAACCTGTCCCGATAGCCTTGATAGAGCTGGGAAGACACACCCTGGTTGTGATAGCAGCCTAGGTTAAAAAGGTAGTCAGAAGGAGGACTGTCTGACCTTTCGCTGGGTCGGCCTTCCCTCTGGCCACACGTTGACGTGTGTTGCTGTCAGCAGCAGCAGAACCAGCATCTCCAAGTGATTTTCCTGGGATAGGGACCAGAGGAACTTCTGGACTTCCTGCACCAGATTAGAACTGCTGAGGCCCTCACTACATGGACTAAGAAACTACCACTTGCTGCTTTCCAGTGCGAGACAGCCACTATGGGACTACTCCGACTGTTGAGACACCAGTCTCGAGTGTTAGGTCCAAAGGAAACTCTATTTCCCCAAATTCTGGTGGTTAGACAAAAGCCAGAATTCTTCAGGGGCTTGTGAAGCTGGTTCCCCTCTACCAAAAGAGCCATTTCCCTGTCACTGTCAGAAGGGACAAATGGCTCTCTGTGGTTTCTAATAGCATACCAAGGCACATGCTGGCCTCTAAGAGCACTCAGAATCACAAGTACACATTTCAGAGTCGGTGCTGGCCTCCTGGCTCTTCTCTCCTCCTCCCCTCCCCTGAACTCCAGCTCATGGGTTTTCCTCCCCACAGCTACTCATTCTTATAACCCTGCTATTTCAGCTATATGTGCTCTCTTTGGCCTGTGGTTCTTTTTGTCTTCTTTACTAGGTCCTCCCCCCTCCAGGTCCCGTACCTCTCTCTCTCCCTTTCTCCTTTCCTGTCCCCACCCCCTCAGATCTCCTGAACTGCTCCTGCTTCTCTCATGGTCAGGTCCAGTTTGCTTACCATGTTTAATCTACTGCTTTCTCACTCTGCTCTAGATTCTTCCAGATGTCTCTGGCTGCTCTCTCCCTCATGGCTACAGTAAAAAGCTTCTCCTTAACCAAGTCATGGAGTGGTCATATTGTCAAGGACCTAGGAACTGCTGGTTCTCCATGACTCAGGTGTAATTTGACTGCCATTACTCTTTTCAACCTGACTTAATAAACTCTGATATATATTCTGTATACACACACCAGCCCTTTGGTTGTGTTCCCAAGAACCCCAACTAAAACATCTCTCCTCTTTGCTTTCCTGCTGCTGGGAAAGGAACAGATTGCTTCTACTGTGGGTTTCTGCCATGAGGAACCCCACAAAAGTATGAGCCAAAATGAAACTTGGTTCCTTAAAAGTTGATTTGTGCAGGTATTTTGCCCAAGTAACAGAATGTTAACTAACACACCATACTATGAACCAAGATGAAACTTTGGTGGCTTTTCTGCTTCCCCTCCATGGGAAATGGTGGGGAAGTCGCCACTCCAGATGGTGCTGGAAGTCTGGCATCCCCCACAGGACTGAGAATATCATTTTTTTAAGCGACACCATGTTAAAATTCTAAGTTGGTGGTGGCACACGCCTTTAACCCCAGCACTTGGGAGGCAGAAGTAGGTGGATCACTGTGAGTTCAAGACCAGCCTGGTCTACAGAGTGAGTTCTAGGACAGCCAGGGCTGTTACACAGAAACCTGCCTCGAAAAAACAAACAAACAAACAAAAACAAATAAAAACTGTAAGTAAGCAGGAAACTTTTGGTTCCTAAAGGTCATCCAGGAGAATTACAGACTTCTTTAACTTTTGTCCTAGGACAACAATGGGGCCTACAGAGAAGAACTAGACAGAGAGGTGGGCAGAAATACAGGTGGCTTCCTGAATATGCTCCCCGTGTCCTGTCTGTTTAATACATAAGCAAACTTATTATCTTACGTATACAGCTCCTCAGTCCATCTACAGCCAAGCAAGAGGCATCGTCCACTCACAGTCAGTACCGTTCTCTCCCTGTCACCATTGGGGAGTCCGGCTTTGCTCAGACAAAGTTGACAGCTGCAGGTCAGTCATTTCACATCTGCTCAGTCTTCCAGCTGCACAGTTTGGGTGCAGGAATCTTATAAAGTCAGGAGTAAATGCCACCCTCTAACACACCAGTCCACTGAGGGACACTGACTCCCGGCCAGGAGGAAAGCTGGGCAAGCCTCATAGTCACGAAATGCTCCAGTGAGAACTGAGTTCAAATCTCGCCTCCCTATTTAAAGGTCATGTGACCTTGCATGAAAGATTTCACTTGTCTGTGCCTCTATCTCCTTATCTATTAAATTGGGGTAATATAGTATCTACATGACTAGGTTATCATCTAGAATAGAAGAGGAAAGAAATGCAAAACTCTTAAAGACAATAGCTAGCCAGGGCAAAGGGCTCAGTACTGAGACTTACCCTCACACTGCAAGGGCTCTCAGAACGAAATGCTGTCATGGTCTCAGTGTATTGGCAGCATGAGGACCTCCTGATAGAGACCAGATCCTAAAACCAGACTTCCTGGGCTTGAGTTCTGCAAGAAAGGAAAGCACGACTGTGTAAGTGTTTGGTGTTATAGCAATTAGCACTGTGAGATAATAAAGTAACGTCTATATGTGCATGGTATATACAATAAGACAAAGGAACGTCTATGTGTGCATGGTATATACAGTAAGGCAAAGGAACATCTATGTGTGCATGGTATATACAATAAGACAAAGGAACGTCTATGTGTGCATGGTATATACAGTAAGACAAAGGAACGTCTATGTGTGCATGGTATATACAGTAAGACAAAGGAACGTCTATGTGTGCATGGTATATACAGTAAGGCAAAGGAACGTCTATGTGTGCATGGTATATACAGTAAGGCAAAGGAACGTCTATGTGTGCATGGCATATACAGTAAGACAAAGGAACGTCTATGTGTGCATGGTATATACAGTAAGGCAAAGGAACGTCTATGTGTGCATGGTATATACAGTAAGGCAAAGGAACGTCTATGTGTGCATGGTATATACAGTAAGACAAAGGAACGTCTATGTGTGCATGGTATATACAGTAAGGCAAAGGAACGTCTATGTGTGCATGGTATATACAATAAGACAAAGGAACGTCTATGTGTGCATGATATATACAATAAGACAAAGGAACGTCTATGTGTGCATGGTATATACAGTAAGGCAAAGGAACGTCTATGTGTGCATGGTATATACAGTAAGGCAAAGGAACGTCTATGTGTGCATGGTATATACAGTAAGGCAAAGGAACGTCTATGTGTGCATGGTATATACAGTAAGACAAAGGAACGTCTATGTGTGCATGGTATATACAGTAGGACAAAGGAACGTCTATGTGTACATGGTATATACAGTAAGACAATAAAGTAAGGTTTATATGTGCATGGTATATACAGTAAGACAATAAAGTAATGTCTATATGTGCATGGTTTATACAGTAAGACAAAGGAACGTCTATATGTACATGGTATATATAGTAAGACAATAAAGTAATGTCTATATGTGCATGGTATATACAGTAAGATAATAAAGTAATGCCTATATGTAAATGGTATATACAGTAAGAGCAGCTTAGTAATAACAACTGCTCTTTAGAAATTGTTACTTTGATAAACCTCCATGTCCCTGAAGATTCTGGTCACTTACAGGTCTCAGAGGCATTAGGTGTTTACTTTCTCTTACACTATTGGTGGGGGCCCCAAGAATCTTCCAAGCTTCCATTCTTCCCAGATACTGTGACCACCTGTTTACCTCTCTCCAACCCCCTTTTTGGAGCATGTGTTTCAGTTTGGAGAGAATGTTGCCATTGGGCAGAATATGCCATATAAAAGGCAAAACATCCTTATGCATAAAATAAAAATGAATAAATCTTTAAAAATGTTTTAAAAGGCATAGCTACCCCCTAATTATCATCAGAGGATTGGAGTCAGGACCCCTGGGGACATCAGAATCTGAGAATGCACAAAACCCTTATTTTAAAAATTGATGAAGCCTTTTCCATAAGATGTGCATATCTTCCCATATACTATGGTCATCACTAGATTGCCGCCCTATCTGGTACAACGTAAAGGTTCGGTAACTTTATGTTCTGTGTTGCTTAGAAAACAAGGAAAAATGTCTCTGCATGCTCAGGACAGATGAAATGTAAATGATATTTTTTATTCAACATTGGTTACATTCTCATATGTGAAGCCCACAGGTAGCGCAGACTAGGTCTGCTTCCCTGTTGGAAGGCTGTCAAACCTGACCACAGTTGCTTTTCCCTGTGTGTGAGCCAGAGGTGTCTGTCTCCAACACAGAGCCCCATCCCCCTTGGGCTACACACTCAGCCCCTGCCTGCAGTGGCCCTGCCCTAGGCTCTCAGCCTTTCTCCAGGTTACCTGTCTGGTTCCTTCTCCCACGGTTGTTCCTACCTTGCACAGGAGAGATGAAGCATCCTGCCCTGCCAGTCTCTTGAAGTGGTGACATCTTGGCAGTCCAGATCTCCCTGGGCCTCACTCACCACTCTGACCCTGAAGACTGGGGGAAATGGAATAGAATATGACAAACTGCCCCCTTCTAGCAGGAAATCATAGTTTCGCCAATCCCAGAACTGGTAAACAAGTGCAACGCTGGAGAAGGAGGATGCAGTGCTGCTCAGGCTATTGTTACAGCCGCTGCTCTGTGCATGCAGGAACAAAGGGGGCCTGTGTACAAACACAGGAACAATACTGTTGTGTTGCCAGCTGCTTCTGTGTTACTCCCGGGGACAGCGGATGAAAAATGAGGCCATGGTGAGCTCTGGACCTCACTAATCTTAGCAACCAGGCCATTTCGGACATGGAAAAGACACAGGTACATTCAGTCCATGGTTTCTATAGTGAGAAACAGGGGACAGTGCCCCAAGCGTGATCTATTGCTTACAGGCCATTTTCAATACATGTGAAATCCCCAGTATCTCTCTCCTCTTCCCTTTCCAGCTTTCAAAGACGTTAGAGTGAAAAGAACTGTTGTGGTCATCTTATGATCTCCAATGCTTAGTTTTCACAAACACAAACAAACTCTAGCCAATATTTTGACTTACAGCCACTTACTCTGTGGCTAACTTCCACACTTCGGCACCGCCCCCCCCCAAATGTTTTGAAACTAGTCAGTGGGAGTTTTTAACCTAAGTAATTGTGCTGGTTAATTTTTAGATATCAACATGTTACAGCCAATAATCCATCTGAGAAGGGAGTCTCAAGGAAAGAGTTACTTTGGTTGGGCTAGCCAGGGTTAGCCTGGGTGCATATCTCCGGGAGGATGTCTTAGTTGTTAACTGGGATGGGATGACCCATCTCAATGTGGGAAGCACCTTTTCATGGGCTGGGCACTGAAAGGTGTAAGAGAGATGAAGGCCAGCTGAGCGTAAGCAGCAAGCTTGGGTGTGTTTGTTTCGCTCTGGGTTCCTGAGTGTGCTGGTGTGACCAGGGTCTCGAGCTCCAGCTTCAGTGATGTGTTGATACCAGGAACTGTAAGTCAAACCCTTTCTTCCTGTGTGCTGCTTTCTGTCAGCATTATTATCACAGCAGCAGAGATAAAGCCAGACTGTTTTAATTTACATTTTAATCGCATGTCCTAATAAATAAATGAAGTCCATGATAGTTTGGTAACTTACAGTGTATGCATAAAGACCTCTGTCAAGAAGCACTTTTCACAGGAAATAAATAAATAAATAAAACAGAGAAATGAATCTATTCAAAGCCAACATTCAGTCTGGTAGATTTCGGTGCAGGACAGTCTATAACAAGCATGTCTGCCCTTATTCCCACAGCTGCTCAGCTTCCAAGTTTAGAATTTTTGGAAGCTTTTTAACTGACATTTTATCATGCTGATATCTGGCACACTCCACAGCACCTCCAGCCAAGCTCTGAGCACTTCCAATTCCCTCACGTATGGGTAGAAGTTTAGTTAGTAGCATCTGAACTCCGGTGGGGGATGAGCTGCTCTGACACCTGCAGTGGCTGCTGAGGCTGCCCAACACTGCAACGGCATGCATCAGGTGATTCATACCCTCGGTGCATTCAGCTTTCACTGGTAACTGACTCTTCACCTAACTATGTTTATTCAAGGAAGAATTAGCATTTTTAAAGTCAGGTAATCGGGAAAGCCCCACTCCCTCCTTCACAGGTTTCTGGGTTTTTCTTAGTTCTGGAAGCCCATTCTTTTTTTTTATTATTTTATTTTTATTTTTTTATTTATTATTTATTAAAGATTTCTGCCTTCTCCCAGCCAGCGCCTCCCATTTCCCCCCTCTCTCCCGATCAAGTCCCCCTCCCTCGTCAGCCCTAAGAGCAATCAGGGTTCCCTGCCCTGTGGGAAGTCCAAGGACCACCCACTTCCATCCAGGTCTAGTAAGGTGAGCATCCAAACTGCCTAGGCTTCCACAAAGCCAGTACGTGCAGTAGGATCAAAAACCCATTGCCATTGTTCTTGAGTTCTCAATAGTCCTCATTGTCCGCTGTGTTCACCGAGTCCGGTTTTATCCCATGCTTTTTCAGACCCAGGCCAGCTGGCCTTGGTGAGTTCCCGATAGAGCATCCCCATTGTCTCAGTGTGTGGGTGTACCCCTCGCGGTCCTGAGTTCCTTGCTCGTGCTCTCTCTGCTTCTGCTCCTGATTTGGACCTTGAGATTTCAGTCCGGTGCTCCAATGTGGGTCTCTGTCTCTGTCTCCTTTCATCGCCTGATGAAGGTTAATATTCAGGAGGATGCCTGTATGTTTTTCTTTGGGTTCACCTTCTTATTTAGCTTCTCTAGGATCACGAATTATAGGCTCAATGTCCTTTATTTATGGCTAGAAACCAAATATGAGTGAGTACATCCCCTGATCCTCTTTTTGGGTCTGGCTCACCTCACTCAGGATAGTGTTTTCTATTTCTGTCCATTTGCCTGCAAAATTCAGGAAGTCATTGTTTTTTACTGCTAAGTAGTACTCTAATATGTATATATTCCATACTTTCTTCATCCATTCTTCCATTGAAGGGCATCTAGGTTGTTTCCAGGAAGCCCATTCTTAAAATTGGAGTCAGTCCCTGTCTTGCAGCAAAGAGAGCTCCACACATGCCTGTGGAGGTGGCTGTTCCTGCCCCAGTTTTTGCTCCATTGGAATGTGGGCCTCCCCTAGCGTGGGCAAGCAGTGATTAGCATCTTGTGCCGGGAGCTCACAGCCTGCAGCCGCTTTGAACCAGAATGTGAAAAGGTCACACTTAAAATCGTCTGCAGTATTTCAAGGCCAGAAACCCTGGAATGGCTCAGCTGAGTGGCTCTGCCTCAGATCTCCTAAGACGTTTGTGTTGGTCACTGTTTGTCACTGTGACACAATACTGTGCAGGAACGACTCAGAGGAGGAAGGTTCATTTCGGCTCGTGGTTTCAGAAGTTGTAATCAAACACGGCAGAGCAGGGTGGCAGTAATATCCAGGAAAGGCTCCTTACATGCTAGCAGACAGGACACCAAGCAAACGGGCCAGAACCAGAAGCAGTGCAGCTCTCAAAGGCCTGCCAGCAGTGCCATTTGATAGACAGGTCCCAATTCCTAAATTCCACAACATTCAAAACAGTCCCAGAAGCTGGGGACCAAGTGGTCAAAGCCCGAGCCTGTGAGGCAGATTTCAGAGTCAACAAATAAGAAGGTGCAGTCCAGCAGTTGGCCTGGCTACTCCTACTTTCAGACTCTCTGGAGGCTGGAACTTCTGCCCCTGAGGAAGGAGGTGTTTGCGGGCCTCAGTGCCTTGCTGCATGAGCCTCAACATTGAGTTCCCAGGGCAGAGCCCCAAGGAAAGAGTACAGGGAGAGCATGTGCGAGACAGGCAATCCTGAGGGAGGCGATACTTTCGTATGCCTTCCTACCTTCCAGCCCCTTCCTAATCACCTGTTCTCACCAGAGCTCTCCTGGGACCACAGGAAAGTCACTAAGAACCCTAAATGCTTTGGCTTCACTGTCTGGTAAGGCTGATTATAGTACCGAGCCCCTACTCCACAAACAGAAAAGAAACTATATGCCTAAGAACACCGTGTTTTTTACAGGGTTACTGCAGGTGTGCATGCGTCCAAGTGTGTGTGAATTCCAAGAATTCGAATCAGCACAGCTACGTTTAAATCCATATGGCAAGTAGGAAAATCACTTCTGGGCATCTATGTTGCCAAGGTGCCTGCCAAGTGTACAGGTGCATTTCCCAAATCAGCCAGCCTACCCAGAAGGACAAAAGCAAAACCACTTTCCCTGACCTAGGAAGTCCAGACAGTTGCTCCTTGGAAATCATCCCATACCCAAGTTCTCCCAGCACCTCGGCTCTCTGGTCCTTGAATACGATTTCCAGGCCTTCTGCACACCCTAGTACTTTTACGCTATTCTCGCCTGACACGGTGAAGAACTACAACTCCCGGCATGCCCCGCAAGGTGTCACGTGGCACGCCCCGCTTGCTCTCTCTGTCACATGACTGCAGAAAGATGGCGGCCTTGTCAGCGGAGCATTTCGTGGCACTCCAGAGCCTGCTGAAGGTATCTTGCAGGGGTGGGGTTGCGTGCGGCAGCTGCCTTAGACTCTGGGACTTTGTACAAAGCAAGCGTTGGGAATAAGCCGGCTCTGTCTTGGAGCACTGCCCCCTGCAAGAACTTGTCTTTGTGACTCTGAGAAAATCAGCCTTTCTGAGTTTTTAAACAGGAGCAACAAAATTAATCACTCCCTGATATTAAGATGAAAGTTAAAAAATAAATAATCGATGTGAATTCACCGAAGAAGGAGTGACTACGAGTGGTTTTCCGGACTGGAGCAACCGAGTGACAATCAGTTCCCCATTTTATCCAGGTCCGTCTGCCCGCACTATCAGAAATTCTCTTCCTCTGGTTGTTTGTGCTTCCAGCGCTTTGTTGTATGTCCGTTCGGACCCACTGAGGTCTAGTCTGTACTGGTTTGGCCTGCATGCGGCCGGGACAGTCTCTTGACCGTCTTTGGTAAGGTTGTGGGTTTGAAAAGGACATGAAATTTGAAATGTATGCCCTGGCAATGCTGAAGCATGCATGGGCAGCCCGCTTATGGCGGCTCTGTTGAACTTCTCCATATTGGGTTTCGTGGTCTAAGTTGATGATGACGACTGACCAGGTCTCTTCCTCGAGAGGCACTGGATCTCACTACAGATGGTTGTGAGCCACCATGTAGTTACTGGGAATTGAACTCAGGGCCTTTGGGAGAGCAGGCAGTGCTCTTAACCGCTGAGCCATCTCTAAAGGGACATACCACTGGAGATATCATAAAATTTAAATTACTCTGTAGAAGGGTGGCTTTACCATTCCTCTTAGAACTTACCACTAGCGGACATCGCAAATCTGTTCATAAGCTCTTTCAAGAACATGATTTCAGTTTGTTTCCCTTTCTTCTGTAGTGAAGATCAGTAATGATACTGGTGACACTATCATTATCAGCCACATTTGCTTGCTCCTCTCCTGAAGGCTTTGACTTTGTTGATCACAAGTGGATCCCACCAAGCAGAACAACTCCAGGCACCCAGTATGTGCTGAAGAAAGAGCTACTGAGTGCATTAGTGCAACAGAAATGTAACTAGGAACTAGAGTTCTCATGCTCAGCCGTCAGCCTTTGTGGTGGTTGATTTGAATCATTGCTTCTCCATTGCTGCTTATCTTGGGACATTTTGTTTTCCTTGATAAACTTTAAAATGTAATCTATAGCATAGGTGCTGAAAATGCGGAAATCGTGAGGGCTTCACTTTCTGACTAGATCACAAGCTGAGACACCTGCCCCCGGAAGTCCCTCCCAGTTCCTTACTTCTTCCTCTGGCCTTCCCAGTAGTACACTGCTTCTGCCACAGCTAATTTAATATTGCTCATATCTGAACGCCACAAAACTGGAACAGTTGAACACATTCATTTTCACATCTGGCTCTCAGGCATGATGGTGTAGCGGTAGCTCATTTGCATTGTTAGTTCTATTTTTAAAAATTAAAGTTTATTATAAGTCAACCACAGAGCCACATGCAGTTATAAGAAATAATGCAGGGAGATGCCATTTACCTTTTGTCAAGCGTCCCCTAATGGTTACTTTCTGAGAATCTACAGAACAGTATCACCGTTGGGGTATTTACGTTGATACGCTCAAACTGTACAAGGCATTTCTGTCAGTGGAAGCGCCCCGTGTTGGTGTCTTACAGCCATGCTCCCTTGCAGTTGGCTCCAGACCTCCCTTACACTGCTGCGTTCTTCTGTCTTTGTTTTTCATTCCAAGCACTTTTGCAAGTCTCATTGTAGATGATGTTTGTGGATTGGCTTTCCTCAGTCCAATTCTCTAGAGCAATGTTCTCAACCTGTGGGTCTTGACACCTTTGTGGGTCACATATCAGGTATCCTGCATATCAGACATTTATTTTATTATTTATAAGAGTAGCAGAATTACAGTTATGAAGTAGCAATGAGCTGGGCTCATTGAAAGAAAGAAAAGAACTAGCAATGAAATAATTTTATGGTTGGTGGTCCATAAATCACGAGAAACTGTATTAAAGGGTCGCAGCATTAGAAAGGTGAGAACCACTGCTCTAGAGAATCATAAATCGTGTGTGTTAATAGTTGCTTCCTTTTTAGTGCCTAGGAGTCTGCTGTAGTATTCTGTTTGCTAGCTCACTGCTCTATTGAAAGACATGTAGACTGTTTCCAGTGTTCCCTTTTACAGAGAAAGTTGCTCGGTCATCTGGAAGTCGTGTGGTTTAAAGACATCTCCAGACCTTTCCAGAGTGCCTCTGCATCAGCATCTGGGACTGTCTCTGTGTTCTATATGAATCCTTCTGATAAATGTGTCTTAGATCTCAGTGTGTTTGTGTTGGGGGGGTATACATATGTGTTTGTGTGTGTGATTGTGGCTGTGTACATGTGGTGGTCAGTCCTTGTCTTTAGTCTGATTGAAGACAGGATCTTTCTCATCATTCACTGCAGCATACACCAGGCTCACTGTCCCGGAGCTTCTGGGAATTCTTCTGTCTATCATTGTGTGGCAGGAGCCCTGGGAGTGCAGATAGGTGTCCTACTTCAGCTTTTGTGTTTTGGGAATCCTGCTTCGGTCATCAGACTTGTGCAGCAACTGCTTTACCCACCAGGCTGTCTCCCCCAGCCCTGCATCTATCTTTAATATTTAAGTCTGTGATCTGTACAGAGCCGGTTTTTATAAAGTATGTGATATTTAGGTCGAGTGTGCTTTTTTAATGTCAAATTGTTTTAATACCATTTGTTAAAAAGCAAATTTTTCCTACACTGAATTACTTTGCAATTCAAGAATCCTTTGGCATATCTGTGTAGTTTTGTTTCAGGGTTCTCTGTTGCCTTGATCTATGTCTTCTTCCCTCTGAGTATGCCCAGTGATTGCTCTAACTGTATAATAAATCTTTTTTTTTTTTTTTTTTTTTTGAGACAGGGTTTCTCTGTGGTTTTGGAGCCTGTCCTGGAACTAGCTCTTGTAGACCAGGCTGGTCTCGAACTCACAGAGATCCGCCTGTCTCTGCCTCCCAAGTGCTGGGATTAAAGGCGTGCGCCACCACCGCCCAGCTGTATAATAAATCTTGAAATCAGACTGGTTCCTCCTACCTTATTCTTCTTTCTCAAAGTTGATTTGTCTAGGGAGATAGCTCAATCTATAAATCATGTGTTATGCAAGCATGAGGCTGTGAGTGTGATATCTGAACCCCAGGTGAAAAGCTGATGCAATGGTGTACACTTGTAATCCCAGTGGGTGATGGTGTGCACTTGTAATCCCAGTGGGTGGTGGTATGCACTTGTAATCCCAGTGGGTGGGTGGTGTGCACTTGTAATCCCAGTGGGTGATGGTGTGCACTTGTAATCCCAGTGGGTGATGGTGTGCACTTGTAATCCCAGTGATGGGAAGACATGGACAGTGGGATGTCTGGGGATGGCTGGGCTTGACTATTGACTATTTGGCTGGCCCAGATCAATGAAGAACCTGTTTCAGTAAGCAAGGTGGATGGTGCCTGAAGAACCACAGTGAGATTGTCTGTCTTTACATTCATGTACACGTATGTGCACATGTTCTCCCAACACATTCACAGGTGCGCGTGCGCACACACACACACACACACACACACACATGATCGCACATGTTATTTTAGCTGCTCTAACTCCTTTGCCTTTTTTTAGTATACATTTTTTAAATGTTGTTGGGTATTTCTGAAACAAACATGTTTAGATTTTGATAGGAATTGTTTTTTTAATCTATGTGTCAGCTAGTGGGAAGGTGCCCTCTTTAGGGTGTTGAATCTCCCAGTATGTAAACTTGGTGTGTCTCCGTATTTATTTCATCTTCTCTGAGCTCTTTTGTCTGCAGTCTGTAGTTGTATTGCAGAAGTCCTAGAATTCATTCTTTGACTGTAGCAATGACAGTGTTTAAAGTATGTACACATAATTTGCTCTGACTTCCCTCAGCGATAGGCATGACCCAAGAGTTGTAAGATGAAATAAACCTTTTCTCACAATCACAACAATGGAAAACAAACTAAGACAATCTTCCTGGAGTACTGGATTACAAAGCAGAATGAGCAGGAGATACACTGTCAAGCAAGAAAAGGAAGGGAGGCTGGTTAAAGATGGGGGGGGCAGATTCTGAGGAGAAGGAGAGGAAGATAGAAGAGGAGGGAGAAGGGGGTGTGGGGATGGGGAACCAGAGCATATTAGAATACTCTTCTCAGAATTGTAGATGGGAGAAGATACCCAATAGTCCTGTGAAAATACTGATACACTAGCGAATAGCTAAGGCCAAAGCCAGGGCCCCGAGGCTGGAGTACAGTCCTTGCTCATCGTCAGTAACCTCTGCTTTGTATTTTGAAAGATGCGTTTTCTCTGAGAAACATCTGTCCATTACTCGGACAGACAGCACCCAAGTTAAGATGGTTCAACCTTCGATTGTTTGACCTTGCAACACTGTGAAAGAAATAGCATTGGATCCAAAGCACACTCTGGATTCAGATCATCTGACTTGCAGCTTCTGGGGAAGATACTTGCAATGCCAGGGGGCAGTTCCAAACCAGCTGTGCTGGACATAGCCTAGGTTGTTAACTATAGGCTTTCACAGATGCCCTTCCGGTTAAGGACGTGTTCTGCAAAGGTTTACTTGATCCTCAAATTCTCCCGTGCTCACTGGCCAGATGAGGTCAGGAGTTTGCACTCTCCTGGGATGTGCACCCCTAGGTTTCAGGAGTGTATACTGGCCTCCCATGATGCCAGGTAGTTTTTTCTAAGAATTTTATATTTTTGAGAAGGTTTTAATTTTAAATGTATTTATTTGTGCGTGCACAGGCACACACACACACATGCACTCACATATTCAGGTATGGAGGTCAGAAAACAACTTGCTGTAGGTGGACGTTTCTGTCTCTTCCCTCTCCAATTCCAAAATATCCAACATGGAGACAATATTAATTATAAATGCTCAGTTGATAGCTCGGGCTTATTACTAATTAGCTCTTACAATTTAAATTAATCCATTTCTGTTCATCTATGTATTGCCACCTGCCTGATGGCTTTACGCTTCCTCAGCATGTCTTGCTCCCTCTGTGTCTCCTGGTGACTCTACTGACTCCACCCTTCTTCCTCCCAGCATTCTGTTTGACTGTCCCATCTGTACTTCCTGCCTGACTACCAGCCAGTCAGTTCTTTATTAACTAATGAGAGTAACGTGTATTCACAGTGTACAGAAGGATTATTCCACAGCACTTGCAGTGGTTGGTTCTTGCCGTATACCATGTAGGTTTTAGAAATCCAGCCTAGGGCCTCAGCTCATGCCTTTCTTCACCTGCCAAAACAGCTCCTTGGTTGAGACGGTTTTCTTTGTTTATGAAAAATATTGATGTTTTATTTTATCAAGCATTGTTCTTGTTTTTTTTTTTTTGAGATTGTGTGGTTCCCCCCTCTTTAATCTGTTAAAATGTGAATTACATAGATTTTTATATACTTAACTAGATTTATATTCCTGGGATAAATCCCATCTGGCCATAGTGTATAATCCCTTTTATACGTTGTTTATATATTGCTTTTTCTATATGTTACTATGTTGCTAAGAATTTCTGTGTCCGTTTTTATGAGGGGATGTGGATTTGTAGTTTTCTTTATTCCCTTCTTTCTCTTTTTCCTTTTTTGAACCATCCATCTGATTTGGATATTTAGGTAATTTTACCAATGAAATGCATTGGAAACTGTCCCTTCCTCTGTATTCTAAAAGAGATTTATAGAATTGATGTTTTTAATCTTGAAATGTTTGTTAGAATTCTCCAGTGAAAATGTCTACGTCTAGAGATTTTTTTTCGAGTTAATGCTGTGAATTCAATTTCCTGGGTAGTGACAGCTGCTGCATATCTGTTTCATATGAGGGGCGTCGTGATGGGGTTTTTGAGTAATTGGTCTATTTGTGGACGCCGTCAGGTTTGTGTGTAGGCTTCCCTCATCCTTTCAGTGTCTGGCTTGTCGTTCTTGCCAGCTCTTTGTTTCACTTGCTCCCCCTGTCCTCTTATGGGGGAGTGTTCTATGGATGTCAGTTAGAGTGATGGATGGTGTTGCTTAATTCTTCCGTGCCCTCTTTCCTATCTGGCTCGTTCTGCCGGTCGCTGAAGGAGGAGTGCCGCCGTGCCGGTGGGGTTGCGGAAATCCTGTTTCTCCTTACACTTCTGTCGGTTTCTGGTTTGCAGTTTGCAGTCCTCTTGCTGGTTGTATACACATTCTTGGTGTTTTCTTAGTGGACAAAATCTGGCAGCATTTTATAATACTGTCCTGATAGTTTTCTTTCTGTAAAGTACGCTTTATCTGTTATCAGTGTGGCCATTCTTGCATTCCATTGATTGGTGTTTGAATGGCATTCTTTATTCATCTGTCCACTTTTAGCCTGCCCATATACTTAAAGGGAGATCCTTGTATATAGCATTTAATATTTTTCATCCACTCTGTCCATTTTTCTGTTTCAATTAGAATATTTAGGTCACTTAAGAGTTAATACAAATAATGGCCATGCTAGGACTTAAATCTACTCTGTTTTTCTGCGCATTCTATTTTTTTTTCTTTCTTACATTTCTCCACTTTCCCATGGGTTTCTTAGGGGCTAGGAAGATGGCTATCTGGGTAAGAGTGCTTGCTGTGCATGCGTGAGAGCCAGAGTTGGATCCCCAGCACTCACCTAAGAAGCTATGCATGGCCACACAGCTCCCTGTAATCCCAGCATTGTAAAGATCAGGGACAAGAGGGTCTCTGGGAGAGTCAGACTGCTGGCCTAGCTCCAGTGCAGTGAGAGACCTTGTCTAAGGGAGTAGGAGGAGAGTGATGAAGCAGGACACTGGACACCCCACTCTGGTATACACACACACACACAACACACCCAGATATACACATGCACACATACACACATGCATTCCCCTCCTGGTGCACACACACATGCACACACAATTCTCCTCTGGTGTTCACACACATATGCATGCACACACTCATACACGTGCATGCAGCACGAACGTACATTTATACAAAGAATCCTATATTATCTGGGGTTCTAAAATGACCTTTCTAGTCACACCATACGTATGTCACAGTCTGTTGGTGTCATCATTTTATCAGCTAGGATGGAGTCTAGTTATAACCCATTTGTATTAAATATTTCTTGTGCATTACATTTGAAGCTTTACCAAACTATGTTATAATTTTTGCTTAGCCTTCAAATGTAATTTAGAAAATGTGTGTGTGTGTGTGTGTGTTTTATATATATATAAAACATCTTTGCTTGTTCTTTTCTATCTTCATGTTCTAGGAAAATCTGTAAAAGAACTGACTGCCATGGTCAGAAGGTGGCAAGAGACTAAGGAAATGTGTCATGCACATTGCTGATGCTGCTGGTGCCAGCATCAGCTTGCAAACCACTCTGATGGTTCTGTATATCCCTGGGATGCAGGGAAAGAGGCCAGGGTTGCTGAGGGGTGGTATGGCAGGGATGACCCAAGATAGTTTCTGTCAGGTCCCAGTGGCTCCCTGTCATTCCTTCTCTGTTGAAGGACTCGCCATAGCCAGTTTATGGCAGATCTGACAGATTATCTTGGTTGTGTTTCGTTCCTGGAGGACATTTGCTGACAGTTCGTCCCACACCTGAGGAGCATTCTCTTTAGACCCTGAGTTCTAGCATGAAAGCCGTTGCCAGTCTGAGTGTTTCTCACACTGCTTACAATTTGTGTGTGTGTTTCTTTTAAAAGCTCACTTTCTGGTGTGTTTGATGTGCTGTTTTAAAATTATGCTCTTTAGGGTTTACTTGGGTTCTGGAAATGTTTATCATTAAGTCTGATTAAACTTGGAAAGTTTAATATGTTCTATTATTTCTTAAATGTTATCTATCCACTGTCTATTTCTGTCCGTCCATCCGTCCATCCATCCATCCATCCGTCCGTCCATCCGTCCGTCCGTCTATCATCATCCCTCTCCTCTTTTGTTTCCTTCCATGACTTAACTGGTACACTTGTTAGGTCTCTGGTGGAGCCCTGCGGACCCCCAAGACCTTGTTGATTAGTTTCAGTCCGTTTTCCTCTGTGCAGGCTGCGTAATTTCTTAGAATGGACTCTCTTCCATCTATTAGTTCTCTGATGGCCTTCCATGTTGCTGTGCTGCCTTTGTTCTCTGGGTGTTTGTTTGGGTTGTGTCTTCCAAATGCAATTTGTTTGCTTTATATTATTGTTTCCTTAGATTTTTTTTGCCAGTCTTTTTATTTGTCTCAGGAATGTTTTTAATGATTGGATTATTGCAAAATCATAGCTGCTTCAAAATCTTGGTCAGATAAATTTAACATTGTCCCCAGACAGTCCTATCATGTAGCCCAAGTTGACTGCAACTTGTGATCTTATTCCCTCAGCCTCCTGTGGCTTCTGTTCACGCCCCCCTTTCCATTCATCCCAAAATCTTCCTGGTTTCTGGTCACACGGGTGATTTTTATTAGAACCTGGACGTGTTCCTGTTATGTTCTGACTGTGCATAGTATTTAAATCTTGTTTTAGCTAGCTTTCCCCAACATTGCATGGCAGAGAGAAGGGATGTCTTTTGTCAGCTTGACACACGCACAAATGAGATAGAGTCTTCTAGAAAGAGGGAATTCCAATTGGGAAAATGCCTCTATCAGACTGGCCTGTAGGCAAGACTGTGGGCACATTTCCTTGATTAATGATGGATGTGGGAGTGTCCAGCCCACTGAGAGCGGTGCCAGCCCTGGGCAGTCTTGAGAAAGCAGGCTGAGCAAGCCATGAGGAACACGCTGGTGAGCACTGCTCCTGCGTGGCCTTTGCTCAAGTTTCTTCCTCTGGATTCCTGCCTTTGTTACCCCCTGATTGTGGACTGTAATATGTAAGCCAAATTAACCTTTTCCTCCCCAGGTTGGTATTGGTCAGTATCTTACCACAGAAAAAAGAAACCTCATTAATTCTCCATGGAGGTGGAAGTCCAGATTCCCCACAGGACAGTGTGGCTTGCTACAAGTCATTGGGAATGAGGATCCAAGTTCCTGGTCCTGGATACCATCTGCATTAGTCAGGGTTCTCTCAGGTCACAGAACTGATAGAATGAATCTCTCTCAAAAAAGAAAAAAAAAATGTGAATCTCTCATCTTGAGATGTATATGGAATTTATTGGAAGGACTTACAGGCTGTCGTCTAACAATGGCTGACTGTGAATGGAAAGTCTAAGAATCTAGTAGTTGCTTAGTCCCATGAGGTTTGTGTCTCAGCTGGTCTCTGTGTATGCTGGAATCCCAAAGAAGTAGGCCCCAGTGAAGGAAGGTATGTGCTGACACAGTGAGGGCAGGCGGGTGAAGAACAAGCAATCCCTTCCTCCTTCCACAGTCTTTCTATAGGCTTCAGCAGAATGTGTGGCCCAGTGAAAGGAACGCCTTCCCGCCTCAAGGTCCGGATCACCAGTGTGCCCTCTGTTTCTGGACTGTAGTATAGTTCCAGATATAGTCAAGTTGATAACCAAGAATCGCCTTCAGACCACCCTAACAGGTGTTGGGATTCCTTGCTGCAGCCTCGATTACAGGGCTTACTGCTCATGGCGAGACTTCCTGTCAGCCATTGTTAGCCCCCATGATGTGCTCACGGTTCTCTATGTGACTGTTGTTGGGGCTGAAGTAAAGGAGTCACTGTCTGAAGGGATTCTGTCTTAGGAGGCTGCCCCTCTATGGCAAGGTCCTGGGATCAGTGAGGCAAAGGGAAACCAAGAACCTGAGCCCTGTGTCGGTCCCTGGGCTTCATCCTAGCAGGTCCCCCTTCTCCCCCATTCAGGGCTTGTTTTCCCCAGTGCTCAGGATTGGTTCTCAGCAGGAGGAATAGGGAAAGGCACATCCAGTCCAGCTCCCCAGAAACAGAACTGTTAAAAACTCTCAAAAGAATCATAAAATAACCAACACAGGTATTTGCAGGGTCTAACTGTGTATGCTTCCCTAGGCCTCCTCGAAAGATGTCGTCAGACAGCTGTGCCAAGAAAGCTTTTCCAGTTCAGCCCCTGATTCAAAAAAGCTCCTGGATATTACGTGTTCCGGCTTGTCTGTGACGCAGGAGGAGGCAGAGCAAGTAAGTGTGCTGAGAAGTGGCCGTCACCCGCCAGTCCTTATCACCTGTCAGCCTCTTTCCTGACTTCCTGGTCAGCCACATGTCCAAAGACATTTTCTCCTTGACACACTTGTTGATACTGTAGCAAGCCTCAGATAGTTCTTAAAAAATATTAATGAACTCAAAGGATTTTGTCTTTGAGCCTTTATGACACATAAGCCCACTTATGATAAATAACTAGAGTTCCCAGTCACTTTCATCCCAGGTTTATTACCTAGGCAGTGTGGGGAAAAAAGAAAAGAAAAAGAAAAAAACCCCAACCTTTTGTGATTTCACGTGTGCCCAGCATGTGACTTGTGGGTGCTGATGTGCCGGCAGCTGAGGGCAGACCCTGCAGAGATGTCTGAGCTGAGGTACCAAGGCCTAAGAGGTGTTACAGAATACCCATGCTGGGCTCAATCAGACTCTCTCAGGGATGCTGTCCTCTGCCCCTGTGAAATCTTCTGCTCAGGTCACGTGATGTTCATCAGGCAGCGGAGGAAGCCAGAGTTATACAGTAGTGGCAGTGTGGTCCATTCCCGACAGATATGCTTGGCAGGAGTGTCTCCATCCAGATGGCCCTGTTACTGTCATTCTCCTTTAATCTAGAGCTTTATTATGGAAATCAACTGTAGGAAAATGAAAGACAGAAGTAAGATTGTGGGCTTAGTTTGGATGCCCTTAAAATAAATGCAAGGACTTGGGTACAGCTGGGTGATTCTAGGAAACAGGAAGGAGTGGGGAGGACAGAATGGAGGCAAGCCCAATACCAAGCACACTGACCAAGTGGTCACTTCTGTGGCATTAATGCCCACCCTCACTGCTGGAAGCTTCGCTTCTCTTTGCTTCTGAGCTGTGTCCATTTATAGTCAGACAGCCTCCCTGGTGTCATGAAGCCGCAAAGCAGGGAACAGGCACCTCCAGAGAGCTTCCTTAGGTTCAGCTTAGCGTCATTATAGTCATAAGTGAGCTCTAAGCTACATTTGGCTACAGATCTACAAGAACATAGGATAGTTTGCTGGGAGTTAGCTCAATGATGGAGTGCCAGCCCACTGTGCAGAAGCCTTGGGCTTGCTGGGCAGCGCCTGCAAGGGTATAAGGTGGGAACACGTAGCAAGGCAGAGTCCAAGACTCCCCTTCGCAGAGGGGATCCCACTGCTGGCCAGGAACTGTTTGTCTTTGGTCTTCCAAGTGACAGTCTAAAGGTAAAGACAAGATGTGCCTTCCGCTCCAGGGGAACCATTACCTTCTCTAACAACTCCATAAGCACAGGTTCAGATTCCTGCAAGGAGGGTGCAGCCTCACTCACATAAGTATGGTTTAGTGTTTATGGTCCTCTTAGTCCAGAGGCATTGGGCCAGTGCAGGGTTGCCTAGTAACTCAGCTGGCTTTGCACTTCTCTCAGGTTACCAGGGAAACAGCATCACACAGTTAAGTGAAGGGCAGATTCTTCCACAGAAAGCAAAAAAAGATACATCATCCTTTTGCCCACAACTAACAAGTTGCTGACAAGCTGATGACTTCCTGGGTCAGGCAGCTGCCTCTGTCTTCTAAAAGGGCCAGTGGTTTAGCAAAGTCAGGTGGGTGTGTAGTGGACTAGCAGTCAGGTGTGTAGTGAGTGAACTAGCAGGGTCAGGTGTGTAGTGAACTAGCAGAGTCACCTGGGTGTCAGCGCCTGCTGCAGAGGCCCCAGACTTGTGTTAACTCACCATGTGACTGGCGGTGTGTCTGTCCATGGTGAGTGTGCAGAGCTCCACCCCTGCCCCTCGTGTGTACCCTTGTGCCTCCGCCCTCTTTGTCCTGCAGTTGCTCCAGGCTCTGCACCGCTTCACTAGGCTGGTGGCCTTCCGGGACCTGTCCTCTGCCGAAGCGATTCTGGCTCTCTTTCCAGAAAATTTCCACCAAAACCTCAAAAACCTGCTGACAAAAATCGTCCTGGAGCACATGTAAGTGCGTTTTTGAGGGTCCCTTCTTGTTATGACTGTTGTTGAACTATTCGTATTCTCGTTATAACTATTAGCACATTATGCATCCTGTGATATACGCAAAGCCTAGAAATAATGTAAATTGTGGTTGAAAATGCGTACAGATAAATGGTGGAAGAAAATAAGATGCTTGGAGCCCCACAGCTGGAGCTTAGCTGCATCCAGTTTCTAATGGGAAGCCATTTATTTGTTTACTTTTGTTTGAGGAAAGGTCTCGCGTAGCTTAGGCTTGCCTTGAGCTGCCTTTGTGGCCAAGGATGGCTCTGAACTTGTGTTCCTTCTACGTCCACCTCCTGAGTGCTGGGATTACAGGCATGTGCTGTACCACTGCTAGCCTGAAGGTGAGAACCTGGCTGGTGTTTCTTTTTGCATTTATATGGAAAAGCCAACCTTTTGGTTTTGGTTTTAACAAACAGGACCTTGCCATTTTATAGCTGGTTTATTTTCAGCAAACAGTATTAATATTGATGACACTTCTATAAATGTTTACCCTAGGGTCGTTTTTAACAGTTTAAGGAAAGTATACTCTAGAATATGGAGGAATTTAGTATAATATTTTAGAAATCATTTAAGGTTAGCCATTTAAGGTGTTGATAGCTTCTCCCAAAGACAGTTTGTAATAGAACTTTGTTCTCTATTCAGCTATTGACTTACCGGCTCAAAGGCCATCAAACAGCGGGCATACTGGGTTTTGTCATACATTGTCAAGTGGGCCAAGTTGGCTACCCAAACCATTGTTTAACACACACCCCCCCCTTTCTTGAGACTAGGTCTCGGGAGTCTGTTGTTTCTGCTGCTGTGGCTGGAGGCATGCTCCACAAGGCCTGGCCTCACAGCACTGAGACGATTTCTCTTTTCTGTTCTCTTCCCAGTCCTATGACTGGGAAATAGCACCCCATTTTAGCTTTGAACTTTCTGAAATTAGAGATGTTGATTGTCTTTTTCCTGTATTTATTGATCATTTTTAGTTTCTTTTATGAATTATCTGTACTTTCTAAACTGGGAAGATGCTTTTCAACACGAATCTTAAATAGAAGTGGATTGTTGTTTAGCTGAACGCTTTAAGGGGTCTGTTGGTAATGGTTGTTTACCAGGGGCTTGGTTGCTAATATATGGTGACACTATACATTCTGATGGCCTGGCACCTCACCCTGCTGCTGCGTGCTCTAGCATCGCCGGGCTTGTGTGGTGTTTTTTGAGTAAGATGAGGCACTCAGAGTAGATGCTCAGGGAGGGGGCAGTGAATTGACCTGTTCTATTTCATCTCAGAGACTAGTAGCTCAATAAGATTGCGACCCACTAAGCTTTCTGTTCTGTCTATTGCATTATTTATTTGGAGGGCTGTGAAGCATGCCATGGGGACACAGAGGTCAGAGGGTGGCTTGCAGGACTTAGTCTTCTCTTTTGATCATATGGGTCCCATACATTGAACTCAGGCCCTCTGTTAGGGCTAAGAGTGTGTTTATTTTCTGCCTTGTAAAGTTTTTTGTGTTTTGTTTTTCCTAAGCTATGAAAACTACCAGCACTTGGGCCTTCCCATCGCTGAGCTTTGCAAAACAATGAAAAGCTGCAATTGATAGGGGTTGTTTCTTGATGAGAGGCCCCAAGCTGGGGTCCCTCCTTATCAGAAAGCTTACTCTCGTTGCTTTCTCATGGCTTCCTCCTTGTCTTTCCTTTTAAACAGATCTACTTGGAGAACTGAAGCCCAAGCAAACCAGAGTGAGTACGGACCCTGCTGCTGCTCCTCAGTGCCAGCGCTGAGTCCCCAACCAGGCACTTAACCACAGACCAGAGAGAACTATTCTAGTGAAATTTAAATTTCACTCTAGGCGATGATGATGATGATGATGATGATGATGATGATGATGGACACAAGCTGCTAAAATGCAGAAACACCTAAGCAGAAAGTGAAGTGCTTGTCAGCTAAGTACTGTGTCGGTTAAGACAAAATAAAGAGGGGAGCAAAGCAGGCTAATGGGGGGGGGGAGAAAGTGGGCGACACTGACCTTAGGTAACACAGTACATGTACAATGACTGTAAGCAAAGAGAATTGTGTATGTACACGTGTGTGATGTGCACTAAGGCAAGATTAGTCACTAGCATTACTCCTAGAGGTTGCATAAGAGCGTGCTGCTGAGTGACTGCCCTTGTGTTTTTGTTAAGTCAGTCACACAGCTGGAGCTGTGTCCGTGCTGACCCATGCAGCCCTCCCAGTAACCCTGGAAGTCCAGGCTTCTAGATGAGGAGGTTAGGCAAGTGTGGGGCTTGCCTTCAAACCAAGTCTCTAGCGCAGTTGCCCAAGTTCCCCTTTCTCTACGACGCAGGCCATGGCTGCATCTCACCTCGTGTCACGTGTCATTCTCTCCCAACATGTGGAGTGTGCGTGTCTGGAGATGTACCCACCGGCAGTCAGGCTAAGGACAGGTGGCCCCACACCGTGTGTAAGGCACACGACACGCGGGTCTTAGTCCCTCCCTGTCTCTTTCTGAGACTTGCCTGTATTATATGCATACGTTCCTTACAGCCACCTGTCACTGAATCAAAGCTCAGGAGACACAGGTAGTGTAACCTCTTACCAAAGCTGTCCCCTCCACAGTCTCTCTGCCACGCCTGGTGGACCTGGACTGGAGAGTGGATATCAAAACCTCCTCAGACAGCATCAGCCGCATGGCCGTCCCCACCTGCCTGCTCCAGATGAAGGTATGCCCTCTGTCCCGCTCCGCAGAAGGAATGATAGTGCGCTGACCCTCCCCCACCCACAGCCATCTGAAACACCAGCAGTCAAACGTCCTCCGCCAATGTGGTGTCTGTTCAGATTCTACCTGCAGGCCCGTGTTGACGTAGCATGGTCACAATGAAGTAGATACTAAAAGCAGAGGCTTCAGAATAGCAGGTGCAGGGCATTGTATTCCTTAAATAGTGTGCTGAGCCCGGCCTTAGCAGCCGGGTTACGCATGTGGAAGCTGACAGCCCCCTGGACCTCTCGGTAGCTTCCTGTCCGGTGGAACTGGGCCGGCACGGCTGCAGGACAGCCCAAGCGTCCGGTGGCAGTTGATTGTCCGCACTGTGTTTTCCTGCTCACCTGCCTGGCCTCATTCTCTCCACCTTGGTGTTCTTTTGCGGAGCCCCATAAAGGCACAGAAGCCATCTTGTAGGGTTTGTGTGGTTACAGTTAGGAGAGTGCCAAGCTATCGTCACTTCAGACACCCAGAAATCCAGCATCCACAGAAGATGAGGAAGTGGCTCTAACAGGTCCCTTTCAAAACATAGTAACGTTTCATTTCCTCTTTTAAGATAAAATCAGTATACCCGGAACTTTTCTGTGTCTGATGGTTTTCTGCATGCCATAGAGCCCGCTTGTTAAAGTGTCATACAGACAGGGAGTGGTTTCTCATTTGAGTGCTAAGACCCAGTTCCAGAGAGGTAAGTGAGCCTTCACTCACACTCGTGTGTAAAAGGAGAGTGACCCAGGCCTTCCAGGCGTCTCCTTCATTGCCAGCTGCTAAAGGATGCGAGGCTAGGGTCCTCTGCTGCACCCCAGAGAGCCCTTGTCTTCAGGAGCTAGAATTGTGTGGGGCTCACTTCCCAGGAGAAGCAAAGACAGGCAGCTCTGACTTTCTGGACCATGTTCTTACAGATTCAGGAAGATCCTAGTCTGTGTGGAGACAAGCCCTGCATCTCGGCTGTGACCATGGAACTGAGCAAGGAAACACTGGATACCATGTTAGATGGTCTGGGCCGAATCCGGGACCAGCTTTCTGCTGTAGCCAGTAAATAGGCCAACCAGCTGCTGACCGGTGGAGGTGTGGTGCTCACCACACGGGCTGACGGTGAGCACGCAGCAGGACGGAGACGCCGCTGCTCTTCAGAAAGCACAGTGGAGAGAAGGAAGCCATGGGCATTCTTTCTCTTCCTCATTTTGTTTCTTTTCCTGATGATGAGCAGAAGCCCCCACCTCTGAGAAGGCCTTGTGTGAAGCTGACTTACTACGCTGGTTGTGTGAGGGAGCATGTTCATAGCAGGCTGCTGTGGAAAACTTGGGCCCAAACTGGGGAGCTTACCTCCAGCATTACCTCGGAGGAGTTCATTGCCCGCCCTGGAACACATGGGGTGATTGGGGGTGATGCCAGCAGCTCGCCCTTCAGAGAAGCCGCACCACAGCACAGTCCCGCAGAGCCTTCCCTGAGCCTGCAGCCCTCCTGGGCCACAGCTCCAATTCAGAAAACTAAAACATGATATTTGCCACTGCTCCTGAGCGAGAAAGTGGAAAGAATTGGAAATAAATAACAGTCTTTTGATTCCGGTCATGATTCTTTTTACTTGAGTTGATATCTTCAGCCTTACTACCTCTCATTCGGGGAAATGACCTTAGCTTCTTAATTCCAAGCTAAGCTCACAGCTGCATGGTAGGAGGCACTGCACAGTTAATGAACCTCACTGCTCTCTGCTGTTGTCCATCATGTCAACCCAAACAAAATGGTTAACAGTCAGGCGCTCCCGAGAGCTTCGCCACGGAGAACAGCTCTTGCATGCTTCACATGCCGGCAGACCCCATGTCAGGGACCCTCTTCTCCTTCAGTGATCTCCATAGTAGCTCATGCAGCCTGAGTGTGTGTGTGTGTGTATGTATATGTGTGTTTGTGTATGAATGTATATACGTGTGTGTATATATGTATATATGTGTGTGTCTGTGTGTGTATGTATGTGTGTTTATATGTGTGTGTTTCTGTCTGTGTGCATGTGTGTGTATATATGTATGTCTGTGTATGTGTGTGTGTGTTGGAGTGGGTGTTGCAGGGAGGAGGTAGCACCATTGCTGAAGAACAGTCAGGCATCCAGGCTGGGGAGACAGCCCTGCTTCTTGATGGGGATGTGCTTGACCTCTAAGGATCAATTCCTACCCAGCCCTGCTTCCCTTTTTTAATTAAGTAGACACATAATTGTATCTTCCTTCTAAGACTGTGAAGATTAAATGGTGTAACACACCTGAGAGCACTTAGCGCTGGGACAGCTAATAGGCTCGGGAACGGCAGCTCTGACTATTAATAGACACAGCGGTAGGACGCTCCGGCATCCGATGCATTGTCTCACCGACAGGGTTGGTATAAGGATGCATGCGGGTATCCTCCCTTTGTGGATGAGACGGCCAGCTCATGCAGGTTGCTCACCTGCTGGCAAATGGCCTCATTAGGATGTGGGGCCAGCTTTCCTAGCTTTCTCCCTGAGATGCAGGACTCTGCAAGGGACGTGAAGTTTTTTACCTGGCTTGGTTTGGAAAATCTGAACCTGAAGATAAGAAATCTAACCTCTGGCCACCCAATGAGATACTGGGAAGTCAAGATGACCCTCTGAACTTCTCATACTGAGCAACTTGATCTTAAAATACATTTTTACTAATTGTTTAAGAATTTCATACAATACATCTTGGTCATATTCAAACCCCCCCCCCCCACCAACTTCTCCCAGACCCACTCCTACCTCTCCCTCCCCTCCTAATATTGTGTACTCTGTTCGGGTTTCTTTTTTAAAGATCCTGTTGTCTGTACACTCATCGGTATCCAACCACCTCCTAGTGAAGGATTGGTTTCGTGGGGGTCAAACCCTTACAATGGACACCTCCTCTCCCAGAAGCCATAGACTGTCAATATCTCTCCAGCTCGGACTGGAAAATGGTGCTGCCCTCCCCCTCTATTCCAGCATGCTGATTGGCTTGATCTTGTCCAGGTCTTGTCCATCAGCCACGGCTGCTATGCGGTCATCAGTACAGGGTCCTGTCATATCCAGAAGACACTCTCAGGCTGGTCCTCCGCCTCTGGCTCTTACAGGCTTCCTGTCCACTCTTCTGCAATTGTCCCTGAGCCTTGAAGGGGTGAAGTAGGATCCAGATGTCCTGTTGGTGGCTGAGAACTCCACAAACTCTGCCCTTCAGCCACTTGTGCGTTTCTGCATTCACCTCGGTCTGCTGCTCAGAGGAACTTCTCTGGGGTCAGAGAGCTGTGCTGAGCTGTGGGTGTAGAGGTGCAAAGTAAGGGGCAGTAGCCTGTTCTTAAAATGGTAGACCTGAATTCTTTGGGTCACACCCATTGAGAGCCTGTAGGTCCTGTCTGTAGAAAAGGGCTGTTTGATATTTTGCATGCCATGACCAGTCATGAACCTCAGACCCCAGCCCACTACTTAGGGTTGACAGTCTGCGGTCTGCTCTCATGGACGACTCAGCCTTGATAGGAATTCACCCGTTTCCTTCCAGCTCCTGTTATCTGATAAGGTCTCACATCGCTGGCTTCACATCTCAGTCTCCCGTTACCTGTCGTCTTTCGTAGAGGACATACAAGGAGTGCTGGCTGTGTGTCTGGGAAATTGGATATTCTATTTGAATCAATGACACTTGGGGTGTGAGGTCACACTCAGCAGACCTGGGAAAGTCAACAAATGTCTGGTGCCCTTGGATAGTCCTTTTTAAGAGACTCAGGGTTTTTTGGTTTTTTAGCAAGGATAGACTGGTTATAGGAACATATTTCTGGTTGGGTCAACAAGATTTCAGAAGTACCTCTCACTTCCCCGTTGATCTCAAGGGAATTCTTCACCGGGTGATTGTCTGGTTTCCTGGGACCACTGTTCAATGAGCAGCTCTCTGGAATCCCCTTTCCTAGGGTACAGGAAGATTTGACGTGCAGACTCGGTTCATCAGAGGGTCAGTCTTGGAGGGATAGTGCTCCTGCCTCCCCAACACATCCCACCTACAACACAGCAGGAAGGTGAGGAGCCACCTCAGTCCTGACCAATGCATCTGTCGCTCAGTCTGTACTGTGGCTGTGCCAATCAGTCTTTCCCTGCCAGGATGTCAGCCCCGCCTCTGGGCTCCAGCAGTGAGTCAGCAGTGCTGAGACCTGCTTTCCTGGGGCTCGGAGCCTGTCTGCTCCAGACTCCAGAGGATGAGGAGGGAGATGAGGATGTTGAGAGAGGATGAGGAGGGAGATGAGGATGTTGAGTCAAACCCACTTCTCTTAGAGTGTCCGCCCATGCTGGTGGACATCCATGCTAGCGTACAAGGGCATGTGGAAGCAAGACTTCTCAAGAGTTGTCCACCTGGTTTTGGGAGTGCTGACCCTGTCTCTGGGGTGACAGCTGGATCAGCCTTGAACTCGCTGCAAGCTGGGCTGACAGGCCAGTGAGTTCAGAGATCTGTTTCTGTCTCCCTGGCACTGGGATCATAAGCATGTGCCACCACACCCAGCTTTTTTTTCTTTTTTTTATTGACGTATTTACTTTTATTTTATATGCGTTGGCATTTTGCCTGCCCACATGTCTATGTGAGGGTGTCAGATCCCCTGGAACTGGAACTACCAGCAGTTGTGGCTGCCATGTGGGTGCTGGGAATTAAACCTGGGTCCTCTGGAAGAGCAGCCAGTGCTCTTAATTAACCACTGAGCCATCTCTACAGCCCTTACTAACCAGCTTTTTTACGTGAGTTCTAGGGATGCAAACTCGTGGCCTTGTGCTCGAACAACAAGCAATTTACCATCTGAGCCATCTCCCTACCACTACTGATTCAGTAGGGGAAGAGAGCGGGTGATTCTCCACAAATGACCTGAGTTTGCCTTGAATGTGGTGACTTCCTGCTCTCCCACATCAGCCTCTGGGGATCATCTTCCTTCCCTTTTCTGGTGAAGTTCACTCTGACAGTTGGCATCAGAGTCAGTCACCCACTGGGTCTCTGCTCACACACGGGCACCCTGTCCAGGCATCCAGAGACAAACTCTCTAGCCTGGTGTTCACATATTGCCAAGTCCGATATGGTTTAAAAGCTGAGATGTTACCACACGTGAGAAACTTTTATTAGTTACCATTCTTTTTAAATTCTAATCTAGAAGCTATTGACCACCTGGCACTTTGAAGATTTTTCAAGTCATTAGACACAAGGACTATTCTCAGCTTCTGTCGGCTGACGTCCAAATACTGATAGTTTTTTAATATTCTTAATTGCACACTGGTGACCTTTGTACAGCTTCCCGCCTTGTTTGGTGCCCATATTTCTGTGGCTTAGTTGCCCTCTTCACAGTTTTGAAAGGGAAACCGGTTTGTTGACAGTAGTCCCTGGTTGGTGCTAGAGGACCCTAATCTCCAAGGAGAGATTTTGGCGGCCCTGAATGCCCGGGAAAGGCTCTGGTGAGCTTTTAGAACTCATCCCTAAGGGGAGGTGAGGACATTATTTAGGCAGCATAGGTTTCGGTACACATCATGGCCTGCTGGCTGACGAATGGTCAGTGCTGCACACTGCACAGCGAAGGATAACATCACCCAACATAGTGACAAATGAATGCACGGATGTCTCCAGTCTTCAGGGGACCTGGTGGCAATTGCCAGGAACTCGCAGGGTGCGCGTCCCTAGGGTTAGCCTCTGGCTAGGATTTCAGTGGCTCTCGCTGAACTTCAAGGAAGGAGGCTTGCTGTATTAGTTTGTTGATTTGGCTGCATTAACAAAAGCCCACTTCCCGTGGATCCTAACATTAAGGCATGCATAACGGAAAAGTCTGAAGTGGTAGAAGGCCTGCGTTGATAGGATGATGGTTCTGTGCCTGAGATCGTGGACGGAGGTTCTGTCCTCTGCTTTACCCATCACCAAGGTGTTGCCCTCACTGCCGTGGACAGTCTGCTCACTGCTGTGTACCCCAAGGAGGAAGAAGAGAGTACACCGGAAGCTACCACATTCTTTCCTGTCGCTGCTCAGACTCACACAGCCTGTCCTTGGCTTCAGCGTAGGTAGAGAGAGGACAGCAGACACAGCTGACAGGCAGTGTCGTAAGCACCTACTCAGGGACCTCAGCGCAATGTAACCAAGTATGGGCGACGAGAAGAAAACAGAAAGCACCATGGGGTTTGGAGGTGGAGATGTGTATGCCCAAAGCACAACAGATTGACCAAAAATTACCCAATTATAACTCACAAATTCATACAGGATTTGATCACTATCGCTAAACTGTGGAGCGACTTTCATAGAAGTCATGGGTGAATCTGAGTGACAGTTTGACAGAAGTGACATTTTTATTATCTCTCGATGAGGCTATGTTGCTCAGGCCCTAATTCATCAACTTCGGCCATTCTTTATGCTTTCAAGCTCTCACTGACTTCAGGTCCACAGGAATGGGGCCACCTGTAGCACATTCTCCCACCCGCCATGGCTTGTGGGTAGAAGGAGAAAGCATGGGAGTCCTGAGGGAAGGTAACTCCATGGCCGTAGTGATAGTGGAGGGTAGGTGTCCACTCCTAGAGGTCCCACCATTACTAGAGTTTGGAGACCAGCATTTATAGAGGGCCAGTGGAAGAAGGTGCTGGATTCTCTCTACCAACTAGGCAGACAAATGAGGGATTTACTGGCTGGGTTTTAAGTAGAGATGAAACCCAGAGAGCCAGCCCTTTGTCCCAACCGAGCCCCGTCTGGAACGCCTTCAATTGATCCCGCTCCTCTCATAGATACAAGAGCAGCACCCGGCAGAGGCCTAGGGAGTCAGACCACTAGCCTTGGTCCCCTGCATGACCTTCTGCACTGTTCCCGTGGACACATTGTGTGTTAGGGGTCTGCGTCCTTGTCTCCGACCCCAGACCCCTCACCGCCCCCACACTTGAACACTCAAATGCTTGGTATAGCTCCTTTCTGTACTGGATCAGATAAACTGATAACTTGTCTCTGGGATTAATTTCATAAAAGATGACACTGGTCAAGAGGTCACACCCTCTTTGGTGACCCAAAAGCCTAAACCTTAAAATGAAACCCTTGAGGAAATTGCCGCCTACTTCTCAGCGAGGCGCAGCTGGAACTTGCGTGATAATCCCAGCAGGTGGCGCACTTGTCCTCTCGATCTCATCTAGGCCTAGTGTTGAAAACAAAGACCAGAGTGGGAAAGGTGAGGAGGGAGGCGGGCCGTGGTAGAACCCCAGCTAGCGAGAAGCTGCCTGTAAAAGAAGATCAAGGCCTGCGACCTCCAGTTATCTCCCCAGGGCAACAAGGGTTAGAAGAAAGGGAAGAGGGTAGGCAGGGCAGACTCCCAAGGAGCCCCTGAAGGACGTCCCCCCGTATCTGGTTTCCTGAGACAGCACCTCCTTGCTGCTTCTGCCACAGGTCAGTCGATCCTGGGATCCTATCTGTTATGATTCATCAGACGCAGCTTCTCCAGACAAGGTCCAGAATTTGGCCAACAGACATTTCTGTTCCTTTAGATGGTGGAGACAGGATGCAAGACCAGGGTTGCTTGGACTAAGTCTCGATTTCTTCATCTGTATAAGAGAGATTAAACTTAACTCATCCTGACAACCCAGCTTGGAGCGGATTAATTATGTATGAAGGTATCTGAGTCGTGGAAGATGCCCATCAATGTTGGTTAAACTATTGTGTGTGAGCTGCCTCTTCCAGGGAAGCCCCCGAGTGGGCAGAAGGCTCTTCGGTTCTGATGTGAGGCAGGTCTGATGTGAGGCAGCCCCGTGGGTGGTAAGGGCCCTGGGTAACTGGCATCTGGGTTTCCTTGGCAGCTCAGTCCTCTTCTCTTCCCTGCTGTAGGCATTGTCTGAACAGAGTCAAATGGTAGCCATCTGCCCCAGATTCTTAATGGCTCCTTAATGCCTACAGAATGAAGGCTAACCTCAGAACTGATACTCAACGTCCTTTATAACCTGATTTCCACCTACATTATAAGTTCTTGGAACAAAATTAAAGAAATGACTTAAATCTGAATTAACAGAGTAAAGCCCAGGAACTGGAGAGGACAGAGGCCGTAGGTAATGAACGAGGACAGGTGTGGGTACCAAGAATGGAAGTTCTCTACCCCACACCCCCATAGTCTCTCTCTTTCTGTGTCAGGGGGTGTCTTGCTATATAGCTTAGGTTGGCTTCAAATTCATGATTCTCCTGCCTTGGCTCCCTCTGAGGGCCTGATGAATTGTCCTCTTGATGTGTCTTTCCTTAAGGACAGAGGTGTAGCATGATTAATAAAACCTAGAGGCAGAAATTGGGGTTTGACCTGAAGGTCAGAGAAACAAAGCTGTCAACCACTGGCTCTTACCTCTACCTCAATCAGAAATGGAGATTTTGCCTCCAGGAATCTCAGAGACTGTGTCTGAGAGCTGTCTCCTCCTGTTTTATATTCCTCTCTAGGGCTGGGATTAAAGGTATGCACCACTACCATCCGGTTTCTATGGCAAACAAGCCACTGGGATTAAAGGTGTGTGTCATCACTGCCCGGTCTGTAAGGCTGATCAATATGGCTGTTTTACTCTCTGAACTTCAAGCAAGCTTTGTTTATTAAGTACAAATTTATAAAATTTATTTGTATTTATTAAAATACAAGTGAAATATCACTATACTCAGCATGAACGAGAATGAATGAATGAATGAATGAATGACAAGTGTCCTGGAAGTGCCAAGGACTGACTAAGTGACTTTGTCCAGTGTTTTCTAGCCCCTGACCTTTGCTAACCCGAGAAGCCAGAGAGGGAGCTGCTGGGGAACAGTTCAGCCAAAGAAAAGAACTGTACCAAGCAGAGCAGCCTTGGTCTAGAAGCAGGGAAGTCATGCTGACAAGGACGGCAGCCTGCTGTGCCCACAGCCTCTCTGAATGCTCCATCCTAAACCTCCCAGGAAGGTGACCCTGGCTGCAGGGCTCTGGTCAGCCAGGGGGCGTGCCTGTCCAGCCATCTGTTTCCCAGGATACCGTTTCCCTGGCACAGATGGTACCCAGAACTTCCCCCTCATGTCAATCAGCTGTGGAGGATGCCGCATTGCCGGGGCTCAGCCTGGTCTCTTTTGACCCCGTTTTCCCCATCCCTCACCTTGCCTCCACTCCCCTCCATATGGTGGTTTCTTTTCAGTGTTTTTCAAAAAGAACTCCTTCATCTGGCTGGCTGTTCAGCATCTCACAGGTGGAAATCTAGAGCATTTAGGGTAGTTTAAAAAGCGCTTTCTCACTCTGCCTTTTTTCCAGCCTGGGGATTGACCCCAGGGCTTTGAGTGTTTGACAGATGCTCTATGTCTGAGCCACAGCCCCAGTGCCCTTGTCATTGCTTGCTAAGGAGGGGCATCTGTCTCCCTATTACCACCCTGGGACATCCTCAGTTGCTCACCTGGAACCCCGAATCAGCCTCTAACCAGGCTGCTCACTTGTTCTCCTCAAATTCAGCCTTTGTAACCCTCTTCGAGGTCACCCTGCAGCAGGACAGACAGAAAGACTGAAGAGGCGGGGAAAGGCGGCCCTCAGCCTGGAGTCCTGTTGGAGTCTCACAGCGACTGACAGTTAAAAACTGCAGGATAATTATGTGAAGGTTGCCTGTGTAGAGACAACATCCCTTTTTTATAGTGGCATTTCAAATAAGAATGCTACAATATCAATAAATGATGCTTTAGGCCCAAGCCGGCCTTTGAGTTTGGCCTTATTCCTTCCGCATATGCAAACTTGCAATACCCTAGGAATCTCACAATAAACCCCATTTACAGTAAACAAGTCCCCTGTGCAGCCCTGTGACCCATGCTTTCTTCACGAGGCTCTCCAGGGTACCACTGGAGCAGCCCTCTAACCTCATGTAAGGGGAAGAAGGGAAAGGGGGTGGGTTTCTCAGCAGTCCTTTGAGATGCAGTGACAGCTACCCAGATGGTATATGTGGTGACTGATAAGACATCCGGGTGTGGCTCTTCCTTGAGAAGCCCATACTCACCCTTGAGTCTGCCCATCCCCTCCAGCACCCCTCTGTTTATTAACCCTATACATAAACCTTTGTTGAAATATCTTCATAATAAAACCCAGCTCCACTTCATATCAGCTCATCCTGAAATTCTTTTCTGTGGTAAACTCATGAATCCCAGCTTTGCCTGAAGAAGCCTCTGGATAGCACCACTCCGACTGCTAAGGTGGCATCGTGGGGCTCTGTCTCAGGTCCATGCCCACGCAGCCGTCGACAAACCTGGTTTTGTTTTACCCTCCAAATGTGATCTCACCTGCCCAGGCTTCTTTACCTTAGGAAATTACAGCCCCAGCCAGAAATGTGAAGCACTGCCTGCTGCCTCTGTCCCTGACAGGCCTCATCCCCAACTCATCAGGTGGAGCGCACCCTGATGGTCTGTCTCTTAATGCGCTCTCCTTGGGCCGGTCTTCTTTATCCCTGTTATCACAAACCATCCTCAGCCTCTGCCTCCCGTATTATGTTCCTTCCCATCGCCCCACACCTCACTCCCTTGCCTCTGTCAGTCCCAGGGTCCCTCTCTGTATTTCTAATCACAGAGCCTTTGTAATCTCTATGCCCACCCCCCTATGTGCACCTGGACACGCTCTCCCTGCTCTTCAAAAGAGTGGCTTCTTTTTATTTTTTCAGGGCTCATCTAGGTCACTTCCTCAGAGGAACTCCAAACAGCTCTGTCTGAAGACAATTCCTCTCTGTGTCCGCAGGCCCTGTTCCTTGTGGCTGAGAAGCTTGATTTGTTCACAGTATGTCCGCAAAGCCAAGCAGAGTTCTGGCCCAGAAACTATTCTAACAAACAGTGATGTGCAGGTAATGCGTGACAGGAAGAGCCCTTGCGTCATCAGGTCACTGCCCTGCTCTGTCAGCCAGTGACTCTCCTTTATCCAAATCCCACAGGACCCCTTAGTGTTTCTTCATGAACTCCCTTGAGTTCCCCTTCTGCAGTCCTTACCACGTGTGTTCAAAATCAGCCAAGAGGGGAAAGCTCACAGAGCCAGTGGTGCCATGGTGCAGACAAGGGCTCTGACCAGCGGGTGAGCAAAAGGAATGTGGGTCTGGTGTTTTTATGACCCCGGGCAATGCCTCCATTCTGTGATATCTGAATGTTTATAAAACTGTAAGAGAAACGGAACTCTGGACCACAGAGGCAGGAGAGAAACTCCAGAACAGAAGCAGCTGCTCTCTGAGTCTTGGTGTCCGAGGAGCTGACTTAGGCCAGTCTGCATGAAGACTCCCAGGAGAACAAGAGCTCAGAGAGTTGATGTGAGGCACATAGTGGCTGCGGGGGTCTCATTTTCATTGTCAACTGGATGACATTTAGAATCTTGATAGAAACAAATTCCAGGGCGTGTCTGTGAGGGAGGTTCTGGATTGGGTTGATTGACTTAGGAAGACCCACCCTAAATGCGGAGGGTACCAATCCGTGGACTGGAGTCCTGGGGTGAATAAAAAGGAAAAACAAACTGAGCAACAGCTTTTGTTTCTCTCTGCTTCCTGACCCCAGATGCAACGGGTCCAGACACCTTGCCTTTCTGCAGCCATGACTTCTTCACCAAGATGGATTATGTCTCTTCGAACTGGAAGTCTGAATAACCTTTCCCTCGCAGTTGGTCACAGCAATGAGAGCAGTAACTAAATCCACTGGCTTAGTTCACACTTTGCAGTCGTCAGGTAAGCCTTAGAGGTCACACAGCTAGCCCCAAGTCCTTGTCCGGTAGAGAAATGAAGGCACCAGAAGTCACAGTGTGAGAAAAAGATCCTCCACAGAAGATAAACAAGTCAGAATCACTGGGAAGATGCCCCAGAGGAGTGTGGTAGAAACTCTGGGCACTAGGCTGTGTTCCTGCTAAGACCAGACCAATCAAAAGCCAAGGAACTAGTGAAGGATCTGGGACCTCTGGTCTCGTGGTCTCAGTGAGGTTAAAGAAGGAAAATGAAGAAGAAACCTCCTAATATAAAAGCCATCTCACGGATTCATGATATTCCAGGTGGAGGCAAGGCTGGGATTGGCAGCAGCAGGAAATGTTCTTTCAGGGAGTCTCCCTTTCCAGTGATCACTGCTGGCTGTCTAACCTCGGCAACCGTCTTGTGAAGTTTGTAAGTTTGGGGAGCTCCCCGGGCCTTGTAATTTGCATTTATCTGGGTGTGTGCACACATTTCCTTTACTTCTTGAGTCTTAGGATGCTCTCAGGAGAGGATGTTTCAGGTGAGGCTAGAGCTGCCGAACACTGGGCATGCTCTGTAGGTTCCCTGCCCTTCCTACGTGTTTGCTCTGCTGTAGGCCCACCCAGACCAAGGACTAAAGTGACATGAATGGCCTTCCCCAGGCAGGGACTTCCAGGGCCCGAGGCACGTCATGACTGAGAACTGGAGCCCCAGAACACGAATATCCCAGCCTTGTGCCCCTTTCCAAATCCCCTAGTGCTCCTTATTTTCCAAACTTCCATTAATAAGTGTGTATAAGGGTACACCTGCCAGCCAGAAGGTCAGCCATCAGGTGCTCAGTCTGGAGGCCAGTGACCCCTCCCACCCACCTCCCACTGGTGAGACCCAAAATGAAGGAGAATGGCTTGGGGTGGAAATGGCCTTTGTTGATTGTTAGATAATGTGTGCCTGGGTGTGATCTGTCTTCTTCCCACAGAGTCCTACTGTGTAGTAGCATCAGACAAAGCTCTTTTGTGGTTGTCACTGCAGAGTCATGGTGGTGGCTGGAGCTGGGGTGGAGTGTGTGTGTGTGTGTGTAGTTCTCTCCCCTGCTACCACTCCGACTCTAGAGTCCTTCTCTAGGCTTCCCCACTTACATGGCCTGCTGAATTCTAGTCTATGATTGGTAGTCAAGTGATCACTTTAAATCGTCTGATGTTCTCACTCCTAAACCTAAGCCCTGCCATAGAGCTAAACATACACCTATGCTCCTCATCCCATCCCCTGAGCCTGGGGCGGACTCACTTCACCAGAGCCAGCCAGAGTTCCCTGCTGTCCTCAATCACACAAAGCTCTTCTTCTGCACCCTGTTCCCAATACCATAGGTTGGTGCCCAGATTTTGACCCAAGCATGAGCCTCTCGTGTATCATACTTTCCATCACGACTGGCTTGGTGTCTGCTGAACCAAGTGAGCCTTTGAGGAGGCAATCTTCAGGCACACAGGGACCTTGTGTTCATTTTCTGTGTGGTATCACCACCTTCTAAAACTCAGTCTCCTTCTCATTAGCATTCCATGGTATGGGGGCATAGAGGTCTTTGTGCTCACAGACACACACTAGGGGAACCTAGGGTGTTACGCACACAGGCTTATTCCCTCAAGAGAAGGAAGGCAAAACCTGCTCTCTGCCCAGGAGTCTGAAACAGCTGTGCTTCCTAGCCTGGTGACACTGTCTGTGTGGCCAGAGATTTTCTGGCACTAGGTATTTCCCCAGACACTTATCATGGATTTGTTTTTCTCACTCAAACTATAAGCTTTACAAGGAGTTTTTATATAGTCACGTCTGATCTGTATTTAGCTTACTTTGTTCTTCATAGAGATTTATGTATTTTTTGTTGTGTATGCAGGATCAAGTTTTCACCAAATGGTGCTGTGCTTAAATAACCCTAAAATAAACCACTTGGGGTCAGACTTTTGAAGTTTGAAACAACACTAGCAACTGAGTCACACTGAGCCAAGCTGCCTTCTTGCCTCTCATGGTAGCTCATCACTCCACTGGCCATGAAGGTTGCAGAGATCCCTGCACCGTGGGAGCAGTGTTTATGTTATACCCCTGAATCTGTTCACCTAGAACCCTCCCTGGGCAAAACGTCCAGCAGCCCCTGGCTTCTGTTTTCTGTAACCTACCTAAGATTCACTAATTAAGGTGCTGAGACTCCTCTAGCTGATTGTTTCTTTGTATTTGATGCCAAACCCTTAGATTTTTCTCTTCCTCCCTGCTGTCCTATCTCACTCCATCTGCTCCCATCCACAGGGACAGACCCTGGACCCCAGCACCAACTCCCTTGCTACTCCCCATCAATGGAAGGCAATCCACTCAGGTACCCAAACTTCTCTTAAACAAAGAGAATTAGGAAATAGAGTTAAAAATTAAGAACTTGGAGAGAGCTAGGAAAGAGCTTGTCCCAGTCATAGAGGAAGTCAGATAAATCACACATACCAGGTGATGTTGGAGGTGCCCATGCCTGGCCCACAGTTCACAGCATCATGCATGTGCTTGCTCAAGCTGTGTGTCCATCACTCTAAACCAACCTTAGGTGTCCCGGGAAAGCACTGGAGAGTTGCGCTAACACCAGTTTTACCTTGTGCTTGTCAAAGTATTACAGATACAGGTCTGAGTTGGCCATGCATCTCTTTATTTCCTTGTCCCTTTGTATCGTCCTTGATACCCATCTCTGGGTAGATATAATAGCTAATATTTATGAGCATTGTTGCAAGCCAGACATTGTTCTGAGCCTTTCATATAGTTAGAGTATATAATTCATACAACAGCTCCATGAAAGAAGAATTGTTATCCATATTTATAACAAAGAAGAAAACAGGTCCAGGAAGTAACTTGGTCCAAGGTCATGCGACTAAGAAAGAAAGCTGAGAGTTGATTTGCTCCCAGGCAATCTTGTCCCAGAGTTTGTGGTCTTAACCCTCCACACTGTGTGTCTCACACTAAATAGTGATAGTGAATACGCCTTGAGAAATGCAAGCTCCTAGAAGCTCTCTCGTCTCTACTAGAATACTTCCTCCCCAGGGATATAGAGTACCAGGGTGGGGTGCTCTTCTCCTGGCCGACACAGCCTCCCAGGACAAAGGGTGCATCTATGTCTTCACAGAATGCACAAGGAAGAATAAAGTGGTGGTGGGGAGCCAGGGTTCTGGGTGAGAAGTTACAAATAACAAATGTTTGCCAAATTCTAATCACATGTCAGGCATGGTTTGGAGTATTTCACATATGAACAGATGTGATTGTGCTAGCCAGCCTCTCAGATCCTCACCTCTGCAATTCTTGCCCTTGCTCCCCTCCCCCATGCTGAGCGGAGCTAACCTGTGTGACAAGGAGATCCTGCACCATCACCACCTTCTCCTTGGTCTTTAGATGGTTCTTTTGGAAAGAAGACAGCCACCGCACGGTGAGGACGTTCACAGAGCCCCGTGGGGAAGCTGGTGGCCAACAGCCATGCAAACAAGGCCACTGAGGAGTAGCTCTTCCATGCCAACTCAAGTCTTCAGGTAACACAGCACCAGCCAGCATGTGGCACGCCTTTGAGAGACAGCTTGACCCAGAACTGCCCAACGGGTAACCTCTGAATTCCTGGTCCAAACAAAGGTGAAGAGATATAAAATGATTATTGTTATTTTATGTCACTAGGTTTGGGGGCAATTCATGACAACTCTACTATACTAACTCAATCAGCACAACAACTGTGCAAAATGCATCTTCCTAAGTGCTAAAGGTGAAGTTGTTTTGAATTCCTAGAGTGGCACAGCTGGGAGGAGGGCCTTAGTCTACCAGGGAAATGCCACCCCGGAGCCTTCCCTCTGGGAGGTCATGTGACAATGTCTCTGCTGTGAGTGGTTTTCCGGGTGGATGTAGAAGTTCATATTGCAGGGGTCTCCAAATGTTGCTAATCCTCAGAATTGCTTTATTAAAGATTTATCATCTCTAGTACCCTTCCAAAATAGTTTGTCCTGCTGGGTCTAGAACCAGGTCTTAAAGTGATTCCCCATACGTGTTTCAGGGCCCTCTGGTCTTCTTGGAACTACTCCTTCACAACCATGGCAAACTCATTTCTCTGAGCAGAGGAAATTAGAAAATATTGCATTAACCTAGGATCCCATGGTGTGACCCCCCCGCCTCAGAGATTCACTTCCCTTTCTTGTCTTATTCTGAGACCCACTGAGCTGTCTGCCTGCATCTGGATCACATGGCTGTAATAATTACTATTGCAAGACAAGAAGAAGAAGGAGCACACATGTTTATAATGACCACACCCAAAGGTGCATCACCCATGCCCACCCACACTCACTAGCCATAGTCTAATGATATAACTGCAAGGCAGGCTTCAAAATACAAGGAACACATAAATACGGGGGTACCCCAGAAACCCCTGCCATGTCCATTATTTGATTATGATGATTACTTATCTCCTTATGCATTTACTTATTGTTATGCTGAGGACTGAGCCCAAAGCTGTAGCCTGTGAGGCAGTTTGCATTGCTGAGGTACCTGCCAGTCCCAATGTTCATCTTGATTCTCAGCTAGATAAAGAGATCTGAGGACGAGGGCATCCTTAATTTGTTCTGTGTGCTCCTGATCACTTGGTCTTTGCTGAATATATGCTCCTGGTACAGTCACCACTCGAAGGAAGTGTGGTGACATAGTGATGGTCTGACAGTTGAGTGCACCTTGGTTCCAGCACTCAACAAGTTTTCTAAGGCTCAGTTACTTTGTCTGTAGCATAGGAATGGCTGTGACTGCCTTGAAGGAACGTAGAACCATGGATCACCACGATCACAGAGGAGAGGCTCAAAAACAAGAGTTATTACTAGGCATCATGTCCGTTGACACTGAATACTGAAAAAGAAGTGTCACAAATGTGAATGCAATTATAACCTCCTTAACCGAGGATGTGAGGAGGGTGGACTTCCAGGCCCCCTGAGACCCGTGAAGGGATATGCAGATATTTTGTGGAGGCCTGAATGCATAGAGACCATCCTACACATCCTTTCTAGGTTGTTTATAAAGGCAGATAGAAGTTCTCATGGTGAGATGCTTAGCCATTAAGGATTCCAGGAGCTAACATGTACTGAGGGCTCCCTGTGTTCCAGGTAAGGGCTTCAAGTATGTGTGTGTGTGTGTGTGTGCTTAGTCCATTTCCCTCTCATGAGAACCCCATGGGGTGCGACTCTTTCCATCTGTTTTTCAGGTGAGGAAGCTGGTTCTTAGAGAGGTTAAGTTGCCAAAGATCCCACTGCCCATAAGGAGCTGAACTGTTCTTCACTCCAACCCAGGCAGTGTGGCAAACCAGCTAACACCGGAACCACAGTCACCCGGGGATCTGTTAGAAATGCAGAGTCCTGCCTTCCACCACACCTAGGCTGACTGAGGCAAGTGTGTTACATGTGTGGTTGTGTTATATGTATGTATGTATGTTCATATCAGTGCAAGCGCACTTACGTTTTTGTGTTTATGTGTATGTATGCATATCATATTGGTGCAAGTGCACGTGTTTGTGTTTATGTGTATGTATGCATATCATATTGGTGCAAGTGCACGTGTTTGTATTTGTATGTATGTATGCATGTTCATATTGGTGCAAGTTATGCACAGGTTGTCTGCTTGAGTGTGGAGGCCAGAAGATAGCCTTGGTGCTGTTTCTCGGGTACCAGCCACCTTTTTCCTCCCCTGAGATGGAGTCCTTCAATGGCCTGAGATTTGCCTTCACGGCTAGGCCAGCAAGGCTTAGGATTCACCTACCTTTGCCTCCCCAGTGTTAGAATTACAAGCATGCCTAGCTTAAAACAAACAAACAAAAACATGTTCTGGGGCTTGAACCCAGGACCTTGTGCATGCAATTTAGGGAATGAGCCTCTTCTCCTGCCCAAAACTCTGTTTTTAATGAGCTCTCCAGGTGGTCTCCAGTCCTGTTAAAACTGGGAGACTTCTACATTCTGCCATCCTGTAGCTCCCCTGTCTCACCAGCAATCCTCCTGGCTCTTAGTGTAGCCTGTGTCTTACTAAATGTTCAAAACCTTTTCTGCCTCTCAACGTTGGAGACATCAAAAAGAACACACCTACCCAAATGATTTAAAAATGTTTTCTTTGCCTTGCTGGAGTTCCCTGCATCCTCAGTTCCCCTCAAACCGGAGAGCTCAGTCATCCGAACAGAGAATCAGACAAAACTAAGCCATAGCTTCAACTCTACATGTGAAGGAAAAAAGCAGAGGGGAGCTCATTGCAACCTGGGCATGCTATTTTCTTCCTTGCCAAAACCTATGCTTCTCAAATTCGTGTGCTGCAAACAGATTGAGACCTGGACTCCCTGGGCCCTCTGCCTCAGCTGTTTCTGCCTTGCCTGGACCCCTTTTCTATGTTCCCTCTGATATCCAGATGGCAGCGGACACAGTGGTAAAGACAGCTCCAGGCAGCAGCTCCCAGGCCAGCTGCAGATTTGATTAACAAGAAGGCTGGGCAGATGCATCCTATCACAGAGGCAGTGAGAAAGCCCCCACCAAATGCCAGCCTGTTTCATCATTTCGCAGCCAAGGAGAATTTTCATATTATCCTGACGCCTGCCTGGTCAACAATCCCATAATGGCAGCCCTGGTGACTAACACTGGCTATGGGTCAGGTATCCCGAGTTGTAGAGATAGCTTTGGTGGCAATAACATGTAAGTAGTCTGAGGCCCAGCACAGTGGACTAACTTTCCCATGGTGACAGAGCTGAGGAGTAAAGACAGGACCAGATGTGATGTGGGAAGGTCATTGGTTAATTAATAAAGAAACTGCTTGGCTTCATAGGTTAGAACATAGGTGGGTGGAGTAAACAGAACAGAATACTGGGAGGAAGAGGAAGTGAGCTAAGACGCCATGCTTCTGCTCTCCAGGTCAGACGCCATGAAGCGAGCCACCAGGTCAGACATGCTGAATCTTTCCCAGTGAGACTGGTGCTACACAGATTATTAGAGATGGATTGATCAGGATATGAGAATTAGCCAGTAAGGGCTAGAGCTAATGGGCCAAGCAGTGTCTAAAAGAATACAGTTTGTGTGTTGTTATTTTGGGGCATAAGCTAGCCAGGCGGCCGGGAGCTGGGTGGCAGGAATGCTTCCCACAGCTCCCACAACACAGATGGACCTATAGGACCTCTCTACCTATTCAGCTAATCATTTACTAGTGCAAATCAGGATGGTAAAGGTGAGTTTGGGCCAGACTGGCCAGCAGAGGCTCTTGTGCATCCAGGATTTACCTTCTAAACCTCCTAAAAGCATCCAAGCAAAAGCAGCTAATGGCTCACTACAGCCATTTAGTAAGCAGATAACACCTTGTGGTATTCTGCCTGTGATGAATTCTTTTCACTAATTTAGAGTTGTAAACATATTGCATTAAAAAGCCTGGGGAGATGGCTTGCTTCATACAGTGCTTGACACACAAGCATGAAAATACTCAAAAGTCAAGTACAGCTTTGTGTCCGTAACTTCCAAGTCTGGGAGGGCGCAGGGACAGGCAAATCTCTGGAGCCCATTGGCTGGGCAGTCTACCCCTCTGAGTTTAGAGAGAGAACCTCTCTCAAAACTAAGGTGGAGACCAACTGAGGAGGACATCAACACTGATCCTAAGGCTCTCCACGCACATGCACATATGTGCATCCACATCTGCATGTGCATACACACTCATGAGAATGTGTACTCCTCATATACAAATCATATGCAAATACACATATGTATATCCTTAGAGTATTAATTATGTTGCTTATGAGACTTCCTTGTGCTCCCCTAAAATTGAACTTGACAAGGGTCTCACTAGACTTGCTGAACCATATAAGGTAGACACGGGGCCAGTAATGTGTTGCAGACATGTAGATGGGAGCACTGAAAGGCATGTATGTATCAGGTCATATGCTGAGCTCACACTGTAGGAGTCTGGGCCTGGCTTCACCCCACACTCCTCAGGCCCCAGAGCAACTATTCTTTTCTCTTCACAAAGCCTCCCTGGAGCCTTTCTTCAGAGTCACTGCATTCTACACCATAAAGGACCATAAAGGTGACGCAGGACAGACAGTGCTGCTCTCTGGACTGTCACACCCAGACCTCCCCTGGGACGGTAGAATCTGTGGTGCACAGAGCATGTAGGCTGAGCTCCGGCCTGCAGCAGACAGAGCAAGGGAAAGAGAGGGCATCTCAGCACAACACTCTGAAGCCCGAGGGAAGAGCCCTTCTGCCCTCCCTTGGGTTACACTGAAGGTCCCAACCCCCTTCTCTCCCTCCACCCTCTCCCTCATAGACAGAGAGCAGTGGCAGCAGCCTGTGGGAGGATACAAAGTCCGATCATTTGTCTCTTTTGTCACATGTTCCCAGCTACCCTCTGTAACACACATAATTTGTTGGATGGAAAGGGTGTAGACACTCTTTCTGTGAGCTGATTTGTTTTTCTTCTGTTGTTTAATGTTTCCTAGTTGATCACGGGTCTTGGGGAGACTAGAAAGAGGCCTAGTTTCTGCTCCACCCCTTACTGGGTGTTCTATGTCTTGGCTTTGGCTGAGGTTCAGAGGGGTTCAGGGCTCTCTGCAGGGGACATTTTATTCAAGGCAGGAGCTTGGGTGTATGAAGAGACAGCAGATTGCTGCTGGACCACTGGTGGCTTGGGATTGCTTCAGAGACTCAAACACCTTTGTCCAAACTATAAGCCATTCTCCAAGAGTGATGGAGGCTGATTCATCCCCAACATTTGGCATCTTTTTATCTGATGGCCTGGGGTCACGTTCAGCAATCTTGGTCACCCTCTCCAAGGGCGATGACACCTCAGCTTCCAATATTGGTGTTACAAGGCTCTAGAGGTCCGGGACCTAGTGGGCTTCTATCTCCACCTTGAATACAGGATCAACCCAGAAGTTCTTTCATGAACACTCATTCAAGCTTCCCATTGCTTCTGGCCCTTGAAAGACGAAGACTAAAAATGTGTTGGTTCTCTGTTGCTATGAACGGTCAGCCCGGGAGGACCAGCCCGAGTGAAACAGTATAAATAAGATGGAGGTGAGATGCCATTAGGGCTGTGTATAGTCATAAAAAATAATCCCAGAACTTGACTCAAGTGGGACATATTTATTATCTCACAGTTAGCGTCTATCAGGAACCCAGACGGTATAGCCAGAACCTGTCTTAGGTATTTCAATGGCTGAAATCAAGGTGGCAGCCTCATCTGAAAATTTGCTGGCAAATTTCTAAAATCATGTGACATTTAGTAAGATTCAATCTCCAACCGTTGTCTACAGGTTGCCCACAGCTCCTTGCTAGATGGATTATAGATATCTTTCAGACAAGTATACTGCAAGAACAGAGAGAGAATAACTAGTCAGAGGTCATGGTCCTTTAACTTAATTATGAAGAGATACCCCATCATGTTTCTCATATTCTGCTGATTAGGGCTGAGTCGTGAGTCCTTCCTACATCCAAGGAGAAGGACATGCACAATGGCATGAATGTTAGAAGCTGGGAATCATGGGTGGTCCTGTCAGCATCTACCTCCTGTAACCTGTTAGGACAGAGTAGACCACATCTAGAAACTGTATGTCCATCTTTGGGGGATCCGCACACATTTGCAGGGAATTCTTTATCCTTGGGTGGCCCTGCTAAATAGCTCATGACATTGGCCATAATGGGTTGGACCATGGTGGAGTGCCTGAACAAAAAGGAAGCTGATGGAAGCTTAGCCCTCAGTCCCATTCCTTGCAATGCTTTAGTAGTGAGCTCAGAGAAGGACACAGAACATTTGTTTATTTAAAGAAATGTTCAAGGCATTGTGTAGATGAAGTCCACACAGCAGGCGTGCTCCCTGTCTTTATGGGGGTAGAGTAGGAAGAAGTGTTGCTTTGCACAGGGCAAAGGCAACAGGCAGAGAAAGGAGGGCCATGATCTGGGATGGCCAGCAGGGACCATAAGAAAGCACTGTTTTTTTTTTTTTTTTTTTTGATTTTCGAGACAGGGTTTCTCCGTAGCTTTTGGTTCCTGTCCTGGAACTAGCTCTTGTAGACCAAGCTGGCCTCGAACTCACAGAGATTCGCCTGCCTCTGCCTCCCGAGTGCGAAAGCACTGGTTTTTAAGGAAGTGAGAAGAGGGAGAAGGTGACTGGTATTTCACTGTGGAGGGAGCAGAGGCAGGAGCATAGCTGAGGGAAGCCCGTGCATAAGGAGGCATGCACACTTGTTCCACTTAGCACACAGCTGAACAATCCAGTAGAGATATGCAATTGCAGACACACAGAGGATCCAGATTGACCTCATTTGAGTCTTTTGATTACTACTGAAGCAACTGGGCACCTGGCCAGCCACCTGTGTCCCCTGCCTGCTAAGAGGAGGAGGTCCAGGGAGCCAGGATCAGGTTCATTTAGGTCAGCAAAAAGTGGATTCTGACTCCAGTGATGTCACAGGACATTCATTCTCTTGAAGACCCTTCTGCTTGTTGTATGTATAAATTATAGGTCATCTCCTCTTTTCTTTTGTTCTTTTCCTTTTTCTTCTTTTTTTGGTAGTAGTAGGAATCGAACCTAGGACCTCATTCATGCTAGGCAAGAATCTTCCACTGAGTAATCCTCTGAGCAAACAGAGCACCTTTAGTTCCCTGGGCCAGTATTCTGACACAGTAAACAGAACACATACATCTCTATTTCTGGCTCATTTAATTATACATAAGGCTATATATTGGAAAGTTCTCAAATTGACAATTTTTCCTTACAACTCTTTTTTCCCCTATTCTCCTTTTCAGGTAAGAGCACAGTGAAGGAAAGAGATTGAGTTGCCCTTGACTCCACCTGAGAGTTCATGGCAGCATACTGCTCAGATGGCTTCTGGAGTCCCTGCTGATTCATTTTTACTTGGTTTATAATTCCAAATCTCTGTCCAAGATCCCTGAGCAGCGGTTATACCCGCCTTTGCGTGTCTCTCTGCCCAGTGCAACATTCAGCAACGTTATATGGTTACCTGGAAATTGGCCCTGGTGGGCGTATTTACACCACAGAACTTGGCAAATACCACAGCTCACAACTTCCCCACCCCAGAGCTCCTGGTTAAACACTGACTTGCCTCAGAGGAGAAGCCTCCAGACACTGCTTTATTAAATATTATTTTCCTGTCCTTTAACGGTTGTGGCATCTCTGGGTTATTTCATTTCTCTGCTTGTCTCTCCCACACCACTGCTTTTAACATTTCCACTCCTAAACAAGACTAATGATTCTGTGAATTGGTTGATATAAATCCAAAGCTTAGGGCAATCGATGTAAGAAAATCTCAGAATTCGACAGCCAACTCCCGTCTTCCCAAAGTTTACAAAAATCCTTGTATTATAGCCCAGTTTAGCGCTGGTTAAGATTCATTTTCTGCCATTATGCCTCTGCTCTGGTATTTCTCGGCGTGATACACTTTACAATGTGGTCCTTCTTTTCCCATGACAAATTCACTTACAAGGTCATGAGAAAAAGTAGAAGGAGCAGAGGAAAGCAAATGATGGTGACAATGGAGTGTAGTACACAGGGGAAAGATGTCTGGGAGTGGGAGCAGAGCAGCAGGATCTCTCTTGGAGTCAGTATTTTGTGTTTAGTCCCTGGTATATTAATCAAAAAAAGTTCAATATTGAACATATTTTCCCTACAGTTTTCTAGACCTATTTTCAAACGTGCTAATTTCTTACCCTTGTGTGTCAAGATCTTCACCAAGTGATCAGTTGTCCCAAGGATTTTGCATTCCCTTGAAGTCCTTAAGTTGAAATCCTAATCAAAGGTACCCTTGTTGACAGAGGTTTCTGTCCCGCCCAGCCCTACAGCTGTTCAGTCCCCAAGAAACACACGGAGGCTTACACTAATTATAAACTGGTTGGCCTATTAGCTCAGGCTCCTTATTAACTCTTATAACTTACATAGACCCATAATCCTTGTCTAGGTTAGCCACGTGGCTTGGTACCTTTTATCAGTGAGGCAATCTCATCTTGCTTCCTCTGTGTCTGGGTGACGACTGCAGACTGACCCTTTCCTCTTCCCAGAATTCTCCAATTCTGGTTTCTCCACCTATACTTCCTGCCTGGTTACTGGCCAATCAGCATTTTATTAAACAAGGACAGGAGACAAATCTTTACAGGGTAAAACCATTGTCCCACAGTATACCCCAAACAGTGACCCTGCTTAGAGATGGATTCCTTATGAAGAGGCAATGAAGTTAAGGACAGGTCATTATTATGGACCCATCTCCACATGACCCACTGCCTTGTAAGAACAGAAGATTCAGATGACTGTAGACAGAGTAGGGAGAGTGTGTGAAGACACAGGCGAGGGCTAGCCATCTATAAGCTAAGGGGAGGCCTCTGAGAAATCAATCGGTCAACAACTAATCTCAGACTCCTTAGAACGGTGAGGAAATGAGGAACCATGAGGAAATGAAATCACCTCGCCTGTGGTTCTTCTCTGTGGCAATCCTAGTAAACCAAGACAATTTTATTTAGCTGCTTTTACTACAAAGTGTTATGTATTGAATACAAAGATGGATAAGAAGGAGAACTGGGCCAGACCTATGGTTTGCAGTTAGACGCTTGGTGGCTGACCTGCCATTGGGAGGCGAGGGAAGGTATGAGACACAGATCCTGGGTCTGACAAGATTTGCTCTGTAGGTCTGGCCACTTGTTCCCAAGCTTGACAACCCAATTTTACTTCTGGGGATATATATATATATATATATATATATATATATATATATATATATATGAAGGCAAAAACAGATCCCTGCCACTTGTCCTGTGGTTTCCACATATGTCCCACGGCACATGTACTCTCTCCCTACAATAAATTTAACAAAGTGTGTGTGTGTTGGGGGCTGGTCAAGGTTAGGTCACAGGACATATGCCTTGAAGGGGCCATCAGACCCGAGTCTTCCACCTCTTCTCTTGGCTTCCAGGCTACAGTGAAGTAAACAGGCCTCTTCTGCCACCTACTCCCTCCATCGTGTGCTACAAGGCTCAGAGCCTAGCACAGGCTGAAACCAAGAAGACTGTGAATCAAAAGTAAGCATTGCCTCCTTGCCAGCTGATGGTCTCTGTGATGGGCATCTTACTAAGGTAGTCAGGAAGAGACTGAGGCCTTGACAATCCCAAACCTATGATAAAGTGACCTCCATAGCAGGTCAGAAGTGCGGGTGTTCCTGCTGGTGTTTCAGAACCTCTGGAAGGGTCATAGGTTCAATGACTCAACAAACGAAAGACAGGAAACCTCCTCATGTAAATCGGGAGGGGACCTCAGGACAAAAGCCTCTCTGTCACTTTCAGTCTTCAGGCTGGCTTGGGTTGCTCTGAAGTCTGTGTTTTCAGTCTCCCCGTGGGATAGTCTCTATCAATTCAGCCAATACCAGACAACTGAGATCAAAACAAAATGCGCACAATGAGACTTTGTACTAATAGTTTAGCCAAAACAAAGCTAAGTGACCGGGAGAAGAAAGAACAAATCAATGGCAAAAATATCCACCAGATGAGGCAGCTAGAAGAAAAGTTCTAATTGTACCAACACTGCATCTGCAAGAGCAAAGAAAGACTAGATGCAAACTAGGAGAACAAAATGAATCCGAAAGCATTCTAATGCGATAGGTCAGAGACATTCAGTGGGATTGGGATAGAGGCCCTGGCAGGGGCGTCTGTTGGTTGGGAGTCCCCTGGAGTGTAGGCAACTGAGAATCTTCCAAACAATCTCAAAGGCACTTTCAGATTTGTCAAAGGTGAAGACCACCACTCTAAATCCAAGCATCTTCTTAGGCTATTGGAGTAAAGCAGAGCCTTGCTGGTCTGGTAGATTTCTCTGAGCAAAGTAAATTGCAAATCTTTCATAGAATCGCTGGGAAAGCGTGTTGAATTAGGGTGGGTTTTAGAGGCGGGAGTGGGTCGATGGCCTTCTCAGATGGAAGCTCCCCCAGGGGCTGGTAGATTTCCATACACAAAGCTGTCTCTGAAGGGTTGGCTTTCAGAAGTGTGTTCATTGAAGCAAGCTGCCATTCACCCATTCATCAAATTTAAAATAGCTCTTGGCGTGTTTGATTCAAGATTATAGAACCGTCATTGATGAACTAGACAGGTTTAAAACCAGTTCTGGTGGAAGCTTATCATCCCAATTATGGGGGAAAAATCAGCTTTCCTCTGAGTGTGGAACGTCATGGAATTTGTCTTTTATTTTACCTATTTGTTTTGTTTATTACCTCCACTCCATAAAAGCAGGTATTTTAAATTTGTTTTAATCCCTCATGGATTTCCAGCATCTAGGACACTGCCTAGCTTACAGTAGGAGTTTAATAAAAGTTCACTGAATGAATGAATGAACCTGGTCTTAAGAACTTCACTACAGAAATTATACAGAAATTATAAAAAAGATGTGTGTTTTTTTTTAAAAGGTTCTTTTTTTTTTTTTCTTCTAAGACAGGGTTTCTCTGTGTATCCCTGGCTGTCTTGGAAATCACTCTGTAGACCAGACTAGACTTGCAATCAGAGACCTGCTTGCTTCTGTCTCCTGAGTGCCAGGATTAAAATCATGCACCACCACTGCCCGACACTTTTCCTTATTTTTATTAAAAAAAAAAAAAAAAAAAAAAAAGCAAGCACACCGCCTCATCATGGACTGGGATGGAGGCAATCAGGATAAATGCTCTTGAACTGAGGGCGATTAATGAACTGTGGAACAAGACTATTGTATGCTGTGCCAATTGTCCCCTGGACTGCATCCCACCCCACCCATGCTGTACACAGAACACATTTTGGATACAAGTACTTGGGTCGTCATTCTTGGAGAGTTGCTTCTCTGGCCTGGGGAGACCCAGGAGACATTCTGCTTTCTTCAGAAGGCACTAGAGCACAGTGATCAAAAACTCAGGCTCTCCAAAGTGCTGACACTTTGAGATGGACCATTTAGTTTTTTTCAGTTCCAGTCTTTCCCCCTCTCTCTATAATAACAGTGCAATGCACTCTGTGTGATTTTTTTTTAAGACTTGTTTTAATTCTCTGTTCTCTGAGGGTTTTATATGTGTGTACAATGTGTTTTGATCACGTGCATCTCCCCCTCCTTCCAGTTTCTCCCACACCCTCTGGGTAACCCCCCTCCCAACTTCATAAATCATCTTTCTAATTTTTTTCCTATATAATCCACGAAGAGTCCAGCTAGAGCTACTTCTTTGAGCATGAGTGTAGGGCTATCCAGTGATACATGAGCAATCTGGGAGAGGCCACACTCCTAAGAAAACTGACTCTCTCCCCTTGGCCATCAACTGTCAATGCTCTCAGCTAAGGGCGGAGCCTCATGAGCCCCTGCTCACATGATGGTTTTTTGTTTTGTTTTGTTTTGTTTTGTTTTTTATCAGCATTACCACTACCATGAGCATTTTCAATCACGCTATGGGCGTTTTGTGAGTTTTCCCGAATCCTACCTGCTGCTTTATAGCTTTATAGCTTTATTCCTCTAGGCACAATCCAGCTAGCACATTATAACCGCTATGACCATTGCTGTCATGGAACAGAGATGTCCTTGGCCCCTATAGTCCTAACAGTGAAATAAACAAAGCAATGCAGTGATAGTCGGTCACCGTAACAGAAACAGAGCTTTTATCATTCCGGAGTAGAAAGTAGGGGTCCTGGGAACCCTCACCTGGGATCGCAGCCATCACTCTCATGATTCTCAGCTTCCACAAGACCATGGGTGCATCACGGGGTGGGATTTTGGGTGCTACAGCTGTTTCAGGGTCACCCACACCCTTACAAGTCACTTCTCACTCATTCTCCAGAGAGTCAGTGCAACAAGCTCACTAGTTTATCAAATTGGGCCTGGGTGGAGTCTTTAGGTTAGTGAATCAATGGTGAGATATCTGGGGTGGATAGATGCATCTCCCCGGGAAAAGGTATACAACATGACAGCTAGTTTACCCGTCCTCTGGATTCTCCAAGGTTGTGTAAGATAGCCACAGACTTTTTTTTCCCCAGTGAGAGATATTGAACCTAGGGTTTTATCCAGGCTGGGCAATCATCCTACTACTGAGCTACATTTCAGTCCCTTGCTTGGGTTGGCCTTGAACTTCCCTTTTATCTAGGGAAGGTCTTAAACTTGCAATCCTCTTTCCTTAGCCTGCCAAATAGGCAGGACTTTAGGCCTTGTGGACATATACTGGGCTAGAGAGCTGACTTTACCACAGGAGTCAAAAGAGAAGCTGAGCTAGAAGAAGCCTCTGAGCATGATCAACAGAACAACTTTATCATTGGCGTACATTCCATAGGTAGGAACAAGTGAGCGGAAGAAAGGGAGCACTATGCTTGGTTAACGCCTTTCTTTCATCCAGCATCATAACAGAGTTTATGATTCTAGCCTGACATCAAAGCTGAAGCAAAGCCAGCAGCTACATATAGACAAAACAAAAAGCACAAAGCATGTTTATTGAAACCATATTTTCAGTAGCTTGCAGCCCCAAGCATTCTTAAATGATGCAATCGATCCAGGTTTGGATGATCATCTTCTACAGGTGTACTGTATACCAGTCTACAGAGGGCAGTCATGGTCCACACAGGACCTACAGACGCCTACTGAGGGTCTGAAGGAGTCTAGTTGTGATCGCTTCTGCATATGGAGAGTCTCTGGAGGCGTAGATCCATAGTTAGGAGGAAAATAAAGTGAGAGCCATAAAAGATAATGGCCTTCCTAAAGATGTCAGCCTCCTAAACCTAAAATTGGTGACTCCGTTACCTTACAAGGTAGCAGGGATTTTTGCAAGTGTGATTAAGTCAAAATTCCCAAACTGGAGATCATGGATCATTTTGCCAGTTTGTAAAATTCTAAGATGGAGGCTGAAGAATGAGAGAAGGAGCTCGAAGGACAGAAGTCAGGGTGGGAACGGAGTGGCTGCGTCGACTGATGTGGGCACCCACAGAAACTGGAGAAAGCAAAGAATAGAGTGTCCTCTGTAGCCCAGAGAAATGGCACACATCTGCCAACACTTAGATTTCGATCCCAGTGGGACCCAATCGTACTTCTGGCCTCCAGAACTGTAACGTAAGTAGGTGTTGCTTTAAGCTACTGCCTTAGTGGTAGAATTTCTGAAGAGTGATCATAGTCTAGTGTAAGGACCTTCTACTGTCCAGTGAACTTTATTCTTTTCTGAAATCATGGCCTCAATCTCCATCTGATTCTGTGGAAACCAAAGGCTGTTATGTTATATTAGTTACAGTCGGGGCAAAATACAATTTTCTGACAGAGCATTCCAAGCCCGTCTCATGGGTGCGTCCAGGTCTGTACGACTCTGCACAGGTCTATTTTTATTCATACTCCACCCTCCCAGAAAACGACATTTTAAAGAATCTTTCCCAAGTGGCTTGCAGGTAACTTGGCCAGTGGGCATTGTTCACAGAAGATAGAAAAAGAAAGATCAGAACTCTTATCTTTCTCTCTGCCTTTAGTAGATTCTCCAGCTACGGCTGCACTTTCTCTTTGGCTCTCTTTCCTACTGGGCAGCCCTTCCTTCTGTAGACTCCACTGGGTACCAGCTACTGTGGTTTTGGCTCCTCCATTGGTCATTCGTTTCTTAAAATGCAATAGCTTCGTGAAATGGCTAATCTCTGGGTGGTTTGGCCTCTCTGCTTCTCCATGACCTGGACAGCTAGTTACTGTACCAACTGCTTTCCGCTGGAAATACCTGGAGAGGTTGCTTCCTCTGACTAGACTCTCTTTTTGAAGACAATCCTCAGGGTTCTACAGTCCTGCCTTCTCTTCATGTTCTGGATGTTGGCTCTGTCTTCTGGGACTTGGACAGCACTGACTACTGAGTTCTGTTGGTTTTATTTGTTTTCAGGATTCT